>NC_143403.1:21571666-21873000 GCF_052110815.1 Crocodylus siamensis
TTAGCCTAATAATGCCTTCAAATCTGGGTATCAAATTTAGGTGTGATTAGTTAAAGCGCATTAACACACATGTAGACATGATCCAGCACTAACTTTGTGTCAGATTTGTCCAGCCACAAGTCCCTGCACATGTAAACACCTGCCAAAAATTGATTAATGTACATTAATTTAATGCACATTAAATTAAGTCACACTTAAATGCGTGTAGGCATGCCTATAGAAAAATTAGTGAGTTTTAGGTTTCCAGATTACTCAAGCACTTTTGAACATTGAGCACAATTGGTCCAATATATTGACCTGATAGTTTTATAAGCAGAATCCCATGGAATTTTGTTATGGGATCAGAGGAAGTATTTCTGGATCCATGGTGTAACTAAGAGGCATCTTGTTTCAGAAGCTTTGAATTCCCAAATGAAAAGATCCTGAAGCCTTGATATATTACGTTTTTACTTCACAATCCATGATAACAAGGGAGAGAACATTTGATAGATCTTGAGAATTGAATAGGATTGGATACCAAGAGACCTGATTTTACTATTAATTTGCTCTGTGAACTTCCTCGGGCAAGACTCTCTCTCTGTATTTGTGCAGTAGAGGTTATGAAAAGTAGTTTCTCTCTTTTGTAAAATACTTTGAAATCTACGTATTAAGAAAGCTATAAATCATCATCACCATCTATTGTGTTCTAGAAATGTACAGTTATCTGGAACTAATATGTAGCACCATCTCAAAGAACTTATGACTTTTCATTTTACTTTAATCTTGTACATGAACAACTCATTATTTTCATTATAGTCCTAATATGTTATCTTATAATTGCCCTGTGGCAGCAGCAGTCACAACCATCTAGCTGTACAGAGAGGTCTAAACATTTATGATTACAAAATCAGGATGATTAAAACAATACTTTTGTGAATGTACTAGGATTGTTTCAGTTAGGGAAAAATTATTCTGTCAGCATTTTGAGTTAATTATTCCCCCCCTTCATTTTCTATTTATATTTAATTCTGAACCATTCTACTCAGCAGTTGCAACCATATTTCACTATTAAGATACCTTTGTAAATTACCTGAATGAAAAGTTAATATAATGGATCCTGATCCTTAAGTGGTCTAAGGTAATTTACCTCCCCTGAAATTAATGGAACTACCCAATTTTATAAAAGCAAAAGATATTGGCCCTTTGTGTTAAAACCAAAGTCTTGCCTTGCAATTTCGTCTGCTGCACATCACTGTATCAAAGTGTCTTTCACACACAATAGATTGGTTCGATAAATCCATGGCAGCATTCAGCATCAAGGAAGCTAGTAGTAATGAATAGGATTACTAGTAAAATTCTTTTTTTGCTAGAAACACATTTTATGTAAACCGGGCAAAAGTTAAGTAGTGCCCTTGAATGGAATGTAAAAAATGTAAAAGAACACAGAGCTGGATGCTTTTATGTAGATGCTTAAAAACGATGCTAAATCACTCTTCAGAAAAATGATTTGGTGTTTTTTCATTCAATCAGTTATTTAATTATGAATAAAGCGCACAGTGCTAGAGCTGTGAAAAGCAAAAATATACTTGGAGGCCTTAAAGGGTAAATACAATTATACATTGTAATGAAACCTAGCACAGATCTTTTCAGCCAATGGTTCAAAGCACTCAGATACGCTTTTGGAGAAGCATAAACAATGCAAAAACCTATAATTGCAATGTCAGTCATGGTGCCCATACAGAATACCAAGTACAAAATCATATCTTACTTGATTTATTTCCATGGCTCTTTGGCAAAATAAAAAACAACAGAGCTAACTGCAGGAGCACAGTGTCCTCTACTGGGGAAACTGACTTTGATTTCTTACCTGAATATAAAAGAAATCCAGTGACTCTCATAACCAAAACTGAACTAAGCCAATCAATCATTGTTACAAAAAATCCCATTTTTCACAACACACATAAAAATAGTAGGAGACAGAATACCATCGTAGAGATATTGCTTCAGTGACTTCTAACATTTCCTACTTGATTAATGGCTCAATAGCCATCACTTACATAATTCACCATAAGTGATCTTAAAATGCTTTACTTTCTCATGCATACTGTCATTATTGAAAAGGCCCAATTGAACCATTTGTCAAAGCTAACTAAAAGGGCTCTGAGCAAGAAATGTCTTTAATCATTTTTTTATCACAATTCAGCTATAATATGTGCCATCTGTAATTTCAGAATGGAACTAGGAGTGGAGCATAAGTCAATAGCTCTGTTTGATTACTGGATGTTATCTATTCCACTCCAGAGCTAAAGAAGCTGCAACATGTTCTGTTGAGAAAATGAACAAGGAGTTTCATACCTATGGTTAAGGAAGGCAACTTCGTAAATAAACATACTTCATTTTAAACAGGGATAGCCAGCATTGCAATGTGGAAGAACACTGCTCACCAGATGTGACTGAGTGACACAGGACAGTACCATAAGAACTGCTTCCTCAAGTGGAATGGTAAATATAACCCATACTACAGAAAGTAGAGTTACTGTATGGAAAATGGAAGATGGCCCAGAAAATAAAAAGGGGCTTTAAACTTGGTTGACCCAATGACAAATAATGGCTTCTAAATAGCAAGGTTTTTGTTTGTAGCTATGTTGATGTAAGGACGTAGGCAGGCAAGATTCTTTGCATAGATGTGATGTCTTCTATTAGACCAACTGAATAGTTGGAACAAATTATTTGCAAGCTTTTGGGTACACGTACCCTTCTTCAGGCACTGGGAGACTCTGTTGTTCTTCTGAGATTTCCAAGGAATGAAAGAAGCTAAAAGAATGACAGGTGGTCAGTGACAGTGTAAATAGGTAAAAATTAGGAAAACAATGGGTAGAGAAGGGAGGGGGGATGGAGAGGGAAAATGGGTGAAGGAATGCTAAAGGTAAGCAAGGGAGACTCACAATAAATAGCAGGAAATTAGGGAAAAAAAGGGTAAAGAGGGAGGGAAGAAGAGGAAGTGAGGGAGTGGGGGAGAATGTAGACGGTGAGTTCAGGCAGGTACCTGGTGAACCAGATGTCAGGCAGGTTGTAATGTGGCATAAAGTCAATGTCTATATTGAGTCCATGATTTTTTGTATCCAGTCAATTTATGAAGTGAAGTTTGTAGGCTTGTCTATGAAAGGTGTTTTGTAAATTCCCTTTGAGGATTAGAACTGAGAGGTCAGAGAGGGAGTGATTGTCCTGTGAGATGTGTGACCCACAGGTAATTGGATATTTTTGTCTTTGATGGATTTTTGGTGTGCACATTCTGGCACATAGTTGTTTGGTTTCTCCTACATATTGTCCATCAGGGCATTTGGTGCACTGGATGAGATATAAAACATTTCTGGAGGTGCACATGGAAGATCCAGCAATAGCAATGGTTCTGTTGTGGTTCTGTTGTGACAATTGTAGGAGATGTGTTGGCAGGTTTTGCATTTCTTGTCCTGGTATGGTCTGTATCCATTTGGTGTGGTTTGGGTCATAGGGAGTTTGCTTCTGGTGATGAGGTTGGCGAGGTTTGGTGCTTCTTTAAAGGTTAGGATGCGTGGTTCATGAAAGGTCTTTTTAAGAGAGGGCTCTTCTAATAGTATGGGTTGCAATTACTTGAGGATTTTCCATGTAGGTCCCAGGGAAGGGTGGTATGTCATAACCAACAGTGTGCAATTCATGGGGATTTTCTTTGTGTACCGCAGCAAATCTTTGCATGGTATCCGGGTGGCTCTTTCAAATATACGATCCTTCTCTGTAGAGGAATGTCCTTGTTGGATGAAGGCCCTTTTGAGGTTTGAGATGGAAAGGATGCACACTTCTTGCAAGACAATCACTCCCTCATCATTCCCTCTCCAATTTCTCAGTTCTAATCCTCAAAAGGAACTTACAAAACACCTTTCATAGACAAGCCTATGAACGTCACTTCATAAATCTACTGGATAAAAAAAAAAAAATCACAGATTCAATACAGACATTGGATTTATGGCACATTACAACCTGACTGACATCTGATTCACCAGGTACCTCCCTGAAGTCACCATCTACATTTCCCCCTTCCTCGCCTCCCCTACCTGTCTACCCTTTGTTTTCCTAACTTCCACCTATTTACATTCTCACTGACCTGTCACACTTTCAGCTTCTTTCATTCCTTAGAATCTCAGGACAACAACAGTTTCCCTGTGCCTGAAGAAGGGTACTTATGCCTGAAAGCTTGCCTTCTAAATGACAAAGAATTCAAAGTCACACCCCACAACGAATTTTAATGTAAAATTTCAAACAATGAGAAACATCTTTCTTCAGTAATCATCTTCATGCAAATATTCCATTAGATTTAGGCCAACTGAAGCATGGGTTACATGTTATATTTAGTTACCCAGTGCTGAATCTGGGTGAATTATATAGTGGAAATAGGATTAGTTCATTTACTAGGGTAACTTAGAGTAGGAAGTATGCTTATGTTTATATTATATAACTATTTACTTTAGTTTGTGTTAGCTGAGATAAAGCACATTTCTGTAGTTTGCCTCTCTACTGTATTTTCTCTCTACAGTAGTACACTTCAGTAAGAAGTTCTGATTACTTTATATTATTGGCCTGTCATGATGTCTGTAAATAAAGAACTACTTAATATGGTTATAGAGCCTAAATCTGTATTTTAATTTTACACCTTAAAAACTCAAAAGTGTAGCTAAACAACACAACCTTGGAGGCAGCCTAAAGTGAAAATATCTGAGTTCCATTCAGGCTGACTACAGATAGTCAAAAAGCCCAAGGTGGAATCTATTCAATCTTCACAGGTTAGTCTAAGCTGCACAGATTAAACTGAGAAGCATGTGAATAGATACTCACTTTTGATTCCGGAAATGCAGCGACATGCCTGCAGTAACTCAGGCCAGAAGCCTGGGGGTGCTACAATGCACCTCCCTGCTTGGCTGAAGCATACAGCTTGGGCCAAGGCTAGCCCACCCACTCTGCTGGGGGGAAGAGGGAGTTGCAAGGGAAGTGCAAAACATCCTGGGATTCTGGGGGACTGTATGTTAATTTGAATCTGGAGGGGATCTGGGGCAGAAGTTCAATAAACTGATTTAATCTAAATCAGTTAAGTCTGATGCTACAATCCATCCAGGTTTATCTTAAACCAGTTTTTGCCATTTTGAAAGCAGTTTATGTGCACTGAACTTCAGTTGGGTTACAGATTTGAACAGGTTTCCTATCACATATACCCATATATATGTAATTTCTGTCCCTGCCCATGAAGAGGAACAGGACAGAAGAACATGACTATTGTGCCATAAAATCACCAGGATCTCAGAGGGTATAAAAAAAATGAAGAATTTGGCCGGGCTTGCGTTATACTGAAAAACAATGCTGTGAGTTTAATCAGACAAGAATTATCTCCTTTTTATAAACATTGTTGTTGACAATCTTTAGCTCTGAAGAACCAGAGTTGTCCCAGCCTCTTATTAGATCTGATGTTGAGTATATTGGAGAGATATAATGCTCTTTCGGTACTATAAAAATGCACGAGGTGAAACTTCACAAGAACTTTCCACTTTCACCCTGAAAAACCCAGATATCACAACTGAAAACACAAAAAGTGATTATTTGGAAAATGTATCTCCCTACTAACCTATCTTTCTACCTTGGTAGATCCTGCAAAAGTCTGTGTTTTTTTTAACTGACTTCGGTAAAGTCTAACTTTGGTTAATGCAGTTAGTTAAATCAACGTCTGAATTTTATTTGATCTTTTTAAAGCAGCTTAGCTTGTATAGCTCTACGTGACCAGAGATTGCAAAACAAAATGTGTCAAGAGAAGCATGTTTTTGAATTATAGACCATTCAAGCAATACGGTCCCATCCATTAAACTAACTCCCCAGAGCAAGGTTTATAATCTATGTGGAGAATGATATTTGATTTAGTCCCAGGTGAGTGACATGGCTATGAGTAAGAAAGGCATGCACTGAGTCTCAACTTTTTTCACATTAGAACTGGTTAGCTAGATAATGTGCAGTATCTAGGGTCTATTCTCCTCTTAACACGTACAGAATTTCCATGAACTTACTCTCCATGTATCAAGAGGAGAATGAAACCCCTTGTGTATTATGCAAAGTTTGGCAGCAAATGAAGGGGAAGGCTAGGTCAGCATGTCAAGTAGAAGGAAAATCAAGAAGCAGGTACTTTAATACACATCAAGGGCCTAACCATGCTCCCATTGACATCAAAATTCCTAATGACTTCTCCCTCCTACAATAAGTGTTTCTGATCGGCTAGTAGGCACATGCTTTGCAGAAATTTTACACTCCAGCACAATATTTGTATATATGCCACAGTGCTGTTGTTTTTAAAAGTGAATATATGATTTGGGGGTTTTTTCTGTAAAATACCAATAATACACAAGTACGTGAATAGTTTATGAAGTGTTAAAAATAAAATCAGATTAAATGGGGGACCGTGGATCAATCTTGTTAATAAAAAAGCTCTAATAAAAATATATGCTAAAATAAAATAATACTTGGCAGTTATAATGACACTTTCCAAACATTAACTTAATAAAGCTTAATGCACTACAATTTGGATACACGGCATTTGGCATAAATATATTTTTTTGCTGGTTTCTTTTTCCCCAGGGGACTGAGCAAATCATCTAAATCAATCTAGCATCCTATGATGGGAATTTTCAAAACTATTTCATAGTCTGCACAGTAGCTAGACACAGAAGGTTGGCTCCGTGCCTCCTGTTTCACTTATAATAGCATAATCACCAAGGATCATATGAACCTTTTGCACAAATGGTTGCTGCAAACACAGGGGACTAGATTTGATGGTCCAGGAGACCCGTTCAAGTCTTGGAACATTATAATCATAAGAAATGGCTATGTCAACTATAGCAATTCCTTTCACAGAAACTTAACCCTAGGATATGTTAAGTAATATGAGGGCAAAGGATGCTGGTTCTTAATGGAATACAGCAGAAGAAAGCAGGAAATCTAGCACTCAGACTCTCCAGCTATTTATGAACCTCTAGCAAGTATTCTTCTGACCAACGGTGGCCATGGACCGTAGGTTTAGAATTTCTGACAAAGGAGGTAACTAGAAATATATTACCTATTTTAAAGGGTACAAAAGTAAAACAATGAGGACTAAGACACCTGCTGAAAGGAAAGGAACATTGCCAGACTTTGCAAAAGGATTCAGGAACTCATTCTCAGGCACACAGTCACTTACTTTGTGTAGGCAACCGTTGATCCTTTGGATCATGGGGTACATGTAAGAGGACTAGACAGATGCCTGATGAATCTGTTTGTGGATGACACACCCAGTTTGAGAGTGATACAGCTTGTTACAAGTTTCATAGATCCATGTTGTCTAAGCTGGAGTCCAAATGTATAGCATGCTGTTTTCTTTTGTCTTGTTTTGCTTCCATCCTCTGGATCAAAGCTGCTTCATGCTGAGCTGCACCCTCTTTTGGAATCCTCTCTTGAATCCTGTCAGCCTTATATCTACAAAATGCAGCTGAATCTTATGGGTAATCCTACCCTAAGTTTTGAGTTACTCACAAAGTGAGAGCCCTGTAATTGCCACACTGGACACACTTGGTGAAATGCTTTAGTATGCTAATTTAAAATTGTGCCTGCTGCTTAAAACCTACCTTTGTGCTAATCAAGTGGGACTGTTTGCAAATACATGCCATAATCACCTACTGTTCAGAGACACTTAGACTACAGTAACAGACAGCTTGGGAAGAAAGTATTGGTGGCTTAGCTTATTACTAGTAATGATACAACAATGCTGACTGTAAAAGAACAAACAGATGAGGCCATTTCAGATGGGAAACAATGAGTCTGGGTGTTCTTTCCATTGCCTGTTCAAAAGGCCCCAAATATCCTCAAAGACATTTTGAGGAGAAGGCATCTACAGGGTAGATTTCCCTTGAAGTGCTTTATAATCAATGCTCTCTCTGCTGGATAGACTGTGTGCAAAAATAAATTTCATTGAACAAATTTCCCACTTCCCCAAATGTAATTTTAAAGCTATTCTTTTGACTGTGTTCTGTTAAATTTGAACTGATTTTGCCAGTCTTAATTTTAATACAGATACTTGTTCTTTTACTTAAGTTCTGGCATCTATTTGAGATACGAGAAAGGTATGTAAGTTGCTAATTTTCTAACTTCATAGGAGTCCATATGGCCAACAGAAATAATCAAGACAATTTAGCATTAGACTTTTGGCTAAGTCTAATGCTTAAGAGCCACTATGTCATACACCACTAGTCACTGTTCTCTCAGCTTATTTATTCTTTTCACAGTAGAACCTTCTCACACTGAGTCTGCCTCCCATCCATAAATCTGATCTTTTGAACCTGTAGATTCACGTGTCTTCATAGCCTAATCAGCTTTTATTTAACCATTTCTCATAAAGTACAATTCTCATAATGATCAATGGACCATTAAAGGCAAAAAATACAAATAACTACATGATGTATGTAAACCTTTTTGAATAGAGGCTAGCATCATATTTTACCCCTAAAATTTCACAGCAATCCCACAGCAAAGTATTTAGGATCTACATAAACAAAAGGAAGCTATGTCAGTTCTCAGAACTGGATGATGGCAATCTAGTACCAAATGTGGGTAAACCCCTTACCTAGATACATTGGAAGCTTTCCATCAGCAA
Organism: Crocodylus siamensis; assembly: GCF_052110815.1. Taxonomy (NCBI): domain Eukaryota; kingdom Metazoa; phylum Chordata; order Crocodylia; family Crocodylidae; genus Crocodylus; species Crocodylus siamensis. The sequence goes on from NC_143403.1 coordinate 21,580,338, forward strand.
CAGATAGGGAAAGAACTTGTAAAGAAGGACCTAACTGAACTGTGCTACATAGAAGCACTGAGACAGAAGATTGTCATGATCTTCAAAGTAACAAGCAATCGTGGTACCACTGAGGTCAGTAGGAGGCGAAGCTGCTCACCTCTGAAATTTAGAACATGCATCTAGGTGGGAAGAGAAAAGCTGAAGTGGGAGATGGCCAAATGGTCATAGCAAGCAGTTGACAGAAAAATCAGTGACTCAGACTGGACATGGGCTGGGTTCAATCCAGAAGGACAAAAAATATTCCAGGGCCATTTCTCAATTCTCCCTTGCACTCAGCTTTTCCAGCATCAGGCTTTCAAGTCTTTCCGTTACTTCAGAGAAACCTGGCTTAGTCTTCACATACAAAGAATAGGCAAACACTTCAAAATAGAACCTTCTTCACCATCAAAGGAGCTACAGAGATTCTTCTTTCTTTTCAAAGCATAGGTCCCAAATTCTCAAACCACCAGTAATAAAGTTTTTTCAAGGCAATGAGACAGAGAGATTTTTTTTTAAAGGTTGTCAATCTTTTCAGTGCATTTCCTGCCTTCTTTCTTTCTCTCTGCTCCCCTCTGGTTGTTTGTTTCTCTACCATGTTTACAATTTCTACCAAATATTGAAGGGCAGATACAAGTCTTTTGTCCTAATAATTTACTCCTTGCCTTTGCCCACTGTTTAATTGCCAAATACCATACTAGTCTTTTTCATCTGCCAATTGCACTTTGGTATATACTAGAATATGTCTATTCAGTTACTTAATTTTTTTAAAATTTGTATTTGTACAGCACCTGACACAGAGGTCTAACCATTGACTGCATCCTGTAAGTGCTGCTGCAATATGCTAATAAAAGAAAGCATTTTTAGATTGTAATTTGCTGAATGACCCTCTTCTCTTGGCAAGGGGACTATTCAGACAGACTTCTGAAGTGGATGAAATTTTCATCATTTCATTTGCAGTTCATCATTTTAGTAATTGTACAAGGCGAAAAGGTTACAGACAGCTGGTGATGAAAAATGATGGAAATGTTTAGTGTCTGAAAGCATACTCCAACATGAAAACTTGCCTCCCAGTTCTATATGACATGGTTATTTTACTTGTGCAGGACAAAGAAATTATGCTCTTTCTGTCATGTTGGTAGAGGTATATTAAAACACAGACATACCACCTATACTGCCCATGTCTCTCTCCTACTTGTGAAGTTTACAAGGGGCCACTTGGCAAAAATTTTAAGATGAAAATGATAATGTTTTTGCTTTGCATTTTGTGAAGAATTTTTTTTGCCCCTCTAATGTCTTATGCTATGAGCCACACAAATGTTGATTAGTATTAGTGTGAGCTGGGAGTCTGAAGCAGTCGCATGCAAAGTCTAGAAAATTTCTCTGACTGTCCCCCACCTGCATAGCTGTTATTTGCAACTAGGCCCCTGGTGAGCAGGGGCAGGACTAGGAGCTGTAGCTGTTTCATAGTTTCATAGTTTCTAGGGTCAGAAGGGACCTGAGCAGATCATCTAGTCTGACCCTCTGCCATGGCAGGAAAGAGTCAAATGACCCCAGCGAGGTGTACATCTAGCCTCTTCTTAAAAACCCCCAGGGTAGGAGCCTGCACCAGTTCTCTTGGAAGTTGGTTCCAGACCCTAGCCGCCCTGACTGTGAAGTAGCGCCTCCTGGTATCTAGCCTAAATCTACCCTCTGCCAGCTTGTGACTGTTATTCCTGGTCACTCCTGGCAGTGCTCAGGGGAACAGGGACTCCCCCAATGTCTGTTGATGCCCCCTGACTAGTTTATAACAGGCCGCTAGATCCCCTCTCAGCCTTCTTTTTTGGAGGCTGAACAGGTTCAGGTCCCGCAGCCTCTCCTCATAGGGCCTGCCCTGCTGTCCCTGATCATGCAAGTGGCCCTACTCTGGACCCTCTCCATGCTGTCCACATCCCTCTTGAAGTGCAGCGCCCAGAACTGGACGCAGTACTCCAACTGTGAGTTGCCACTAGAGGGCTGGTGAGCCAGGACAGGCTTCTATCCCTGCTATATGAGCTGGGGTGTGAGATCCTGGGATACTGGTGGACTTCAACTGGGGCAACACATCTGTGGGCAGTGACCACACTTTAATGGAACAGGAACTGGGTTGTGCGGATCAGAGATAATCCTGCCCTGCAGTGGCATAACTTTGAGCCATATAATAAGTGCTTAAAACTACTTTAAGGTGTTAATGTGCAGACAATCCAGGGGTTAAGAGCTCCAGGGGCCACCCAAAATGACCATGTGACAAGGCCCTAATGTTGTGTAGACCAGGGACAAAAAATATCCCAGAAGCATTGAATAAGGTGCTGGAAATGTCAAAAATAGCTGGAAATGTCAGGTAAAATGTGTGCCATTTAGGTACCCATGTTCTCATAATACCCAGTGGAGTCAATTTTGCCTGGTGAAAACTGCAGGCCCAGATTATTCCCTTCTCATGCACACTTCTACTTCCAAATTCATATCTAGAAAGGGACATTCAGGGTGGTTAATGGAGGAAAAAAATGGCTGGCTTGATCTAAATTGGTTCACCTGGGAAGGGAATTGGGAAAGCCCTGCCACTTGCCCTAGCTCTGGAGCTACACTCTTCCTACCATCCACCCCAACCCCACCCTCCCAACCTGCCAAACACCCCCATGGATCTGCTAGTTTTCCCTCATTCCCAATCCCAAGTTACTTAGATTAGGTTCCCAGCATGGCTCCTGGCATCAGTGAGCATGTACACAAGCTTCACCTGATCTATGATTACATAGCTTAAAATAATCCATAGATTGTAAGGCCAGAAGGGACCCTGGAAGATCATCAGGTCCAGTCCCCTGCACCAAGCAGGAAAGATAACTGAGAGTCAGGTGACCCCAGCAAGGTGACTATCTAGGCTCCTCTTGAAGATTTCCAGGGTAGATTATTATACCACCTCTGAACAAAGTATATTCCACTGTCTGGACATCCTGGTTTTCCCCTTGGGTGCCCTGGTAAACAGTTGCTCACCGAACCCTTGATGTACTCCCCTAGTAGAGCAGTAAGCTGCTACCAGGTCCCCTCTCAGCCTTCTTTTCTTCAGCCTGAAGAGTCCCAGATCCCTCAGCCTTTCCTCATATGGCTTGCCATGTAAGACTCTGATCACATGGTTGGCTCTTCTTTGGACTCTCTCAAACTTGTTTATGTCCTTGTTAAAGAGTGGTGCCCAGAACTGGATGCAGTACTCCAGCTACAGTTTCACCAGTGCTGAGTAGAGCAGAAGAATTACCTCCTTGGTTTTGCTAGAGATGCATCGACTGATGCATGTCAGAGTATTATTTGCCCTACTGGCTCCAGCATCACACTGCTGGCTTATATTCTCACCGTGGTCTATTATTACCCCCAGGTGCCTTTCATTTATGGTGCTAGTCAGTTTGGTGCCACCAAACCTATAGGTATTGGGGGTTGCGCATCCCGAGGTGGAGCACTTTACATTTCTTGATTTTGAACTTCATCAGTTTCTAATCTGCCCAATTTGCTAGCCTGTCTAGGTCTGCCTGTATCTGTACCTATCTTCAAGAGTGACCATGCTTCCCCATAAATTGGTGTTGTCTGCAAACTTGGCCAGTGAGCTCTTCACCCCCACATCCAAATCATTCATAAAGATGTTGAAAAGTACTGGACCAAACAACAACCCCTACAGCACACCGCTGCCCACTACTTCCCAGGATGACACAGATTCATTCACTATGACACTCTGGGTCCTACCCTGCAGCCAGTTTGTCCTAACCTGCAGCCGTGTCTCAGAGTTAAGCCCACAATCCTCCAATTTTCTCATGAGGACATTGTGGGATACTAGATCAAAAGCCTTTTGGAAGTTAAGGTATACAACGTCAATCTGCTCTCATGTCCAGGTCTCAAAATGAGGTTGGTAAGGCAAGACCTGCCCGCGATGAAGCCATGATGGTTGTCATTTAGAATCTTACCTTCTGCAAGCTTATTTCAGACAAACTCCTTGATGAACTTTTCTAGGATTTTCCCTAGGATGGAAGTTAGGCTCAATGGCCTATAGTTACCCGGGTCCCACATGATTGTAGATTGGGAACAGCGAATGTCTGCACATTTGAAAAAAGCCTGCCTCAGAATGACCTGGTACTGAGGGCACATTCATAGATAAAAGGCCCACACTCCTGTTCAATATCAGCCAGAGAGGGAACTTGAAGGTAGATTTGGCTGCATCCTTACCACTGAACTAGAGAATATAGGAGGGGCATAATCTACTATTTCAACTGCATCTTCTGTTTATCAATGTGAAGTCCATACATGTGACACAGTGTACCAAGGCTGTACAGCTTTCCCTTCCAAAAGAAGGACACTGGCACTTTCATCTCCACTGTTCCAGTTCTCAGAGTTCACCCTCAGAAGATCCACCTGCTCATATCCGAGTCCAGAATTCACCTTTGGAAAGACCTGTTCACAAAGGACCTGGGTAACAACCCCTTCCCTAGAAAACTGGCACCCAGAAAGCCAGTTTAGTAGAGGCTTGCCCACCAATGCCAATTATTAATGCTTTCAATTCTTAAAAGAATAATTTTATTTAAGTAGCTGGTGCTGGCTACAGGAGGCACTAGTGCTAGTCTACAAAAATGCCCATGTTTGGCACCCACAGACTGCAGTTCAGCAAAGAGTGACAGAGGGTTGTATATGCCTGTCATGGGATAGGGTCCCCAGGGATGGCCATGATACTCCTAGGGCTCCTTGACCGTGCCAATCCTGCCCAATGGGCACCTCTTTCTCGCCTGCCACATCTTGTTGTAACTGTAATAGGGAGGCTGCCCTCAAATTTGTATTTTGGGCATGGTCCTGATGGACCCCACTGAACCCTGTGGGTTCTCAGACCCCTTTCAGGTCCCACTCCAAAACAGATGCCTCTCAGGACACTCTCAGCCTTATGGGCTAGATGCACGGGTCCAAACCACCCCTTTACCACACCCCAAGCCTCACAGATGGTATTCACACAGTTTCCTCTGAGGCCTTAGTTTAACTTGACCTCTGGTCATCACTGGGCTCTCCACAGCCCGGCCTCTCTCGGCAGCCCCTAGTGCTGGGGTCCGCTCACCCCCCTTTGTCACTGCACCCACACTGGTGCTGGGGTCCGCTCAGTCCAAATACTGAGGGCACATTGGTGCTGGGGTCTGCTCACCCCTGAATACTGCACCCACACTGGTGCTGGGGTCCCCACACTGCAGTGAGCACTTTTTGAGGAATCAGTTTCTTTGCCACCAACTACCCCTACCCTTCCTCAGAAATGATTTATGGACCAAGAGCAGGGGAGATAAGGGAGCAGGAGGTTAAAAACAGTAATGCAAAGCAGACTTAGCATGGCTGAAGATTGAGTCCTAACTTTATAATAAAACCATTAGAATGTACAATAATGACCTTTCTTCCTTGTGGGTATGAAATTCATTAAGATGACATTCTTCCTCTTATTTATAGTCCCTCTCCACATGGGATCCAACCATGACATGGGTAATATTTATGTTACACAGAATGGGTGTGAAGGGAAAACATAAGGGTGCTGCAAAATATTACTCATCTCTTGGGAATAAGTTTATTTTTTTACACAGCTAACTAAATATGCCTATACTGCATGATAATTAAATGGAACATTTTAGGACTCTAGTATAATTCAAAGGACAGTTAGCATCCTTGTCAAGCAAGCTGGGAGTCAGTCTCTGATAAACCATTTCTAATTCATAGAAGCATTAGAATACATGTTGTTAGATATAGCTTTTTAATGTCTAACTGATATGCAGAAAGTTTATGTTAACTTTAAATGTTATGTTTAAAAAAGCAGGTAACGGTTGCATTTGGTTTTTCCACTATTTCACTTCTCATATTCCAAACAAGCTAGGAGTAGCAATGGAAAAAGGACCTGAGAAATAATCAAGTTTTCCAAATATACTGGGTTGCATGACAAAAATCTAAATAGCCATCAGATTTCTTTTCACTGCATGCTTTAATTTTTATCAGCCACAGGTACCATCCTCCTTCAAATCTGCATATTGGTTAAGCATACTTTTTAAGTGCTAAAATTTCAACATGCTTGCAAACATCATGCCACTTCCAGGTTTGGATTGTTCTTTGAGACCAGTCATCTTATGGAGCAGGACTGTCCAAATGCTTAGCTGCCAAGGGCTACAGGCCCCCATGGCCCCACCAATGAGGGCCATGGGCTCTCCAGGCACGCTTCTTAAGTACCAGGCACATAGGCATTCCCTAATTCCCCCCTGGTGCACTGCACCTGCCCCACCTTCACTTCTCTGGGTGCAGGCTTCTCTTCCTTACTGTACCATGCCATGCTGATGCCCCATCTGAAGCATGGGCTTCTCTGGCATGGTGCCACACTGCTCCTCCATCCCTTGTGGCAGGGCAGGAAGTAGAAGCCAGAAGGAGGAGGAGCCCAGAACCTGTGGCTGCTGCTGCTTCAGCCAGAGCAATGGGGAAGCAGTGGCCAGGTGGGACCATGGGGTTTGCCAACTAAACCTAAGTGGACATGGAGTATGGAGTTATGCCGTATTGCTTTTTCCTCACATAAGTTTTACAGCTACTACCGTTTCTGGTGTTTTTATCTGCTTACTATTCCTATCTATCAGTAAAGTAGCTTTATTGCTCAAGACATAACAGACACACACATGCATCCTCATTCACAAGTCTCTTAAGGAGATCAGAATGAAAGTACAGCAGTGTATTATTAACTTTGACATATGAAAGAGTCAGCACTGGGGATCTTGAAGGATTGTTTCACGTATCCACTACGGCAGGTAGACTACACTAAAGCATACACAAAATGCAAGACATTTTTGCTATATGATACTGTCCTAGTGACACTGTTATATCTGGGGCCATCACTCACATTGATCAATTGTCTCCAACTACAGAGAAGGACAGGAAATGACAGGGAAGCAATACATTCAGGCAGCTAGAGGATTTGGAATAACATCCTTTGCTTATTGCCCTGTTTGTTTTCTGGCCAATCTGATCAGAACTCCACCATCAGAGCAGCAACAAGACTGGGAACAAGGAAGAAACTGTCACCCCAAATTACTTTCAGGAAGCCACCCATGTCCATGGTCTGAGTGATAAAATATCCCAATAGGGAGCTGCTTCAGAGGACAGAGATTTGGAACAGCCACTTTTCTCCATTGGAAGATAATTATATATCCAATCTTTCTAAAATTGCTTTAAAAACCTATAGATGAAATGATATACAATGATTGTTGTTGCTATTCTTGTTAAGTTTAACTGAGTGCATAATTTGCAAATATAATGACCTCAGTTACATGTACACATTGGGCAATCACATGTGCATGAATTAATTTGTGCATGCAGTTACCCGATTTACTTGTGACATTATTATCTGCCTGAAGTTTTCTGAAATCTGTTCCTAGACAAATCCCACAATTGCGAAATGTATTTATCAGGAAAATGGTCACATGAACTATTATTTGGATAGAAGCTTTGCAGCTTGTTCTCAAAACTCTATGCCTGCTGGCTAACAATCAAGGGGTACATATGTAAGCATATAAATTATAGATATAGCCCAGGGCTGCCCAACTTCTATGTCAGCAGGGTCCACCCACAATGCAGGGCACACAAGAGCCAGGTAGAGGCCCTGTGGGCTGCTGCTACATGAATAGATCACCTCTGCCCACTGCACTGCACCCCTCAGCTCCCCAGACACAGGCTCCCCCACCACCACAGGCTCCGTCTCCTGGGCCAGGCACAAAAGAAAGGAGGTAAGGGAAGTCTAGAGACCCTAGCTGCTACTGCACCCAGAGCAATGGGGGGAAAGGTGCCCAGAGACCACAGATCCCAGAGTTTAATCCCTCATGAGCCACATGCAGCACATAGTCCAGCTGGACAGCCCTGATACAGCTCTGGACAGCCCAGTGTAAATAATATTTACCATGTAAGAATTGGTTATGTGGACTGGCCCAGATGTATCTGAAAGCATTTATAAAGCATCTATCACTAGTATATGTTAGCAAACCTAGGGCAAGCTTAAACACAGTAAAAAATCATATTCATATAAAACAAATCTAGCTTTCCCTCTTTAGACAGTCTTATACAACGTCCCACACAAGCAAACATGCATTTCAGACTGTGAAACAGAGTAAAACTAACAAGAACTTTCAAAACGTTTAAATGAAAAAGGTTGTCTAGCGTCCAATATAAAAAAGGTAGAATCCACAGGGCATAGACAGCATTAATACAACAGTAACGAAAAAGAGTAAATATTTTATAAAAAAACCACCCAATCCAAAGAACAATGCTGTCTCTATACTGCTGCACTTCCAGTGTGTTTCTATGGGATCTCTTACATTATTCATGTTACTGGCAAAACTACTCATCCTATCTCACTTTTGAATGCACCCAAGCATTCAAGACCCACCCCTGCTTTATCAGAAACATTTCCCTCTGCGCTCTGTCTTTGTGGTGCACCAGCAGCAGTGCTCAGCCTAGTACTAATCTCATTCAAATAGGTCATTGCAACCTTAGTGTCACATTATCCTGGGGCATCTAAGCCTAGAACCATCTAAAATCATTCACTTGGTGCATTAATGTATTCATTTTCCAGAAAGAGGAGGGGGAAAAAAGCCCTTTGCCTGTGTTGCATAGATGATAAAGGGGTTTGTTGTTTCAGCTGGAATGGATTCCATAAAAGTTTTATGTCTCTTAGTCTGCTAATGGAGTGAGAGTGTCATCACTCCTGTCTACTGGTAAAATAAGGAAAAGCTGCCACAATCATTTAGTTGAAGTCAAAGCAATGCCATTGTGATTCCCTAAGGCTGCTTTCTGAAGCTGGAAATAAATGATTTTTTCCCCTTTATTTGCTATGCCAAGAAAAGATAATGCAGCACATTCAGTTAACATTTGTCACTGAAGCACATTATCCCTCCAGGAGTAATATGTGGGAGTAGCACAGACCTAGTGTTTCAAATTAATCAGGGATAGGATTAATCATGCAAGAAATAGAAGTTAAAATTTAATATTTGAAAATAAAGTTAAAGCAGTAGCGAAGTATAATTAAAATATACTTCCTAGCTTCTGTGTGGATTACTGTTTATTAGTTACCCTGGTCCTTTTTAAGTTTCTCAGCCATCTTATGTGGTAAGAAAACACACATCTTCATTAAGTCCCATTTAGAAATGTCTGATATACTTCCATATTGTCTCAGTTTCAGCAAAAAAGGCAACATCTTCAAGGAGCTTAGGAGCCAAAGGAAACATGGAAAGACTTAATAGTTTGCAAATGGCACCTGGATATAGAGGTGGGTGGGGACCCCAAGGGTAGTATAGAAAAAACACAAATATGAGAAGAGTAGGAGAAGGAAATAAAGGGAGTGGTGGATCTCGAGAGTAGACAAGGAAAATGAAAGCAGAGTTTTAATCATGGGCAAAGCAGGGACAAAAACAAGAAACCTGAACTTAATGTACAAAACAAGAAGCAACCAATTCAGGGATCTGAAAGAGGAAGTGACAAGGTCCCTTCCGTCTGAGAGAGAGAGAAATAAATGATGTCTACACAAACTCTCAAAAACAGCAGGTTCATAGACAGCCCTGGACAAACTAAGCAGGAATTTTAATGTTCATTGTTAAAGATAAAACAAGGCCCAGGTTTTCAAGTAAAGAATGGCAACGTCACCCTGCAAGATGTCAAAAGAATAATGGATTTAGTTGCCAAATGCAGCATCTATATGTACCTAGGTTGTCCAAAAGCATGATAGAGTTTCTAAATACTTCTCTATTTCCATTTCAGAAAGCCACAATCTCTTAAAACAAAGCCTAATTTTATTACTAGAGCAAGGTACTTGAGTCAGTATAAGGTAGATCCACTCTCCTTTATTTCATCTCTACTCCTTCATTTCTTTTGCTACCAACGAGCAAGGTCAATAGTGATCAACTCTGTTTCCTCCATGCTCCTAAAGTATCAAATTATTTAGTAAACCATGCACCCACTTCTGTTGTCACTCATGAACTCCAAAAACTTTTAAATATTGCGATGAGATTTTTCCTCCAGGTCACTGGTCCCTAGTCCTTGTCTTACAGAGGCATCAAGGCCATCACTGAATTATGTAAGTACTTTGATCATTCACAAAGGCATAAGCTTTGCTGACCATGATTTAATCTTAAAGCAGCAATACATGCTTCAAAAAAAAGGAGCAAAATAACGTGAATAAAATATATGTAACCAATTAAGAGGAGCAATTAGGGAAATATTTGCTTTCTTTCACGTGCATCTGTGCTGTAAATCTTTTCATGCTTAGTTCATCAGCTATGTGCTGAACGTCCGTTCCCCCATCATCATTCCCATCTAATTGTTATCTGCCTGGAAATTGATCACTTACTTACTGAAACCAGGATGCTATTATTTCTTACTTTTATACCGTAAGTCAAATTTCAATATATTTAGGGGTGGATATATGCCAACCATTCAAAAAGATTAATTTAACTGACAGTAAAAGTAAACCTCTAATCCAATTTCTTTGTAATTAAAGGAACTTTGAGTGACTCCTCCTCTGAAATCACATTCTCCAGTCCTTTCCTTCCATTCACCCATCAGAAGCATGCTGTCTACCAACTTCAACCGTTTATCACCCAAGAGCCTTCTGCGGCTTCTCTCAAACATAAAAATTTCTTGTCCCCTTTGCAGAACTCCATTATCTCTGCTGTTAAATATACTTTGACAGCTTCTTGTCTTCCCACTGGAAGGCCAAATGTTCTCTGGTAACAGTTGATGCTTCTAACTGGTGAATGGAAGATGATTTTTTAAATGACTTTAACAAAGTTCAGATTTCTGTTGGACAACTTGCAGTATGCAGCAGGACTCATTCTGATATTATGGTTTTCCAATCATTTACATTCTTTGTTAGGTGTAGTTATAAGTTAGTAGCTGTGTAAGTGACTGAGAAGCTTAAAGGTAATTTATGCCAGACAAATGGCAAGAGGTCTGCAGGTCTGGCTATGTTCAGGCAAGCGCCCAAAGGGTAAGGTGTTTACTATCTAAACTTTAAGGATGCGTAGAATGGGACACAAACTCCCGCAGACAAGAGCTTGGTAACAATCCAAGCTCTTGTTCTTCTGGTCAGACTGTAAATTCTAGGGAAACTAATCTCCTTTGCCCTATGTTGTCATGTCTGAATCAATAATTTCAAAGGTAGGTGGGGGTGAAATGTACTTAACATAGTTTGAAAAGAAAGACAAATGCCTTGACAGTAAGCTCCATTCAAGTTTTGAGTGAGAGTTCAAATCTGTTCCTGGCTTCCCTGATTGATTTTTCACCTCCATTTTGTTAACCACTGCTACATGCTTCTAGAAGTGTGTACAGTACAATACACTATCCACAATACACAACACACATTACCAGCCACTAGGATAAGAGCTGAAGTAATTTTCACATAAACATGTTCATCTTGAGTGTGACCTTCAAAACAAAGACAGAAATCTCACCCACATGATATAGTCAGAACTGCTTGCATTCACTAGAACACCAACATATTAAGATTCAACTGGGAAATTAGAAATGCTAAAAAAATCTTGAGTTATGTTAAGGTATTCAAAGGTTTTGGTGGATTTGGTAAATTATTCCACATGCATGTGATAAGATTTAGGAGTGTGTAAATCCTACTAAAAACCTGGACAGCTTAGTTACTCAAATAAATCCTTGCATCGGCAGGTGGTAAAAGAATCCAAAGCTCTCTCTGTTTTCAAGGAGGCACAGCTTAGTGTCAGGAATTTCTAAGTGTGGGCTAAATGTTCCCCTATGTATAAGCATTCCAATTAGTTAGGGCTATTAGAATAGAAAACAAATAAGATCACTCCAAAAAGTTTCTAAAGTACTTGTGAACTTCAGAAAGACCAAATCTAGAAGTAAGTTTAGGCCAACTAGCAGCAAGGAGGAGGCCACAAAAGAGTGTGCAGCCACTCAGGAGTTACTGTTGTCCTTTTTTTTTTTTTTTTTAAATAATCAAGTCACATAATTTAAAGACTCATTCTAGATGTGAATCAAACTGCAGTGCAATTCCTTTTGGCACCTGTCTTTAGCGTGCTCCACTCCCACTTAAAAAAAAAGTTTCAACTAAGAATGAGGACCAACAAGAAAGAGGGAACAATACTTTTAGTAAACCAAATAGAGCTAGTTATCTAATAATGAGGAAATTGTGTTACTTATCTGATTAAAACAATTCAGATTATGAAATGATTAATGGGAATCTTGGGGAATAATAAGGTTGTTATGAAGTCTGGGCAGAAAATAGATTTCCTGTTCTAGGAATACAAGTCTCCAAAAAAATCCCTTTCCAATTCTAGAAGAAATGCTGAAATCCTAAAAAGTCTCTGAAATTTCAGTTCAGTTTTTCAAAATTTTTGTTTTAATTTAAAACTTTTTATTTCACTGATGTCGTGATGATCGTGAAAGAATAAAAGTATAATTAATAAAAATTCAAAATGAGAATAGCTTCAAGCTGAAAATGATAGAAATCAGCAATATTTTGCAATGGTCAAACTCAACACTATTTTAAAGCTTTTTTTTTTTATTTAATTCCAAAGTAAAACGTATGTTGAATTCTGTCTACAGTCAACTTTTCCAGATGAAAAATGTCCCAGCCAGATCTAGTTATTCTATTCACATCTTCATAGCTCAGTTCAGATATGTTTTCTAACATTTGCATTACTCTAATGGGCCACAGTCTACTTCCATTCCCTGCTGAGGTCAGTGAGAAATTTATTCAAAGGAAGAAGTAATATATGACTTATTAAATTTAGGTGTCCAGGCCAACTGAATTTAAAATTTGCAAAAACATGTTTTTCCAAATGAGGTGAAGTAAGAAAAATCACTAGAACTGCTATGAAGTGAAAAATCAAAATAGACATGTGATTAAATGATATACTGGGGGCTTGTTTTTATTTATTTTCATATATTTCGAAATGGCCTTTATATCTGTACCTGCAAAACCATGAGCAAACTTGGTGTGTCATGTGTGAGCCCAGCTAAAAAATTATCATGCTGTTAGTAGACTTTAAATTTCCCTACATCCTCATACCTAAACCCACTGTTGTGCAAACAGGGGTCCACATGTGCAAAGTTCAAGCATGTGGAGGCAAGCCTTTAAATCTGTCCCTCCTTATTTACTGTAGTGCCTCCCTGGTTATACCCTATATTATTAAAGAATTAAATTCCTGTTTGCCTTTGCCTTGTACGGGCCATTGTGGAATTAGGAAGTGCATTATCTGCCAGTACCAGCAGCTGAAAATTGTTTCCTATTCTTTATAATGAACTTTTCAAAACATTGTCTTGATAATGCCTCTGGTCCACAGTCATATTCCCCTAAATTTTAATACAACCATCTCTATGGTTTTTTTATTAGAAAATTTTGTTGCCTTCAGATATATACTTATAACCTTCATGTTACACCTAGACAAACTAAAATGATGTGATGTTACTACAATATTGCTCATTATAGTTTGTAACAAGTCATTTAGAAGCCCTGTATGTTCACTTAGCCTGAATTCATTTCAGTAGCTGTCAATGGACCGTGCAGAATTTATAAATATTTTTCATATTATGTTTTTTCTAACGCATTTGGAATTGGAAATTACGTTCATTATTTCAGTTTATTTACACTGCATTAGCAAGGCTATATATCACCAGGATGCAATGCCAGTTGCCTTATTCTACAGAATTTCCTTCCTTGTTCACCCCTCTTTAGAGTCATGCTTTCTGTTACCCTACCAATTGCTTTCCTGTTTCCATTGCCATCTTCAGAAAAATGGCAGGAGTCTCAAGCCATTAGAATAATTCTTTTCAAATGGCCACACTCTTTTTAGCCCACATAGATAGAGTGCCTGATTTTTTTCAGTGTTTCACAGACCCAAATGAACTTTAGTAGTATTAAGATAAAATATTCCAGGACACCATCTATGTGAAAATGAACTTCTCTAAACCATTTGGAGATTTTACTGTTTCTCTCATTTGGGGTATTTGCACACATTTATGCTCCAACAGCTTAAGAGTGATAATGTTTCAGAGCCTTCTGCCTCATCAATTCTAAATTTTCGAACTGCATAGCTACCTACCCTGGGTAGCAATCAAAATGCCTTCTATCATTTCATCTCTCTCCCAAAAGAAAATATACACCCATCTCTAGGATATGGCCTTCTGCTACTTTCATGAATTAAAAAGTAAAGAATTAATTTTTGGCTTTCAACAATATCAGCTGCATCTGGCACCAACTATCAACACAGATCCCTTAATGGCCCAATAGACTCCTTGGCTGGTTCTTTGTTTCCTGTACATTTAAAGAGATCTTACTCTATATCCTGAATTCCTTTGAATGCTTGTTTCTTTTCATTTAGCAAGAATTCCTGATTTTGGAACTCTTGCTAAATGAGCTGTCCTGTTGCAAGTAGAAATAATATTTACATGGCTAAGTGCTTTCCAACATGATTAAGAATGCTAAAATTTGGTTTTATTGTGTTAGTCTTCCCTATAAATATTTCTGTTCTTTAGTGACCACTGAAGTTAATGGAAATGCTCCCACTGATTTCAGTAAACTATGAATTAGTAGTTTCCTCTTATTATTCCTTTCTAATAATGGGATATACAATAATTTCACCTTCTAGGTCATCCCTCAAACTAGCCTAGGTAACAAAGAGCATTACAATCTACTAATTGTTGTTCAAGATGCTATGCACTGGTAGCTACATTCTCTTTCATGATGAACCAGCCCAAATTGGTTCATCCTCCACAAGCCAAATTGCCACTGATGTCAGACTGAAGTGTGTCCTGTGTCCAGAAGGACTGAGCTCAGATGCTCTGTCATAAACCCACGATATTATGAGGTGTGCATAAAATACCATGTTAGTTCCCATGCATTAGGTTTAGTGATCTGGAGTGTTTGATGTAGATAAACAGTAAAAGATAAGCTGTATACATACGGGTATTTGGAGAGTAGTGGGGGGCAGGGACAAGTGGAGCCACCTGATCCTAGGTAATTTGGAATGGGGAGTTTGGTGGGGGGGGTAGGGGTACAGGGGATCAAACAGGTTCTGGGAGGGGATCAGGTGGGCAAGAAGGATCTCTGGGGGGACCAGGGGATCAGGAGGGCTAGTGGGATCTATAGGGGGTTGGTTGGGTCTGGGAGGGTTTAGCAGAATCAGGAGGCTAACAGGATCCATGGGGGCTTGTGTAGGGGGATGGGGGGCTTTTCCCTACCAGCCAGGACCAGGGACTCTTTTCAGCCCTGCAACCCCTGCCATGCCCAGATGAAGAACCCTGCCCTGGTGACCCAACCCCCCTCCCCCCACCCCAACCGCCCAGCTTACTTCTTTGGCTCCCAGCACTGGCAAATGCTGGTAAAACCAGCACCAGGAACAGCTTGCAGGTTGTGGGGTGGGGTTGACAGGCTCAGGGGGTGGCTGGCTTGTCCATCTGGGGGTTGACAGGCTCAGGGGGTGGCTGGCTTGTCCATCCAGAGGTGGGGAAAGGGGCTAGAAATAGCCCAGTGCTGGGGATGGGGGGGATAGAAAAAGCACAGTCCCAGGGCTAGAGTCAGCAGCTGGACTTTCCCAACCCCAGGGCTCTGCTGGGAACTGTACAGAAGTTCAGTTAGATTGATTTCCCCAGACCCAATCTAAATTAGGCTACCTTGGAGATGCACTTAACTGAGATTGGGTTGGCCATTTTTAGATTCATCTAACTGTTCTGAACTCCTGTACAGTTTGCACTTAGATCCACCTAACTAGGGATATAAGTACAAGGTCTGCAACTGGGCAAAGTAAGTTAGATTACATGGCCATTTTTAACTCCATCTAACCTCCCCCTAACATCCCAGAACATTTGTATGTACCCTGAGAATATGACTCAAAGGTGCTTCTGAACTAATCCAGGGTCATGGAATATTGTCCTGCTTAATGCATTAATACTAGACCCATGCACTTGTATCACAGGAGCTTCCATAAAGGAATCCTGGTTAGTAACCCAACAGATGAACATTCAAAAAATTAATTAGACTTAATTCTTGTTAATACACCCCTTATATTACTCACCAGCATCATTCCTTCTTGCTACATTGATGCTTATAGGACCCCTTTTTGTGATACCTAAAAATGATACCACTAAACACTGCAACTGCCTATTACCTACAGAAAACACACTGCAACCTGAGCACCATGAACCCTTGGGTATCAAACCATGAGGCAGCTCCTGTGTTCATGTTGTCAAATATACTTTAGCTCAACTGCACCTGAAAAATGCATCTGGAGAATATCTAAGTAAGCCTAAAACAGCTAAAAGCAGAAAATGGCTGCCTATGTGAAAAAAGCTAAGTTAAATAACAAATAGTAAATACTATTTAGACCTAGACAAAGTTTGGCATGAGGGACAATCTCTTTTCAGACTCCCAATATTGCAACAATGCATATGTCAGGAAATTTAATAGCAATTTCTGTAATATGTGATTACAGTCTTCACATTTCAGTTTGAAAAAATACAGAACACAGTGGTAAGTACTACATTTGCAGAGTTCCTGAGCATTCAGCTAAGATATTCAAGAGGAAACAGATATTGTGGATGGGTCTGGTTTTGGGGTCCCCAACTTGAGGAATATTAAAGAAGCACTACAGCTATTTGAATAATTTAATTTTTAAGTCTTGTGGCTGAAATCAAAACAGAAACCCTGAAGTAAATTTCTGTTTCAGGCTAGCAAAGGGAAAAATTCCATCTTTCCTCACCAAAATTAAAAATTAAAAACATTCCATTTCAGATCCAAATAAATATTTCATTTCTGGTGTCTCTCCACCTTTTTATTTATTAAAGTTAGGTCAATATTTTAAAAAAGATTTTTTAAAAAATTAAGTCGAAATACTTTGTTTTAAAAACAAATGCAATGTTGTGACTTTTCAGAAATGTGTTCTTTTTTCCCCTCAAATCAGTAAAAACTATGCACCAGATGCAACCAGAATTCATGAACCATTGTGGTTGAACTTAAACTTGGTGCAACTATTTGCAGATAAAAGTTTCACCCAATTCCACTAAGAACTTGCCCTGCAAAAATAAACCCTCTTTAATGTGCCTTTGGTTGTGTATCCAAAAACTGAGGCAACCAAAATCAATCACCTTTCAAAGTCATATCCTTCCAGACAGGACCATATTTCTGCCCCCTAAAAAATCATATTCAAGAAGGCTACTGGTGATAAAGATTTAGTTTTTGTTAAGTAGCTAGGAATAAGTATCCTGTACTATATACAAAACTTCAGGAGTTCCATCCCAGCAGTCAGCAACCTGTTTTGAGGCTTCAAACCGATTGGTTGCTAACCCTTTGATGCTGCTCTTGCTAGTATCTAGCAAGCAAGTGGAGAAATATATTGTTAGCAGTTAAGACACTTGAAATGTATGCTCTTGCTTATCCTGGCTTGATCAAAGCAATAAACAGACTGCAGTCAAAGCAGTGCTATTACGCTCTCAGTAACAAACAGAAGTGAAAAGTCTATAGAAACAACAGAGTAGGTGGCATCTTTCACAACCTAAAGGACTGTGTGTAAGAAAGGTGGAGAGTAGGGCTGATGGCCAGCCAGAAGGGCAGCATGTGGATGTGAGAAAGTGGCCTGGTTAGGGGCTAGGGCCAGTCAGCCTATTGTTTGGTGAATTGGCTGGTCACCATCTGGATGAGGGTTGCAAGAGAGACCCAAAAAGCTGCACGCCAGCCAGCCAAGGTGAAAGAGTAAGCAAGCCTGGTGGCCTATGAGAGTCAGTCAAGGGAGCAGGACAGATTGAGTGTGGCCCAGTGAGAGAGAGCGGAGTGCAAGAGGCCCCGGTGAGAAGGGGACAGTATAAGTGTGACACTGAATAGGGTAGTGTGTGAGAGGCCCAACACTGGACTGAGTTTGACCTGGCCTCAGGCCAGAGCTGTAATAACAAACTGGATGTCATCTGCAAGGCATGGGCCATAGTGTAGGGATCGGGGCATATAAATGGGCAGCCTCCCATTTATAACACTAATTATTAAAAACAACCAGTCATGGCAGGAAAGACTGGGCAGACTGCCCTGCTTAGGCAGGTGAGCGGGCTGACTTGAGATCACAGCTCCGGGAAGCCCCCTGTCACACCCAGTTCCCTCAGTCTTTCCTCATAAGTCATGTCCCCAGCCCCCTCACCATTTGCATTGCCCTCTGCTAGACTCTCTCCAATTTTTCCACGTCCTTTCTGTAGCAGGGGGCCCAAAACTGAACACAGTACTTAGTAACTATAACAAATTTCAAAAGAAAGGTCCTAATGGCCAACCAAGTATCTACAGACTTTTATAAAATGGAAGTTAAATAAATCGTGGTTTTTACCAATTTCAAATTGGCAAGCTACATTACAGTTAATTGGAAATAACTGAAGAAAGTTTAAAGGGAAAATTTAGTCAAATTTATGCTGATTACATTCTTTTTCAACTCTTGATAAATGATTGAGTTGGCCTAACAGAATGCAGCCTTGAACATTTTTTTCTAGTTGAGCAATAAAGAGTTATTTTTCTCTATTATTCTTTATTATTCCATTTCCATCTTATTCAATTGGGCATGATCCATAGCTCATGAAAGTCAAAAGAAAGAATTCCTTGGTGGATTGTAACTAAAGAGCTACTGAAATAAAGTGAACATTACTGTATATACTGAACTGTCTATACAATATTAGCAGTGACTATATGACAGCAATTAGGGAAACAGCTCATAATTGAAATTGGCTAACTACAATACATTGGGTCAAAAAAAACATCAGCTACTAAAAAAGTTGGTTTGCTCAGGCAATAAAATTGCTAGAGTATGAAAAATATTTTGCAATAGCTATACATGAATATGTATATTCTTAATACATGTGGAAAAAATCCCCTGTTGAACTGGCTTAAAATTGGACAAAGACATGGGGGTTTTGGCAAAAGTCAATTATATACTCCATTTCCAAATTCTGTTTTAAATTAGAGCTGATTAGGCATTAAAAAAAAACTCTTGTGCTGAACCCCAAATGTTTCATTAAAACCTCTCATATTCAATTAGCTTTACTGAATAACCAGATGGTTTCTCAAGAGCACCTGTCCATGGTCCCCAAGTATCTCCACTGTGTCATGGTTCTCAAACTGTATTCACAGAACCAGGAGTTCACAAGCCACAGCTCTAATGAGGCCTTGGCTCTTTGTCCTATTCATGGAAATCACAGGCTGTGTGACCTGTGAGGTTTTGTTTTGTTTCCGACCCCCCCAGGAACTGGAACACTGGAAATGTTTGAACAGTGTTTTGAACATGTAAACTGTTATGCCGAGGATCAGTAAAATTTAGTCAGTAGCTGCTTCTATTCAGTCAGTTAACTGAAAATTTGTAATGACACTGTAATCAACCAGTTCTTTCTAGGGAATTCTAATTTTGCAATCCTTAGTAGCTGTATCTACACAGGTGGGTTAGTTACCACATCACTGAGCCTTGCTAATTAGCTCACCCAAAGATCCAAGTAGAAAAATCTACCCAGCGTTTGGCATCAAAGATAGCCCCCTTGAAATGGCACCTTCATGCTTGTGAATGCTGCTGTCAAGGACAGTAAATTCACAATGTAGACATGGCCTAAGATGTCTCAAGTTGGATGCCTAATAATTATAATAGAAAAAAATCACTAACAGCTGTTAAAAGTGTGGATCCATGGTCTTAACTCTTTAAGAAACTACATCAGCACATCTTTTGGAAAATTTTAACCCAAAGGCAAAACCAGGAATTATTCATCTTTTTATAAAAATAAGTTGAAATAAGTCACTAAAAGAACAGCTGTATCTCTGGGTTATCAAAAGAAAATGTAGGCAAGGGTTGAGATAATCCAGGGACTTAACATAGGCGTTAACAGGGAGTCAGAAAAGTAGATCAGACATGTGCATGTGTGTACACATACATATACATATATATTCAAAATAACTGAGAAAAAATGTTTCTTAAGCTTTCCTACTATTTTTCTCCACCTTTTATTAGGAAAATATTTTCCATTACTGAATACTTTGTAGATCGTCACATTATTATTTTTAATCAGATGTATTTAAAAAAAACAAAAAAGAATCAATAAAGTGCCTTTTAATAATGAACAGGACATTTGGCCTTCTCCCTAGGACTTCACACCACTCCCAAGGGATGCAATAATAAGCGTGGATGACAAACTTTGTGAAATCTTGTCTTTATTGTAGTTGATGGCAAAATTCTTATAGACTTCAATGAAGCAAGGATTTCACTCACTGCCATGGCCTATGGCTATGTTATTGCTACCATTTCCTACACGATGCATCAGAGGGTGATAATAATCAAGCTGGAGTTTCTGACTCAAGCAGTTGATCACAAACTGAACTACTGTCTCCCATAGCAAGCTTGTACTAACATTTTCATTTTGTGATTTTATGCATATAATATTTTTTCATGCTGGACAATTATGCTCCAAGACTTACACTGGCTAGGTGTATAATATCCAGAAATAAAAAGCCACCCTTAGATACACCTGTTAGCTGACAGTTACGTTTATATAAAAAGTGAAAAAAATACATATCTAAACTATATATAGTCTATATATAACATTATGGCCAGGAAGAGACATTATACTCTATACCAGTATAACTGATCAGAAATTGGTCTATATCTGTAACAGAACACAAGTTCAGCACACAGACTGGTTTAAAAATGGCAGAAACACGTTTAAGATTTGCACCTGCCACCCAAGGGCAAATATGTGTTCTGTTTGCTATTGAGTTGAACTACGCCGCTTATACAAAACCACATAACTTAGATCAATTCTGCCTTGAGCTTTCTGAATGTCTGTACCTAGCCTATACTTCTTTATGCTGGAAAGCTTTTAATAAAAGGAACTTTGTTATGAAATATTAATGTGTTTTGTCAACACCACAGAAAACACAAAGCATTTAATCCAGCACCCATTAACTTCAAGAAAAGTTGAATCAAAACCTAATTTCTTACATGTACATGTTCTTCAGGGATAAAAGAAGCCTCGTCAGTCGCTACCCATCCATATTTCTATTTTATATAGCTTTAGGCACAGATTAAGGGGATGGGATTGTTTCGTTCTTCATTTATATCAATCATCACTTATAGGAAAGCAAAATATTCAGAAATATTACTGTAACAGACTACTCTTCATCAAATGAGCTAAAATGAAGGTATTGCAGGTGTTCAATTACATCTCCAGTGTAGATATAAATAGTTTTGGCAGCTCACAAACAAGGTGACATTGCCAGAAGTGCCCAGGCTTGTTGCACTGTACCTCCACTGCCCAAAAATAAGCTGTTAGGGAGCCTTGT
This sequence comes from Crocodylus siamensis, assembly GCF_052110815.1. Classification (NCBI taxonomy): domain Eukaryota; kingdom Metazoa; phylum Chordata; order Crocodylia; family Crocodylidae; genus Crocodylus; species Crocodylus siamensis. Next base: position 21,601,711 of record NC_143403.1, read on the forward strand.
TGGGACCCTGCCTTAGAAAATCTGCCCCTGTTCCCTCACAAAGACCTTCAGCTGACTGTTGGGAGGGAGGGGGCATTCTTCCACAGCAGGAACCCTGCCAGAGCCCCAAGAGAGTTGCTGCTATGGGCACAATTACCTCCCATCCTCCTGTACTCCTCCTGTTCAACCTGGACAAGTGCAGGGGGAAGGGGACCATTCCCCTACGGTGACAACCCTCCTATAGTTTCATAATTGGTAGGGTCAGAAGGGACCTGAGTAAATCATCAAGTCTGACCCCCTGCCATGGCAGGAAAGAAGTACTGGGGTCAAACGACCCCAGCAAGGTGTACATCTGGCCTCCTCATAAAGACCCCCAGGGTAGGAGCCAGCACCACTTCTCTTGGAAGTTGGTTCCAGATCCTAGCCGCCCTGACCGTGAAGTAGCGCCTCCTGATATCTAGCCTAAATCCACCCTCTGCCAGCTTGTGACTGTTATTTCTAGTCACTCCTGGTAGCGCTCAGGGGATTAGGAACTCCCCCAATGCCTGCTGGTCCCCTCTAACTAGTTTGTAACAAGCCACTAGATCCCCCCTCAGCCTTCTCTTGTGGAGGATGACCAGGTTAAGGTCCCTTAGCCTCTCCTCACAGGGCCTGCCCTGCTGCCCCCTAATCATGTGAGTGGCTCTCCTCTGGACCCTCTCCATGTTGTCCACATCCCTCCCAAAATGCAGCTCCCAGAACTGGACGCAGTACTCCAACTGAGGCCCGACCAGTGTCGCATAGAGGGGGAGGATCACCTCCTTGGACCTGCTCGAGATGCATCTGTGGATGCATGACAAGGTACAGTTGGCCTTCCTGACCACGTCCCCACACTGTCAGCCCATGTTCATCTTGTCATGAATAATGATTCCAAGATCCTTTTCTACCTCTGCATTGATGAGAAGGGAGTTCCCCAGCCTGTAGGTATGATACTGGTTTTTCCTCCCCAGGTGCAGCACCTTGCACTTGTCAGTGTTGAAACCCATTCTGTCCTCATCTGCCCACCCCTGTAACTTATCTAGATCTGATTGCAGCCTATTCCTCCCTTTTAGCATGCCCACATCCCCCCACATCTTAGTGTCATCTGCGAATTTGAACAGGGTGCTTTTTACCCCCTCGTCCAAGTCGCTGATGAAGATGTTGAACAGTGTGGGCCCGAGCCCTGGGGGACCCCACTGCCCACATCCCTCCAGGTCAAAAATGACCCATCTGGCACCACTCTCTGGGGGCGGCCGTCCAGCCAGTTAATGACCCGTTTGACTGTGTAGGCGTCGACGCCACAGTCCCCTGGTTTTTTAATGAGAATGGGGTGAGAGACAGTGTTGAAGGCCTTCCGAAAGTCCAGAAAGACTAAGTCCATTGCTACCCCTGCATCTAAGGATTTTGTGACCTGGTCATAGAAGACCACCAAGTTGGTCTGACAGGACCTGCCTCTAATGAACCCATGTTGGTTGCCCCTAAAGCATAATCTCCCCTGCTGGCCCCTCATGGACACGCGCCAGGATAATTCTCTCAAAAAGCTTACCCAGTATCGAGGTAAGACTAACTGGCCTATAGTTTCCTGTGTCCTCCTTCCTCCCTTTTTTTGAAAATGGGAACCACATTGGCCCTTTTCCAGTCCTCTGGCACCACACCAGACCACCATGAGTGCTCATAAAGCCATGCCAGGGGTCCCGCAATGACCTCAGCTAATTCCTTCAGCACTCTGGGGTGGAGATCATAAGGACCAGCTGATTTAAATACATCCAGTCCCTCCAGAAGTTCCCTGACTAGATCCTCACTGACCCTAGGCCTGGTTACACCTCCCTTGGGGCCTGCAGGGGTCCCGGTGTGGGGGCTAATCCAGTCCCTGCTCAGGAAAATGGAGGCAAAGAAATTGTTAAATAGGTTAGCTTTGTCATCTGGTGTTACGTTCAGACTTCCTAGCATGTCTTGCAGAGGCCCCACTTTACCTGGTACCTTCTTTTTACCCCTATGTATTTAAAAAAGAACTTCTTGTTGTCCTTGATCCGGGTAGCCAGTCCCAGTTCCATCTCTGCTTTGGCCTTCCTGACCGCCCCCCTGCAGCCCTGAGCAACTGAGGTATAGTCCTCCCTGGTGATGGCCCCTCCTTCCATTGGGTGAATGCCTCCCTTTTAGCTAGGAGACATTTCCTTATGTTTTTGGTGAGCCATGGGGACTTTTGCACCCTCTTGCCCCCTTTGATTCCTGTTGGGATTACCTCCCTTTGGGCTTGGAGGATCATCTCCTTAAGGAATGACCACTTTTCTTGGATACCCGACTCCCCTTCCCTCCAGGACCTCAGTGCCTCCCCAACTATTCTCCTTACCTCATTGAAGTCTGCCCTCCTGAAGTCCAGGGCTGCTGCCTTGCTGCAGGCCTTTGCCACCTTGCGCCTGGTGTTCCTGGTGCTTTCTGACAGCTGCTTTTCAGCAGCTGCCAACTGCCAATTGATAACCTCTCTTCTGCCCTGGCAGGAGACAATGGGCATCCCTGTTGCCCTGTGGGGTCAGGCCAACTCTTAGAATCTCAATATTGTGCTGTTAGACAGGAGGGTGTGACACAATTGCACATACACACACACACACAAATCAATTAAGTGCATACACACACATACACACACACACTACCAGCTCAGGCACATACACATCCAAACCAGCCTAGGCACATGCATACCTATCACCAATTCAAGCAGATACACACTACACACTAAAAATTAGACAAAAATCAATTGTCAATACCCACACACTCAGTACACATACACAGATCACTAATTCATATATCATGCACACAATGATATATATATATATAGGGAGTCACTCCCCACACTTTAACTCTCTCTCTCACCTTAACCTTCCCCCAAGCATCCCAAGTACCCCAAGCACACACATACATACCGTACCATCCAAATTAGGAACTTACCTATGCGTAGGTGAGTTGTATGTGTGAGAACTGGTGAGTGTGTGTGTGCGGATGTATGTATGTGTGTGTATAGGTAGATAGATAGATAGATCATTGTGTGCATGATATATGAATTAGTGATCTGTGTATATGTACTGAGTGTGTGGGTATTGACAGTTGATTTTTGTCTAATTTTTAGTGTGTAGTGTGTATCTGCTTGAATTGGTGATAGGTATGCATGTGCCTGAGCTGGTAGTGGGTGTGTGTATGTGTGTGTATGCACCTAATTGATTTGTGTGTTTGTATATGTGCAATTGTGTCACACCCTCCTGTCTAACAGCACAATATTGAGATCCTGAGAGTTGACCTGACCCCACAGGGCAACATCCTTAAGGATGGAGGTGACCCAAGAAGCAGCCCTCTAGTACCCCTGGCTGAAGAGCTTGCCCATGGAGCTCTCTAGCCCAGGGGGTAGGAAAGTATGTATTCTCCAACTCCCAAGGCTATTTTTCTAGTGCTGAGAATTTCACAGAATGTCTTACCACTACAAATGAACTCCTGTGCACAACCTTGGAATCACGGTACAAAAACCCTTAAAAAAAAGACTTTTTTTTACTAACTTGTTCCTTCCTTGGCTTTCTGTACCTGAATAGCTTGGCTCCTCCTGCACATACTACCGAGAATGCCATTCTATACTGCATTTCGTTCACAGTACAGAATGGCAATGAAAATGACTGGATGCAAAGCATTTCTTACCAGTTGTCCCAGCCCCAGAAGCAGCCTGAGTGCATCTTTAAGAGACACTCCCAGGGCACTCCCACATTTTTAGGGTGTCCTTCTGCCCTAAACCCCTCTCAGCTGACTGCTGCTTGACCACTGAGAACCAGCTGAGATGGGCTACAGGCCAACTCCTTGGCCTTTGGTGCCTCAGTGCTACCTGTCTCACTCAGGCCTTGCCAGGCTTTAGCAGAAGGGATTTTGTGCACTAGAAGGATCACATCTTTGTCTGGTCATGCACTTCAAAAAGATGGACCACTCTTTCCATAGAATGGGCAAGCTTGTATGGTCAAATACTCTGGAATCACATGCATCACTGACAAGTGGTTTGTAAAAAGAAAACAAAGAGTTACTATAAAATAAGAACCAAGTATAAGAAACCAGTATTGATATACTGAGATACAGAGAGTTTGGCCTTCCCCACGGCACCACTGGCAGGAGCAGCAAACAGTCGGCTGGTCTGGGAGGCACCAGTGGGGGTGATTTCCAGAGAAAAAAAGGATTGGCCACTCAGAGCTCAAGCAGTGAGATAGTCTAGATGGCAGCAGAAGGCACCATGGCTGTCAGGCACTATGGGGCTGCAGTACTGGCTGTGTCCAGCAGGAGCAGCAAGCTGGTTCTGCCCGTAGAGTATGTATTGGCATGGGAAACAATGCCAATAAATACAACAAACTAAAAAAGAAACACACAAAATATGAAGACAGTGGCAGACAGAACTGGCTTGGTTTGCACCAAGAAACATTTTACTAAGGCTCCTAGTCCCGCCCCTCCTCACCAAGCCTCTAGTGGCAAATCATATCTGTGCAGGTGAGGAACAGTCACAGTCTCATCAGAGAGAGCTTTTCATCTTAAGGTGTAACTGCTCTACTAAGATGAACAACACTAAGCTGATTAAAATTTATTCAGCTTACAGGGTAACATGTAACAAGACTCTTTATTAGGACTATGCAAAGCTTTGGTTCCTGATTTGATTCAGCGGAGACTTGGCCCAATCTGGTGGCCAAATCTCTGAATCCAAATTGAATCAGAAGACCCTTTAATCTCTCTGAATTGAGTCAGAGCTCTCCAAATAGATTCAGAGAGATTTGGAAAGATTTGGCAATTCAGATATAGACTCAGCTTTAGATGTTTTTTCTACATACCTCAAGGTACAGACAGCTCATGAACGCTGAGATGGTGGGGTGGATGGACTGTCCCACAGGAGTGCAGAGGGTTCCCCAGTGCGCTCAGCAGTAGACCTAGAAATGAACCAGAAGTACTTAATGACTGGTGCCTCCTAGGTCTGGGGGTGCATCTGGGATTCCCCCCGTGGCGATTGCTGAGCCAGGGAGTGCAGGGGGGTCCCCCTGCATGCTCCTTGGCAGACCCAGAAGTGAACCAAAAGTACTTCTGTTCCACTTCTGGGTTCACTGCCAAGCACGCAGGGCCCCTCCCCCCCCACACACACACACTCCTGTGGGACACTCCATCTGCCCCAGCATCACAGCATCCATGAGCTATGCCCAGTACCTCAAGGTATGTAGTAAAAACATTTAAAGCTGTATCTATGGCCAAAGCACTGATTCTCCAAATCAGCATCGACTCTTCAGGTTTATATTCAGATTAATTGAATTGGGGACAGTGATCCAAATCAACAGATCAAATCATTATCCCCAATTTGGGCCACATCCAAATCCAAATGAAATATGGCCTGTTTCACACACCCCTACTCTTTATCACTTGAAAATTATTATCATGTTGTGTAACCCTGGCCCTACTATAACACATAAGAAATGCATTTTATATCAGATATCACAATGCATATAACCATGAGGATTATAAGGCTACCTATACACCGAGACTACACATGCCACATCAGTAGAACAAATACAAGACATCATGGAAGACACCCCAAACATTCCCCATCTTTGGCTTGACACCAGTATTTTCCTAAATTTCAAAGAAAAGCAAAACTCCTACAAAAGGCTCTATTAATAATTGTTAACACTTGAGAACTTAGCCCTTATCTTATTTTATTTTCATTTTTTCCCTGTTTCTGAAGCACACATCTACACATAAACATGACCAATGTGCAATACTGAAGATAGTATTGAACTGTTCTCCATTTAAGTCTATTTACTACCAAACTAAGGCAAACCATTTACAAGATAATTTACACAATCTTAGCTTATTTTCATAAGAGAGTTTTATGTCTGACTGGCAACTTCTAAATTAGGGGCAAGTCAAACTACCTAAACAATTCAGATGGAATCAGATACTTTCACCTATCAGCTTCTTCATACAGACACAAAATTCATAACTTGATATGTCTACCTGCACTAGGAAAGAAAAGCAGGCACAATATTCACCACAGCACCATTATTCAGAAAAGAAAATAAGCATGATTTTAATGGGACTTAAGACCATGGTGAAAGCAAAGGATGTGATCGTGTCTTTTTCTGCTCAGCTGAGCACAAAACATTACCTCACTCTATTTGTTCAACTCTTTTCTAGATAAGCTATGTAAGTGGTGAATCCACTGCTCCATGACTCAAGAAATTAACATTTATAGTTTCTAGTATTTTGCATTTCTTCCTTAGAATTATATTAACCAATTACTTCTCTGCCACTACAGTGACAAGCCACTGGAAGCATTCTCATTACTCTTTTTTTTACCTGTGGTGTCTTGATATGGTACCAAAGTAATAGAGCTGTGCGAAATGCCACTGTTCTGTTTCAACTTGCGTTTCGAGGTTTGGACGTAACAGCGTTTTGTTTCAAATTTCATTTTGAGTTCAAACAGCTGTTCCATTTTGCTTTGTTAAAACAGTAAGGCTGTTTCAAAGTGTCACCCATTGGCTATAATGGGGAAGCTCAAAACAGCCTCTCTCATCTGGCAGGCAGATCAGGGCCCAACCCTGGGAGTTCTCCCAGGGCCCCTGATCTGCCTCCCAGATGAAGGAGGCAAGCTGGTGCTACCGCCTGGGACTGGGGAAGGGAACAGAGCCTGATTGCTCAGTTCCCCTCCCCATCACTAGATCGGGCTGGGGAAAGGAAGTCATTGACCATCATGCTGGGGAAATGTTGCCTTCCCCAGCCCAATCGTAGGGCTGGGGAGGGAAACTGAGCGATCCGACTCAGTTCTCTTCTCCAGCCCAACTGCAGTGCTGGGGAGGGGAACTGAGCTCAGTTCCCTTCCTCTGCATGATTGGCTTCCCCCACCAGAGGCTGGGAGAGCCAGGGCTGCACTCCCCACCTGACTGAGCCTGGAGCTGCTAGGAGCACAGCCCTGGTTCTCTCCTGCCTCCCACCACCTGGCTGCTTCGAAACTCAAAAAGTTTTGAAACTTTCAAAACGTTTCAACTAGCTTCATTTTGTTTTGAAGCTATTTTGAAGCCCTTCGTTGTATTTTGATTTTGCTGTTTCGAGCTTGAAATGAGTCAAAACAGTATCAAAACAAAACGACTGGCAGATTTCACACATCCCTACTAAGTAACATATTTTGGTGTCTCTGATTTTATGCCCTGTAGTTGCAAATGAGGGTTTTAAAGTGATCATTTTGGGGAATCCTCAAGTAAATCGTTTTCTGTGAATGCAGGGGAATACAACTGATGGCCCTTCCACTTCCACCACCTTTAATGGGACAATTTGCGAAACTGCATGAGCTGGCAGACCTTTAAAAGGTTTTGTACCTTATATTTCATAGACCTTTTCCTTTGATTAATCTACAATTTTTTTTTTACTTAAATCGTCTTTCTATTTAGCTATTCATTTTAAAATATTTTAGACCCGCACAAGTATTATAAGGGAACTTTTAAGCTTCCCAGAGGTCAAGTTATCAGCTATCACATTTTGCTGTTTTGTTTTCTTTTTCTGAGAAATTAGCTCAGAGCTGAAGTACGTTGGTAAAAAGGTTCCTTCATAACATGCTGTTCTTAAAACAAAACATGTTAGTAATACTTAATTCACAGCTTTCATAAACTCTCTGGAACAATAAGAGGATTAGCAGAAGATTATTTTAGACATCTTGAATTTCTTTAGGGGAAAAAAGCAGCCATTCTTCAAACCCCTGAGATTTAATACCTGGTTAAGAAGATGGAAGTTGGAGACATATTTATAAATAGTGTCCCTGCCCTTTGCCTCTTTTAGATATCTAACAGTGAAAATCATACCAGATGCAGGTACTTCCTGGCCATATTTTGAATCCTGCTCTTTGAAATCAGTACTGAAGAAAATAACATCATATGTCTAGCAATCGAAATCACATTTTGCAGACCCTGTGTAAAATTATAGGATTGCTACCTGTAGTCAGTGCTCATGGGCATGTGGTAGAAGCTACCAAATATAAATATTTAGACTCTTCTATAGCATAAGGGCTGACTCCTGCCTTACTTGGCTCAGAACTGCAAGGCTACTTACAATACAAAGTCAATTATTTCATAATTACATTGTTGTAGATGCAGAGGAACTATTGACTGCAGAGATTTCATTAAACTGGCATGTCTCCAGACAAGACATATTTTGGCCCAGATTTGGACAAAAATTCAAAATAGTTCAGGCTTTTACACTCACATTTGTACACAGAAAAGCACATCCTTTTCTCCCCTATGCTTTCTTAAACAAAATCGTCTGTGTCAGATCTGGCATGACCAGTCATCTCTCTTCTCTTCCCAGATCACTCGTTTTCTCTAAAATAAACCAATTGAAAAATACTGTAGTATGGGGAAAACAAACAACTAGTAAAGATTAAGCCAGGAAAAAAAACCTGATCAGGATAGGAAAAAAGAGTTAAACAAGGCACATACACAGAAAAACAGAGTAGGATCAACTCTGACACCTTTATATTCTTAAACTTTTCCAAAATGGTTCATCTCATCTCTATTCACTATTGGTTATATAGTTGCATACAGAAGAAAAAAATGAGATTCATTCTAAAATGTTTTATGTTTAAAGTCTTATGTCTAGGTTCAGTGAAGTTCTGAGGTGCTATGGTTATGCTTTCTGTAAATATGGCTTACTAAAACACTTGTGATAGTCTTTTTATTTTAAAGCTGTAATTAAGGTTATTGATGGCTAGCAACAATTGCATTTAGAACATTATGATAATGTTAGCTACATGATGTCATTGGTGTTCATCACAAAAATATTTTTGTTGAACTTGAAAATTTATGGCGAGGCAGTCAAAATAAATTCATTGTCATTGTAAGGACCAAGTTACTCTGAAAATGCTCAAGTCTATGAGCAATATGATTAACATGAAAGTCCCAGTGAAAAATGGAAATAGCCAATGAGTAAAGTTCCTGATATGCTTAAGTGCGTTCAGGATCAGATACATACTGAACAAAAAAGGAACTGAAGAGTCAAATGATGCTATCTGTTAAAAACAGTGGTGGGAAAATTATCCTTAGCTATTTGCCAACTCATGTTTGCTGTAGTCACATGCGGCTCTAAGTTATCAGTCACCTTTCTGCCTCCCTCAGTCTTAGGCAGGACCAACCCGTCTTATCCTGCAAAACCTGGGGCCACAGGGGGCCCTACAGCTAAGGGGCCCCCTGCATCCAGCCACTCACCACACCCCTCTCCCCTTCTGCCAGCTTCTTCAGGGAAGGGGGCCCCAAAACTAGGGGGCCCCAAAAAATTTATTTATTGAATTGTATGATTTCTGATGATTAATTACCACTTACAAAGCATTCTGGACTTTGGATTTACTTAGAAAACATCAAAACATGCGTCTCACTAGTCATGCATTATGACAGCAACAAAGATTTTCCCAAAAAAACAACATTAGCATTTATGTTAGCCAAAATTATATATACATTACCTTTGTGTAAGTGGCAAACTGATAAAAGAGGTAGTGTGCATTTTTACAGTTGAATTGATGAACCATATGGTATATACAACTTTGTAGTATACAGCTGAAAAAGGCATGGTTACTTTTCAACACCTACAAGATAAGGTCTACGTTCTAAATTGAGAACTAATATATAAGCTGTAAAAAGCATACTTATAGGTCTGTTGCTTCAATGTAGTTGTAATAATGGTAGCCTGAAAATTTAGAGAGTTTCATTTTGAAAATTCATAGACTCATAGATTAGATTTATAGTCGGAAGGGACCTCAGTGGGCCATCTAATCCAACCCCTTGCTCCTGGCAGGCAAGAAAAGAGTCATCAACCCTGGGGTCATGTGATCCCATCCAGGTGCCTGTCCAGTCTCTTCTTGAAGACCCCCAAGGATGGGGGAAGACACCACCTCCCTTGGCAGCCCATTCCAGATTCTGGCAACCCTGACTGTGAAGAACTTTTTCCTAATGTCCAGCCTAAACCTTCTGTCTAGTAGCTTATGGCCATTGTTCCTTGTCATTCCAAGGGGTGTCCTGGTGAACAGGTCATTGCCTAATTCATGTTGCTCTCCCCTTATGAATTTGTATGCCACCACAAGGTCCTTCTCAGCCTTCTCTTGGAGAGGCTGAAGAGGTTAAGGTCCCTTAGCTTTTCCTCATAGGCCCTTTCCTTGCAGACCTCTAATCAGGTGAGTGGCTCTTCTTTGGACCCTCTCCAGGTTGTCCCCATCCCGCTTGAACTGCGGCGAAATGGCATCATGAAACATTTCAGAAATTCTAAAAGGAAACTTTTCATTTAAAACATTTTCTATATAAAATATTTTGACATTTTTAAACTTCCTCTCCATTTTGGGCTGAAACATTTCACCAAATTTAATTTTTCTTCATAAATAGGGCTTACATATCCATCTTTGAATGCTAAGTAGACAGTGTCTAAAGTAAGCCTTCCCAGTTCACCCACCTGTTCAGAAGTTGCCTTCTATCAATGCCCTTGCCCACCATCCCTGAGCACTTCTGAGGTGAAGCAGTTTAGAATGAGCTATTATCTTATCCTCTTCCCACAGTGCACACAAACAAAGACCTCACAATCCCAACGTTTAAAGTTATGGGACTTTAAATGAGGAGGAAAGATATTTTGTTTTCCCAATTCTTACAATTTAGACATTCTTCAGTTGGTGATTATCAGACAATACTTCACACTTCTCTACAAGAATAATCACTTCATGGGTGCGTCTAAATGTTCATTAATGCATGTTAGAAACTGTGCTTTTAGTTTAGTACCTGCTTAGTAAAGTAATAACTAAATACGCAGTACCTAGAGTTACAGTGCAGTAGCACCAGTGCACAATTTAGTGAAGCTTTACTGCGCTTTAGCCTAATAACACTACACAGTAGGCTATTAGCATAGTTTTTACCATGACACCCTACTGCGCAGTACACATCTCATGTAGACGCACCCCATCTGGATTTTTCCTTTAAGAAGTCCTAGTAATAAGTCACTGCTCACCTAGCTAACAGTCTTTTAAATAACTACATTTATTGCAAAATCAGAGGTCAAGCATCCATGGGAACAGCCACGACACAAGTTAAGGACTGTGAATAGATACTCCATACTTTCAGAAGACTTTCAAATATAAATATCTCTTGACTTTTTCATTGTTTGAATAAATGACTACAAGGCAAGGGCTTCTGAGAGGTTGCTGATTAAAGTGCCCTTTATTGTTAAAAGCATAATTAAATAATACTTGGATTTATCACTCTCTTCAGGGAGTCTATGCTCCTAAAGAAATTAGAATCTCAAATGACACAGCCAGAAAGTCATCTAGTTAATAATACTTTTTAATTATCACAGCTAGCCTGTGCAGCATTCACGTTTGCAAGGTTTCATTTTATTTAAAGAAATTAAACTGCAAATCAAGTCATGAAGCTTTCCTTTGTATGAGTTGTCCAAAGTCTATTAAACAAAATATCATTTAAAAACAGCATGAAGTTATAAATAGCCTGCTGTTTGGAATAGCCTGTCAATCTGTTCCCAATTATATATGTTAGCTAACAGCTCTCTAATTAGCACTCACTTTTGATACTACAGCTCCTAAAATGTTTACATTGGAAGTTACAAATTACTGTCTAATTATGCTGGCTACTTTGTTTTGCATAAAATATAAATAAAATCTGTGTCTATGCTTTAAAAATAAAACATGTGTTGGCATCACTAGATGACTATAAAATATTCCAGTATTATTTTGGGCCTAGGAAAGAAATAGCTTTAATTAAAGGAATATTATAAAAAGCACGGTGGCAAGTTTACTCCTCAAATCAAAAGGCAATTCATTATTAAAAGCGTGCACAACTCATTCAGATACAGATATTACTTGGAAAGCAGAACTGGACTGTACATCAGACTTAAATTCTGCAGAACATTTCCCTTCACATGTATGGTGTCACAACCTGGATTCATATTCCATTAGCCAGTAGCTATTTACTGTGCTGGAATGCTGCTCAGTAGCAAAGTAGGACAGGGAAGAGAAGTAAGGATGGAGTACAGATAACAGACAGACATGCTCAGGACCATATTCATGCTTGTACTGTAATTCAACCTGAGCACCATCGTGGGTCAACAGCTTCCATGAGAATATCTGTGACCCAGGGTGCCCCAACACCAGATACAGCCACTATGGCTAGGGACAGACGTTACACACAAACCAGTTTAAGTGATCAGAAACTGGTTTAAACCTGTAACAGAACAGATGTTCAGTACACATAAACCAGTTTGAAAATGGCTGAAACCTGTTTGAGATAAACCTGGTTGAATGTAATATCAGACTTAACTGATTTGGGGCAAATCAATTTATGCAATGTCTGTCCCAGACCCTTTGCTAGTTTAAGATAAACCAGACTCCCCCAGCATCCTGGCATGCTCTCTGGACTGGGGTGGAGGGTTCTCTGCTCCACAACAGGGCTGGCCCCTCTCCTCTGCTCCCTCGCTGGAACTCCAGCAGAGACTTGCAGGCACAGCTGAGTCTGCTTGGCTTCCCCATGCTGAGCCTGCTTGGCTTCTCCCCTCCCACCCCACCCCCCACCTTGCTGCTTAAGCAGAGATCCCTTCCTCCTCTCTCCCACAGCACAGACTGTAGCCAGCATGTGGTATGCTAGATAATGCTGTGTAAAACAAATAGGACAGTGTCTGCTTAGAGCTTTTTGGAGGTAATCAACACCTCAGATGGTAATGTTCCTGCATTCCTTCCTTTGGAAAAGGCAGACAAGGTTCTTTGGGTAAATCTGATATATTTTATTAGACCAACTAAATAGTTGGAAAAAAATGTTCTTAGTAATCTTTTGGGTTTAAAAACCCTTCATCAAGCTGAGGATACATCTGCAGTTGACGTGTGGTCTTCCTGGATGGGATGAATAGTAAAGAAGCCAGAGGCCGGTAAGCGTTTTTCTTTGGAAAAAGCTGCTTAAGAAGAGCTTGTAATGAGCTGCTCAGCCCTGTACAAAGGAAGGGAGGACTGCTCTAGCGTTCTCCAGCTTCTAGCCTGAGCCACTGCAGGCATGTGCCTGCATTTCTGGGATGCCTGTCTGGTTACAAAACTTATTTAGCCTAGACAGGTTAGACTAACCTGCAAAGATTGAATCAATTCAGGCTCAGGCTTTGTGCATGTTTGTCAGCCTATGTGCTCAGGAGACATCCTGGGGCTGGCTGTATCCCAGAACACAGCTGTAATGGGTTTGTCAGGGTCAGAAGACAGTGTGCCTGGGAATGATATGTCCTACATATTCTGCACACTCACAGTGGCCCTCTGACTACTAAAGCAAGAGCTGAAATTAGTCACAGTCTGAGTCAGGTATGGATCTACACCAGCTCTACAGCCTCTTCCTAGAGGTTCATGATTTCCCAATTCTTGCACTAGCACCTTGACCAGTACAAGCATGAATCACCATCCCGGCCCCCATAACATCTAGGTTACATTAGCAGGGAAAATAAGAATTTGGTACAGGAGGGAAAACCATGTATTTGTTTATCAATTTTAATTCTTTGTCTTAGAAAGAGCGTTTTATTAATAAAAAGAATAACTTGCTGAACAAGTAGATTTTTTTCAGTTTAAGTCTTTTACCTCAGGAAACGTGATATAACAGCATCACTCTTCAAAGAAAACTGGCCTGCAAAGCCAATGAGCTTGCCTGCACAAACGTACACATTTCAGTCACCCTTAAAAGCTTGCCAACAATGTTCCCCCTAAGGTGTAGCGATCCATGAGCGCCCCACTTCAGTCCATGAGTGCGCCTCTTTGGTCTGTGAGTGCGCTGCTTTGGTCCATTCCTGAATTGGTCCTGCACCCCCTTTAATATTTAATATCACACTGTGTACCAGATGCATTCTTTAATATTTGCCTCAGTCTATTTATTACCTTGTTAGATGTTTTTCTTTAAAGGCCCAATTCTGCTTTAAATTTGCCTGTTGTAAATAATAGAAGAAACTAGCTATAATACCCACGTGCTACCTTGTAATCATGTGGATGTGGCCAGGATTAAGACTTAATTAATACTTAAATATGGGCAAGCATTTGAGTTCTCTGTCTTCAGTTACCAAAGAGCTGACTTTGTCTCCAGTACCTTTGTTACATGAAGAGTGTGTGCCTCCCTGTCGTGTCTTTTGGACCCACATGCAGGCTGCACTCTGCCTGCTCCCCGCCTCCGTGCCTCACTGCAGCCTTTGAAAGAGGCATGGCGCCGTGTGCATCCCACCACTGGGTATATCAGGCAGTGAGGCACGTGGCATCGCTTTCAAAGACTGCAGTGAGGTGCAGAGGTGGGGAGCAGCCAAAGCACAGAGGACCCCTGGGGCTGCCAGGCTTTGGCACAGGAGCTGTGGGGCTTGCGCCACAGGGATGAAAAGCTAAGATGAGGGTGAAGCCAGGGGTGCTCAGGGCAAAGCTTGCCTGAAGGGGCTGGGGACCGGAGCAGTTTCTTGGAGCCAGTGGAGCCCGTGCAGTGCCTGGCTTGGTCCCCACCCCTGCCTTGCCTCAGGGAGGAGTCGCTGCCTGCTCCATGCTGCAGGCATGGAGAAGGAAGGGTCAGGGGCAATGATTGCCCACTGATCAGTGGCCCAGCCCCTCACAGGCTGCTCCGGCTGGGGCTGCACTCTCCCTCCCTGCGGGAATGCCAGTGAGGAGCAAAGTGGAATGGAGCAGCCCCTGCGCAGCCAAGGCCCCAGTGTGCAGCAGTAAAAAGTTACATATTTTTATTGTGCACGGCCGCACACACGTGCAGCTTAGAGGCAAGCTTGCTTGCCAATTGCCTTAGATAACTAAAGGATGAACAACAGTATTTTTTTTTTTACAATACTGGGTATAGTAATAGAGGGACATTTAGGAAATATGCAGATTGTGTATAAAGTCCGAAGCCTACTTTTGTACTTCTACAGGACATAGCACATGGATGGTTCTATTAGAAATAAAGAATTGCAACCACTACTGTCATATTTATTTATGACCAAACTAGAGCATTTTTAATTGGCAACCACTGGAGATACATATTCCTACTTCATAGATCCATGCAGTCATATAGGTATACTGTTATTTAAACGATGGGGCTTTTATATTGCTCCAACATAAATTACATGTAGATGCAGTTTTGAAGCTATAGCTATACTGTAATCCAAGTTACAATTTTTGCACATGTAGACATTCTAACTTTAGGTTTAAGCTAACTATCTGGTGCATTATGAGGATACAAAAACACAGATGTCACTGCTGGCTAGCTTTTTCAGGAAATATACAGGGTCCCAGGTTAGCATGCATAACCTGTGATGAGGCCCATTTGCAATTATATCAGTAAATAAACTAGAGTCCACAGCTGCCATGCACTGCCAGTCCCCTCGGCTGCAGGACTCCCAGCCCCAGCTGGTCATGGTACACCCCTGCAGTTGGGAGCCTGGACTCTGCTACATGTGCAAATTAAAGCTGGATAGCAAACAATTATAAAGTTTTTATGAATTTTTGAGATTTGTGTAGCAAACAATTATAAAGTTTTAATGCATTTTTGAGATTTGTGTAAATGGTTGGACCTTTTTACAGTGTGATAGTTACTTTGAATTATTTCTTCTGCTGCCAACATTTGGGAGCCAGTTTGAGTGACATAACCGAATGAGTGAGCCAGTGTTCAGTCTAGAAGTCACCAGCTCCTAGCATATCTTGGGTGATGTGGACATCTTTGTAATTCTGGGCATTAACAATCAGTTGCCAATGCTTAGATTGAGGATGATGGCATGATGTCTTGTGCCTGCTTTTCTGGTGAAATAGGGTGTTGGTGACGGTGAGTCCATGTTTAATGCATTTGGTCAAAGGGAGGATGCCTTTGGAGTTGACCTTTCCTACTCCTTCCTAGCTAATGGTTCTGTTCCAGAAGTTAGAGTCCCTTCTGACCCTAGTGTTGAAGTCACTGAGAGGAATAAGTCTGTCTCCTTCCAGAATGTCAGAAAGGACTTGGTCAAGATTGGCATAGAATCCCTCCTTGGTTTCAGCAGCAGCATCAAGAGTCAGGGCATACACATCAATGACAGAAGCGTCTTGGCTTTCTGCCCATTTAAAATGGAGAGTCATGAGGCACTCATTGTCAGGATGACAGGGTCTTACCCTATATGGGTAGGCTTCCATGCCTGTAACATAGCCACTTGGCCAGCTAGCCAGTAGGGAACCTCAGAATGTCTGTATATGTGGTTGGATTTAACTCTTGCGCTCTTGCCTGCCATGATTTGATGGTACTCTTAAATCAGGAGGAAGAGTGTGCAGATAAACACAGCTCCAATATTCTCAATCTTTTCTTCGGGGGGGGGGGTCCTCCTTCCCCTATACCTCCTACCGATTCTGCACTGTGTTACGGTTGTCATCTTGGTCCTTGAATAAAGTTCTCTCCCCAACAGGCCACACAATAAAGAGTAACAAAAGATATGGAATGTCTTTGTCTCTTTGTAGCATTTATTACCTTATTTTTACTATCATTAATTATAGTCCAAACTCAAAGTTTCTGGACATAGCCATTAGGGTGGCTGACCAGGTATGTTTTTGGGGGGGAGGGGAATAATACCCCACTAGTCAGACCCAGGGCCACATCCTGATTTGCTCTCTCTTCCCCAAGTGGCTTCAAAGACTTAAGAAAGTGGGGGAAAACTCTTTGGAAACCAACGGGTCTTCCTGTTGAGCAAAGGCCGGAGCCTGTGGCAGCCCACAGCTCAGTCACATAATGCTCTCAAGTATGCCCACACTGCCAGGCCCTTCAGATCAGTGTTGGGTCAACCAAGTGTCTAATGGAATAAATTGTCCAAAATTTTCTCTTTTGCACAGAAAGGGGGAAAAAAAAGGACAGCTTCACTCACCCAAAAAGAGTAATGGCAGCTGGTCCCTCTGTCTTCCTTTCTTGTTCCCACACCTCCTCTCTGGTCATGGAGCCAAAGGATCCCAGCTCCTTCTGCCAGTCCCTCTCTGGCTACCCCACCCTGGCTCCCATCAGTTGACAGCTTCTCTTTGGTAGCTGTGTCTGCCAGGTCTGCCAAGTTCCCCAGGTCAGCTGATCCTGCCAGTTCAGCTGTTTCCAGTCCTGACTGTTCCCTGAGTCTTCCAGCTTCTCTTCCCCTCCTTGAACATCTGCAGTAAGGGTTTTCAATGCTGGTGCTAGACTCCCTTCTCCAATCCAGAGGGAATACTGGCTGGAAAAATGTTGCTCTGCTCCAGTGGCAATGGAGCAGGGCTTACAGGTAAGGGAGTTTCTCGGCCCACCGCTTCTCTTGCTGACTCACAGTCATTAATTCCAATAGAGAATTTGTTGAGTTGATTTATGAGTTCATTCTTGGTGGCAAAACCAACTCCATAAAATCAGCATTCTCCTGTTTACCCTTCCAGAAGAAGATATTGCCATCTTCATGTTCTTTGAGCTTTTCATCTCCCACTCGCTCTCTCTCACTCAGTGCAGCAATGTCAATGTTGTGTCACCTGAACTTGAGCTACAATTTTGGTGTGGCACTCTGGGTGTTTGCTATTACAATTATCCATGAGGGTCCTGATATTCCAGGTGCCAAAACTGAATGCATGTCTTTATTGATTTCAACTGCAGTAAAGGTTATCCCACTAAATTCAGTTGCCCAGTCAGGAAGAAGGTTGACAGGCTACGTTTAGGGCACCTTTTCCAGCCCCCTCCCCATATGGGGTGAGCAGAGTAGATCCTGAAGAGGGCTGCTCAGTCACAATTACAGCTGCACTCCTGTTCTCATCCAAGTGCTAGTTGCCCTTCTTGTAACTGCAGCCTGCATGCCAGTTCATGACTAGGAGCTTCCAGACCTCACCTCACAGTCCTGCTCCCATTGTCACTAGCTGGTCACCAAAGGGCTTGGAAAAATGTGCTGAAAATCAAACATTGCATCAAACGTGCAAGTACAGCCTTTGGACACCAGAAGAAATGGATGTTTGAAGATCCTAACATCAGATCTGAAACCAAGCTCATGGTTTATCAAGCAGTCATGATCCCCATCTTACTGTAGAAAGCTGAGACATGGACGATGTATAGAGAAGTACCAGGAATGCCCCTGTGGAAGTTCCTTTGAATCCAATGGGAAGATAGACGCACCAAAATTAGCATCCTCTTGCAAGCAAACACCACAACCGTCAGGGTGATAATCATCTGACATCAACTTTGCTGGGCTGACCACATCGACCAGGATGTCTGACTCCAGACTCCCAAAGCAAGTCTTACTTTCCCAGATCAGTCAAGGCACACGCTCAAGAGGAGGACAGAGAAAGCACTTCAAGGATATCCTCAAGACCAACTTGAAAAACCTGCCATCACCTTGTGGAAGGCTATCACCTAGGACTGTCACAAATGGAGCACGTATGCTGCAAGGATCTCAGTACTTTGAAATCTTGCCTAGGTTGCAGCAGAGTCTGTTGATCCCAGAATCTGCCATTGTCAGCCATCTTTGGACCCACATATAAGACAATCATGGAAGACAATCATCCTTGACTGACAGGCATGACTGAAGCATCCAAGGAAAATACTTTGCACAATTAACTGAGACCAGCTACACATGCAATACCAGTAAAGGGGGCTGAGAGACGCACACATCCATAGAGAGCGTGAATGGAAAAGAAGAGAAAACAGAGATCTAAAACTGAACTTCTAAAATGATACTCTGAACAGCTATAACTTATTCTTGACCTACAGCACCTAGATTATGACCCTTAACCAAGCTTTTTTTTTATTAAGTAGTCAAGTAAATAAATATTTCCTTCTTTCTCTAACCCAAAAATATGGCATCTTGCCCCACCAAAATATATGTCTGAAGTAGAAAATGGACAACATTTTATCCTATACTAATATCAGGTTTAAGGTACAAAATTTAGAATTAGGAGAACCAGAATTAGACTTTTATATCAGTGGAAAGAGAAGATTCTTAGTTTTGACAGATTCTGAGCAACTGAACATTCATATCACATCATTGTTATTAGGTACATAAAAGTTATTCTAATATATAATTTTTTTTTAGGGGTTGCTAATATTTATTCATTATGATGTTGCTCTCCATTGGCCTGCATAGTTGGATTCAAAGTGTGTCTTTACAGATGGTATAGGTAAAGAAATGTCAGTTAACTTTTAA
Source organism: Crocodylus siamensis (assembly GCF_052110815.1). Taxonomy (NCBI): domain Eukaryota; kingdom Metazoa; phylum Chordata; order Crocodylia; family Crocodylidae; genus Crocodylus; species Crocodylus siamensis. The sequence continues at coordinate 21,620,872 of NC_143403.1, forward strand.
AAACACTTCAAAATATTTCTAAAGTAGCTTTCCTTTAAAATATGGCTGATACAGGATACATAAACACGTGCAATAAAAATCTAGATGCACTTGTCTGAAATGGCCTGAATAACTAACGCATAGCTATGTCACTTGTGAAGACCTCAAATTTATGCCAATAAAAGTGTTAGAACATGTTCACATGTCTCTCTCTCATTTTATATATATATATATATATATATATATATATATATATATATATATGTATATATACTTACGTAAAATCTGATTGGTAGATGGAATGAATCTAACAATCTAGTTTTTGATAAGATTGGTTTCATTCTACTTGCAAATGTATTATTTAAATCTATGCACCAGTACAACAAGGAAGCCCAGAAATTTACCCTGTGGTAAAAAACAATGAAAGATAGGACATCACTCCAGAAATTAGTTGAGGCTTTGATCTATGATTATGCTAAATAGAGTACAAGTCCATGAGTATTGCCATTAAACTCAAAAAGGACAATGCACCAAGTGAAATTCTCTATTGCACAGGCAATTAACACAGAGTTCATGTACTACCTAGCTCTCACTTACATCCACAAGTGATATTTTCAAAAAGCACCTGAGATCTGGTATCTGTATAATTAGTTTGTTCAGATGTGATTTTTTTACCAATATAATTACACCAGCATAACCACTTGTATAGATAAAGTTTCGTTGTCCTTACACCATCGGAGCTTATTCCCCCTTCTTACGGAAAATGTTTATGCTGGTATAATTATACGTGAACCCTTTCATCACCCGGGAGATGGGGTTGTACAGCCTAAACCGGTGGTTTTCAAACTTCCTGAAGTTGTGGAAGTTCTTCTGCCACAGAACTCCTACCCCTGGCTCTATGGCCCAAGTGACCTGATGCAGAGACAGACAGCCTGGCTTGGCAGTGGTGGCACCCTGCCTCCTACCCTATGTCACTACCCCAAACTTTTTGGGGAACTCCTGATGACCTATTGTGGAACCCCTGGGTTCCAATGAACACGGTTTGAAAACCACTGCCCTAAACTATGTTGGTAAATGTAACTGAAGCACCATAACCTGTGTACAGAAACAGCCCCTGAAGGAACTGGGTGTCTTATTCCTCTGGGCTCCTTTGAAAATCTTGGCTTTAAACAGGACTTAAATCAGAGTTAAGTGCGACACATGCAATAGCCTCCATCCTAAAGAACCTTTCTAGTGTTATTTATAAAGAAAGTATTCTATTTGTCTTTTTCTATGTAAGCTGTAGAAGAGAAAAGTAGGGTGAAACGGGCAGGCAAAGAATGAGAGTAATGTGTAGTAATGTGTAGAAATAAATGCATTTATACTTAGGAAAAAGAGACATCTTCACCATGATCCCTGAATCAAAATTGATTTTAAAAAAGGGTTTCGGGCAATTCTCATACATATGCAGTGGAGTGGAAGGTGCAGCGAGCTGTGTTTTAGTTTATTGTTCAATATCATCATTTTACAATCTTCCTTGATACTCTTATAAGTTAGGACTCTGGAATTTTGCTTATGATAGGGATGAGAATCTGTCCCGCAAGATTTCTCAGGAAGCAGCAGGCTTATCTGATGCAGATAAATGAAACATAAGGCTATCCATTTTCAAAAGGTTTACTAAATTACACATGTAAAAGAGACAGGAGATAGCATGCATTTGGGAAAAGGGACAGAAAGCTGCGCTGAAGAGTAAATCACATAAAACACAACACAGCAAAACTATGTGAATCCTGAACACCATTAGGATTGCCAAAGCTATATCAGAAGGCACTTTAACTATCTTCTGCAAATACTGGCCCACCCTGTTGACAATTCCAGTGTCACTGCATTACTCAATTTAAAGATGAGATTTTAGCATACACAATAAAATAATATGCATGAGTATTAATATACATCATGCAAAGTGATATTAAAATAGTACTCAGTGACCTTTATTAAAATTCAGTAGGCTGTAGTAAAAGATAATCCCTTTATAGAATTTTTAAAATAATATTACAGGTTATTATTCTCTCAGTTAAATACTGTAGGTTGATTTAAAAGTTAGATGGGAAAAGATTTTATTCTTATTAGACTGCATTCATTTTATACTAATTTCTCTGGATTAAAAATAAATCTTATATTAAAAAATAAAATAATTAACAAGGCCGTTCATCTTAGGGATTATAATACAGTTCCCACTTCTACAATGAAGTCCAAATCCGATTTTGCTTGAAGGCATCTAAATACTATTTATGTATCTAAATGAAGCCACATAAGAGGCATTTCATGTCACTTACCCAGAGTTTAGATGCTATTTATACCAGCCCAAACAGAATCCACCTTCTTCTGTAATCTCACAAGGTATTCTCCATGCCCACTCTCACTCGCTGGCAATAGATAATCCTATTCCTGGGAAGGCCATAACTGTGGAGTCAGAGGAAAATCAGGCAAAACACGGGAGGCGGCAGCAGCAGCAGCTGAGAGGGAAGAGGACCTAGCCTAGCCTATGGCCTGGTAGTTAAGGGAAATGGAATATGTAGATTCGATCCATCTAGCTGAGGGAAAGCCTCCCAATCCCTGGGAAAGTATTACTTGTCTACATGGTGGGAACATTTTTGTTATGCTCCTTTCTGCTCAACTAACTCCTCTAACTTTTTTCCTCCAGCTAGAGTTCAAGGGACTTAAATCTAGTTACATGCTCTCCCAAGAAGAACAGGTTCACTGCAGCATGTAAGTAGCCATAATGAATCCCTTCTGAGCAGAATCAAAAAATACATCTAGTTGCACAGATGAAAATCGGGTGTAAAATTCCCCCCCAAGAGTCACAAAATGCCTTGTACATGCATACATTTAGTCATATGTGCCACATTCAGACAAGCACAGACGTGCAGTATTAGTGCTGCAGAACCGCACATACCGGCGTTCCCTGCACTACTACCTTGCAGTGTGGGGGTTTTTTGACCTCAGGAGATCCTGGGGTCAAAAAAACCTATGCCAGAAAAAAGTGGGGTGGTGCACAGGGTGGTTCATGCCACCCAAAACCTGACCCTGGCCAACCAGAGTCATGATCCAGCTGCTGACCAGGTTTCCTTCCATGGCTGCAGCCCTGGGAGCCCCCAGGTAAGGCTGCTGGGCCAGCAAAGTTCCTGGCCCCAGCCTCCCCTATCTCTCCTCCCCAGGTAACTTGCTGCACACCACAGTGGGTGTGGGACGAGCATTCCCCAGGGATAAGTAGCAGTGGCACAAGGTGTATCACTGCTACTTGTTCCCAGGAAAGAAGTGTCCACACTTGTCTGGACGCACCCATAGTTAGCATTTAGGCACAACGGGCTATGGGACTGGGTATCTCATAATACACCTCTGAAACAGGTAAATCTGTCAAGCACATAGTACAGATGGGGATCCAAGGCACAGGGAGATTAAAGCACTTATCTTCAAAGACCTGACTCTCACTGACTTGTCAAAGTCACAAAGGCAGGATTTTAGCCCCAGACTCCCCAGTCTTAAGCTTATGCATTAAACATTCAACAAAGCTTCTCCTTTGAGTGAAAGGACAAAAATGGGATATAATTAAAGTGTAAAAATACACTAATTAGAAGGAAGGAAGTAGATCAGACATTTTACTTGCCTTCTCACTTGAAAGAATGGGACATTCACAACAGCTGGAAAATTCAGAACTGATAATGGAAACACTTCTTCATACAGTCAACAATTAGACTGAGGACATAATTGCGCCAAGCTGTTGTTGAGAGGAAAGCCAGAGCAGGTCAAAGAGGACTGATGAGAACATGCCATTTAAAAGGCCCTCTCTATGTCTGGGTTCGCTCCTCTGGAGCAACTGGTACTGTGAGAGACAGAACACAAGGCTAGATATATTACTAGTCTCATTCAATGTGCCTAACACTATGTTCCTAGTGAAACATTGTGTCTTTTTCCCCTCTTTCTGTTTTGGAAAAAGGCATTCTGGATCCTCACAAAGGGTACAGAAGCAGAATTTCTAGTCATTTGCTTGTGTTTTATTTGCCTGTTCACATACCTCGCAGTGGAATTCCTGAAGGGGAAAGTGGAGTCACTTCCTCTTCCCTCTAACACCATGCCTGTTCAACTTGGACCTCCTCTGGCAGTCTTTCTTAGAAGGAATATGGATGCGATACAAGTGGATAAAAGCTGCTGAAATATTCATACCCAGTGTGACAAATTTAGTCCCTTTATTATACCATTTGCTGATTCACTCTCTTTTAACTTGGCATTCCCCTATCTTCAAGCCTCTGGCTGGACTAGACAGTTGTGTACAGAAAAAAAATCAACTGGATTTCAAAGAGGCCTTTGCTTGTGGGATTTCTTTATTCTTCATCCAGGACTTTATCCAGGTCCTTTACATATATGGAGTAAGCTAGATCTATATTGTCCACAAGATACCAAACCTATCATAAACACTTAAAAGCACCTGTTTTCTTATGTAACATTTCTATTTAACTAAGTCCATTTAACTATTCTGTACTTTCATACAAGTTACACAGTTCAAAATGCTCTTTTATTGAAAATGCTCTGAAATTCACTGGCTGAAAACAATTCTTCAGATGCATCATGGGGCAGTTTTATACCCTGAACAACAGCACATGAAGCAACAAAGGCAGCTGGGTTTCCATTAGCAGTGGTAACTGCCACTTTTGTATACCTCCTTAACTCAGCAGCTAGGGCTCTTGCTCCACTGCCACCCTTCCCCTCCCCCCGGACACACGCACTTTTAATTTACCCTTCTTGCTGGTCATTGCCTTACTAGTGAAAAGCAAGAAAAGCTTCATTTGTATTTAAATGATAGCCATGTGGCTGTTTAAGTATCTCTAATCTAGAGCATATTAACATTTGACCAAGATTAAATTTCCATATTGAAAGTTTATTTCATTAAGAGACAGAAGAGGTTTTTGTTTTTTTTACTTACCATTCTGTTTGCTTCTGATCTATTTGCTAGGAAGCTGTTTAACAAATTAAAGTCTGGGAATATTGTGATTGCCAATAGTTATATAACAGATTATATGGTAAGCATAATGCATCACAAAAGGTTTTTCCAACTATAGAATCAAGAATGACTTACTTAGCTTCAGGATTTTAAATTGTTACTAGCAGATTTCAAGGGCCAAATTTTCAAAGTAGCATCAGCCTAATGTTCAAATCCATACCTGTAATTTTACAGGCACTATTATCTCCAGTGGTACAGATGACATATTTTATACACAGATTTCTGCATACATTACATCTTAAATTCCATTCCATGAATCAGAAAACCTCTGGTTTGTTTAGCAGAACTAATCAGTCAGACCACATTAATGAAGATATACTGTTTCCAGTAACAACCTAATCCATTCAGAGCTAGTCCAGGGATCCACACAAGGCACAATTTTGTGTCTCCTTCATATACGCTGTGATCCTTACACCTTATACCATGCCTGCAATCGTCTTGCTAAAGCAGGTATAGCAACAAAAAATAGATTCAAATGAAATGCAATATCATTTGTGTTTAATAGCCATCCACGAATGAAAGATACACTTCAAAACCTAACAGCCAACCACTTTGTAAGAGATTGAAAAAAGTATCAAAGAAGAATGCATGTTATCATACAAGATGCAATATAAGGTCCTTATAAACACACATGTGCTTTAAATTATTTAGCTTAGTTCTAATGTCTGATACCAGACAAAACATTTTCCTTGAAAAAAACCTAAACTAAGACCAAAAAGCACCTGATATGTCAGACAAATACGTGTTATTTCTCTATGCCAAAAAAGGAAAACGAGAAATTAATCTTACATTTTTTCTATTTACATTTTTAAAAGATGCTTCAGGGTATTAAGTTCCAAAATTACAATTCATTTGACTGGTGTTTAGGCACCTAACTCCCCTTGGTGTCTTTGAAATGTTTCACAGTTAAGTAATAATAGAGTGCTGAGCAATTAAAATGTCTACCTATATATTGATTTAATTTCTTTGATTTTTCCCTATTAAGTTAAAACAGCTGGAATTCAAACATTTTAGCAACTAACAGCAATGCAATGAATTAAGTGCCCAAGTGTACATAAAACAGAACTGTGGCTTATCTGTCCCACTGTTTGCATTCAAAAGGAGGAAAAACATGTTTTACCCAGCCACATCCTTCTGTCTTTAAAATGTAAACCTTGTATTCAAACTACCTATCTCATTACCATATTTTCAGTCTTTAGTGTCAGTGAATATATTCCTTTGACTTCTACAATATATAAAAAGTATTCAGGTTTTCAGATCATCACAGACTTCAATACAGGATTCTCATATTTAATTTCAAGAAAGTAAAAATGTTTGGTATATAGTGACTACAAGTCAACCTGTCTCAAAATTGTATAACTTAGAAAAAATTCCTAAGGCTATGTATGAGGCAAGGAACCCAATACACATTACCATTTCTGCTAGGACCCTAATAAAATAATCACTGAATATATTACACAAAGTTGTTATTAATATGCTTAACATTAATTCTTAACCAGAACAAATCTCATTGATCTGATTCATTGCCAAATGAAGAATCCAACCTGTTGCTTCACATTGAACAGCCGGTAGCAGAGACCTTTAGGTATGGAATACCCTGAGAAACCCCCTCTTGTCATTCTGCCAGGAAGTAGGATATATATGGCTTTCAGATTTCCCCCAAAGCAGCAGAAATTATTCCAAATCCTAACATATAGTTAGGAATCCATAGGTCTCTAGGGTTATCTGCACTAAGGCCACAGTGTCTCTTAGTTTGCATCTTACTTTAAGTGTACTCAGCCATACTTAAAATCAAGAGGAGTGCTGCTTTTCAGGTAAATGGGTACAGTAGATATATATTTAGGTCATACACATTTCTTTAAGATAGTTTTATTTTTGTCTTCTTTTGCATGATAAAAACCCACAGAATATGCAGATCCTAAGGCCTTGGGGCATACGTAGTAATGTAGTATATTTCAGTCCTTCATTTCCTTTCACATGCTCTCTTTCAGATACATACAAAAAACAAAGTTTTGATAACTGAGATATTAGGAAGCATTTTATTTTCCCCCTAATGGAAATAAAATATAGGACTGGGTAGCCTAGTGAGGTAATTAAGGTACCAATGCTAGAGCTGCTCAAGATGGCTAGGGACAGACATTACACATAAACTGGTTTAAGTGATCAGAAACTGGTTTAAACCTGCAACAAAACAGATGTTCAATGCACTGCAGGCGCAGCAGGGTCTGCCTGGCTTCTCACTGCCCTACCCCCCCACCTTTGCTGCTCACTGCTTATGTAGGGATCCCCCCTCCCTCACATCTCTCACAGAACAGACCCCAGCCCCATGGGCCCTAGGCATGTGGTATGCTAGCTAATGCCAAGAGATGTCTCCATTTCACTGGGACAGGCAGACAGAACAGTGCTTGCTTAGGGCATTTTGGAGCTAATCAACAGGTCAGCTGGTAAGTTGTTTAGGAACAGTTTTAATTAATGAAGAGAAGCTACTGCTTTGCTGATGAGGTGATAAACACTGTTATCAGCTCCCTGCTGGCTTTCCTGCCTTTCAGTTTGTTGCAGACAGTTTATGGAAGCAGGGAGGGAGATTGGAAAGCTCCATATCATTAACAGATGCATGCACTGCACACCCACCCTTGCCTCAGAATGCTAGCAGCAGGCTGGGGTCTGGCAACACTTCCTCCCCTCAAGCAGCCAGTGGGGAAAAGCCTTGGATGGTGCAGGCAGACCTCCCTAATCAGAGGTTCTGCCATGACTTGGCCACTCCCCACCAACCTCAGCTCAGTACCAGCAAGGGAAGGGAGGGCTGCTCCAACACCCTGGCTTCTAACCTGAGACATTGCAAGCATGTTCCTGAATTTCCTCCATCCTGAGAGAATGTCTTTCCAGTTACAAACCAGTTCAGCCTAGCCAGGTTAGACTAACCTGCAAAGATTGAATCAATTCAGGCTTAAGTATCTGAATCTGTCCATAGCCAATAAGGTAAGATTTTAGATACAAAAAAGATATGATTCGCATAGTGTCATAATCTGATGGAGGGAGCTGGATTACATTATCTGAAAGGTGCTTCCCAATCCAATCAGCAATGACTTTGTGATATGCTAAGCATGATACTCCTTAAGAAAACTATACACGAGGAAGTGAAATGGCTGGAAGGGAAAATGATGAGTATTAATGACCGCTAGACCAGAGACCAAGACAAGAGCAGCTGATAAATCTTAACCATGAGAAGAATAATCTCTGTTTACAAAGAACGGTATGTTTTGAAATTTTTTTCACAGTGCCAGATAATGCACATTCATAAAACACTCACCATGGACAAAGATAATAGCACCACCTGTTAAAAAAATGTATCTGACACTTCCCATTATCAGACACAGTTCTTCCTGACTATACTACTGCAAAGTTTTACCAGTTTGGCCTGAAATTTTCCATTGGGTGCCTGTCAGACCAAACTTTGGGGGGGAAAGTTTCAACCAAAATTGTTAGCTTTTTCCAGGAATGAGATTAGAGAACAGATATGTTATTTTCCCCATGTTAAAATTTTCTTGAGACTTTCCATTGAAATACTCTAAGGCCCCCATGCTTGGGGAGTGATACCTTCATATCAGGAATGTGCTTTTTTCTATCATAATGAAAACCCACTCAAGTTTGACCAAGTTATGAGCCTTTGAAAAAAACAATCAAACAATAGTTCATACATGCTCAGCAGAAAATTAGCAGAGATAAAATATCTGAAGACTGATTGTTCTCTAATGATGACCTCACTAAGATGCTCTCAGCTTCCAGTACTAATTAGTAGGGCTGTGCAAAATTTTGTTAGCTGTTTCATCTCATTTTGAAGGCCCTCAAAACAGCCTCAAAACAAAATGAGACTAGTCAAAACATTTTGAAAGTTTTGAAATGTTTTGAGTTTCAAAGCAGCCAGATGGTGGGAAACAGGGGAGAACCAGGGCTGTGCTCCCAGTGGCTCTGCAGCCCCACATGGCTCAGGCAGCAGTGCAGCCCCAGCCCTCCCCACCTCCCATAGCCAGGCTGTGGGAAGCCAATCACAGCGCAAGCAAAGGAAACTGAACCCAGGCTCAGTTCCTCACGCCAGCACTGCAATCGGGCTGGGGAAGGGAACAGAGCCCGATTGCTCAGTTCCCCTCCCCAGCCCTACAATTGGGCGGGGGGAAGGAACTCAGCTGAGCTGGGCTGACTTCCCCTCCCCTGTGCTAGATACAGCTGGGAAAAGGAACTCAGCTGAGCAGGGCTGACTTCCCCTCCCCAGTGCTAGAATCGGGCTCAGGAAAGGAACTCAGTCCAGCTGACCTGAGTTCCCATCCCCAGTGCTACGATCAGGTTGGAGAGGGGAACTCAGCTCAGCAGGGCTGAGTTCTTCCCCAGCCCAATCTAGCACTGAGCCCAGGCTCAGTTCCCCTCCCCAGCACTGTGATTAGGCTGGGGAAGAGAACTGAGTCCAACTGCAAAGTTCCCTTCCCCAGTATTGTCATCAGGCCAGGGAAGGGAACTGAGCCCAATTGCTCAGTTCCCCTCCCCAATGCTGCGATCAGGCTGGGGAAGTCAGCCCAGCTGAGCTGAGTTCCTTTCCCCAGCCGGATCTAGCACTGGGAAGGGGAACTCAGTTCAGCGGGGTGAGTTCCTTTCCCCAGCCCAATCTAACACTGAAGAGGTGAACTGAGCAATTACAGCTCCCCAGTCCCAGGCAGCAGCACCCAGCTTCCCTCCCTCATCTGGCAGGCAGATCGAGGACCCGCAGCCCCAGGAGGACTAGCACAGCCCCCATAGCCCTCCTGGGGCTGCAGACCCCCATCCGCCTGCCAGATGAGAGAGGCTGTATCAAGCTTCACCATTATTGTGTATGTGTGAAATGTCAAAACAGCATCAAAATTGCACCACTGTTTCACCAAAACTAAATGGAACAGCGTTTTTGAATTGAAATGAAATTCTAAACAAAACACTGTTCCACTGAAACCTCGGATCTCAAGTTGAAATGGAACATTACCATTTCACAAAGCCCTACTAATTAGACCATGGTTGTACCATCCATATCAACCAAGTGAGCATGATGTATACCCACACAACTCTGACATGACAGAAGTGTGTATATGTAGAGACCATGCTTCATCCCAAGGACAGAGGAGTTCAGGACTTTTATTGTATTTTCTACTCCAGGTCAACATGGGGCCAGGCATTAGAACAGAGAGAAGGAAACCTGTCTCTCAGGTTTTTAATACAATTTTGCTGTTACCTGGAGTATGAACAGATGAAAAGATGAAAAAAAGAGGGGTACTTACTGTGCAGTCCTCCCCTCAACCCTTTTAACTCAGTACCCTTTTTTTGCCTGCCTTTATACCAGGCAGTGTAAAAAATGGGAAAAAGCTGAACTAGGAGGAAGAAGAAGAGTAGCTTGGGAAAAGTTGTATAGTGAACCTTGGATTGGAAGATGGAGCAACGCAGGCTGTGAGTGAGGGCAGCTGAAGAGGAGAGATGGATAGGGTTGGTAAGAATACTTAAAGCTGGCTAGGAGACTGGGAGAAAGAAGGACAAGATAATACTAGATGGGCAAAGAGACTAGGAGCCAAGGGAAAGGGGCTGGGATTGGGAATTGGTCTTGGGAACAGTGTGGTGGGACAACAAGATTGGATAAGAATACGAATATTTTTCAAACCAAAGCTGCTGACTTAGAAGAAAAAATAGAAATGCTTTAATATAATTCAAGACAAGTTCCTCTTTGTACTAAACATAATTCATTGGTTAACAGTAGATAGTGGCTGATAATAGGCCTGTTAATCTCTCTGCAGATCTATTAAAGACAGTCTTTCTCTTAACCTTACTTTGATGTTGATGCATGTGTCTGCTAAGACTGTTTAGTATAGCAAAACCAAGACTGAGACAAGAGAACATTGCACCATATGCTCAGGGACTAAACAGTAGGGAAGAAAGAGCTATTCAAGTTAAAGGACACTGTAGCTATCAAACACATTCCTATAAACTGGCCATTTGTATATTCTGGCTGAAAATAAATGATGGTTTCTAACCACCAGAGGAGTGAAGGAGCCTTCCCACAGGAGGGCAAATAACCCAAACAACCTGCCAGCTTTAAGGAGTAGCGTGCCAAGTTTATGATATGATTGCCTGTGATAGCAGTGGGACTTAATGGCCCAGGAGACCCTTTACACTAAAGAAATGCAGCTTGAAGAAGATGAAACTTGTACTGATTGTACAAGCAGGCTGAAACTAGGAGCCAGTGGGATAAACAGGAGCAGGACGGGCAGAATGAAACCTGGCAAGTTGCTGGAGATAACACAGATACCTAAGAAAAGCTGAGCAAAGAGATTGGGGCAAAAATCCTAGAGGAAGACCAAACAAGGAGCCAGCATGGGATAACCAGAGACAAGAGTATGGCAAAATGAAATGTGTGCCCCTCATTCTTCTGTAGTTCTGGAACACAAAAAGGATAACAACATACTGGAGTTTGCAGTTACTCCGTTTGGTGGAAAGAGGCAGAGGGTTCCAATCCTGCTGGCAACTTATGTGGATGTCAACATGAAGCAACATGATAGTATTAGCAGAGTGTGAAAGACTAGCCATGCCCCAAAGTAAAATCACAGTCTCTCTCTCTCTCATTGGACGGGACAGTCTCCTTTAAAAATTCTCCTGCCATAACTTAGATAGAAAATGGAAAGAACTAAAAATGGACAAAGTCCTATGAGACAAAGTTAACCTTAATTTCTGCAACTTAGATGGCTGGCTCCTCTTTATCAGGCTCCACCATTCCCACACCCTGTCCTTACCAAGTTCATTCTCATTAGGCCTCCTCTGCAGGAGTCTCAATCTCTGGGTTGCCTTGATTAATCTCTAATTAGCCAGTTTCTTGCTCCTGGTCACTTGTCCCATTCTTCCCCACATGGTCCCAAGCAAACTGTCCTGCAGCTCATCTCTGCCTTTGTACTTCAGGGCAGAACTATACTGGGCCAATGACTCAAACTCACATGCTTGCTCAGCTTCGTCTTTTGCCTCTTTCGGGTCTCTGGAACGGGATCCCACACCCACCGAACTTGCACTCACCAGTCTGGATGCTGCAACTGCCCTGTCTCCCCGGCTCCACAGGTAAGTCCAACTTCAGAACTCTCTCCCAAATCCCCTTAGTCAGCCACATGCCACCACTATTGCTGCATGTTCCCATGGGTCTCCCTCCATGCTACTCCCTTCATAGGAGGACAGCCAACTGTTCAGTCAGCTCTCTTTTAATTCCCCATGCTAATCAACTGTGAGATTGACTGCAGCGTTCTATTCACTGCCTGGCCAGCTCTCCCAGTTGATCATCCTAATCTACATCTGGGGTTTTTAGCATGGCTTTTCTCCCATCTGGGCTTGCTGGCATGGTAAGTTTCTGTTTCTTCTTTGTTCTCTCATCATCTTGTGGCAATGTGGACCTATTACCTGTGGACCTGTCACACAGTGTTTCCAATTACTTTTTTTTTTAAAGTCTAGGAAACTGGCAAACAAAATGTTCTATATTAAAAGAGCATTATTAATCTTACAAAGTCGACGCTCAAAAGTTTGGAAATGCCCAAATTTGGATTGCCTTAATTTGTCCCTCTTGTTCCTATTCATTATGAGGTAGTCTTTGCTTGATCCCATACTGTTGTTTCCATGGGCCCCTGCATCCTTTTGTATAGCACAGGAGTCTGTTGTCTCTGTAGTGTAACTAAGGGGGGAGTGGGGAAGGGTGACCAGGGCAGTAGTCCTACACACCACCTTTGTGGCAAGGGCTCAAAACTAGCTACTGCACAGCAGTGACTGATCATAACACCAAAACTGGCAGCATAGTGGACCTTGCTACCCCATGCATCATGGCAGCCCCAGATGCAGAGCTACCTTGTATACTTCTGTGTTATCTGCTGCTCCACTGCCTCCTACAAATCATATAATGGAGGAGGCAAGGGATTTCAGGAAAAAAAAGAGAAATGCCTGAACACTGGAATAATGCCCTGGGATACTGGATTTTTCCCCCAGAAACTGAGGTCTGACATGCAAAAGTATGTTAAACCCACAATTGGAGACACTGAAAATTGTGGTCAAACATTTAAAGTACTCTCAAATGCTAAGAACTTGAGGGGGACTGAGGGGAGACAACCAACATAGAGCATTTAAAATAAGGCATCTATGTAATCCTTTTTTTCTTTTACCTTACTCAATCCGTGCCTCTGTTTTCCACCTGTACTATTAAAATAAGCCTATCAACTTAATCTTTTATGAAAACAAATTGTTTGTGAAATACTTAGCTGCCAAAATAAGTGCCACAGAAAAACCCATGAGGAGATTAATAATTGCAGCCCCAGAGCAGAATTTCAATAGTGTACAGAAAATAAGGTAGTGGGGCACAGTGAACAAAGGAGAAAAGACAAAATGTTGAGCAGCTGCTTGTTAAGTGAGCAACATCCATCCTGTAGACTGAATGAGGGCAGAGGACCTATTGAACAAAATAATAGTAGGTGATCATGTAATTAAAGACTGTAATACAACACACATACCCACAGGGGACAAATTAAGGTAGCAGAGGCAACTAATCTAGCATTTTGTAACTTTTAAGAATGCTTGGCATTGCGACCTTACTAATCATCCATTTAATTGTGTGCGTGTGTGCATGAGCACACAATAGCCAAATAGGTCCTATTTTATACCAAGTATTCAATTTTTTAAATAGTCTATAGAAGGTTAATAAATTCTTGGGAGACATCTTGGAGTGCAGCAGAACAAAATGCTTCTTATAATTATAGCACATAGTCATCTATAACACCTTCTACTGACATGCTTATAACTATTCTATAACATCCTATCCCTGCCCGAAACATGCTTATAACCTCTGAAATCATTTATAAACCATTTATAAAATGAATTGTAATATAAAATACAATTTAAAAATAATGAGTATTTCAGTTGTATCTCAAATTGTTTAACAGTTCATTGAAATGAAAGTTAAATTGTTAAAGGTATTCTACCCAGTAGTAAATAATTCTTCTTTTTATGGTTTTTTCCCCAGAGTACTCTCAGAACAATCTGGCAGAGATGATATGTACTGGTTTAAAATAAAGAAAAGGACAAAAAGAATATAACAAAAATTTATGATTACAGAAGCCTGATAACTTGGAAGAAAAACCTACCTGTGAAGAAGTTAAAACATTACACGATTTTTCAAAGGTGAAAGACTCCTTCTGTTATAAAGTCTGTGGAATAGTCAGACAGGATAGCATTAAAAAGTTGTTACAGCAAAATAGTATTTAACTAGTTTTCTGCTAATATGAATAATGCTTTAGGCCTTGTACAGATATTAAGTTTCTCCTGAGAGAGTTGCTTCAGGAGAAACTACAAATGTACAGATGTTCAGACTTTTTAATGGCCATGCCAGGAGAAAAGTAACGTGGAAACAACCAGGGTTAAATAACTCTCAGAAGAGTTTCTCCTGGGAGAGCAAATGTCTGTACATGCTGTGGTCGGAGTCCAGCATCCCCTCCAACCACTCCCCAGGAGACACGGTATCATACACTGGACTCTGCTGCTCCAACAGGAAGCAGACCATGCCACCTTCACAATCCTCACATTGTGCTGCAGGGAAATATAGGCTGACCATGGGCAGTCTGGGTCAGCCATCTGTCATCCGCAGAATAAGGGAGCCTGCAGAGTATGCAGAGATATATGCACAGAGCCCTGCACCCCCTCCCCCAATCTTGCCAACTGCACAGTATCAGGACTGCAAGCTCTCCACTCTTCAGGGACTCAGCATTCAAATGTCTACATATGTGGCTCTGGATAATTTTTTCTGCTAGGAGAACAAATCTGGGAGGATTCTCCCAAATTATTTCAATGTGTGTATGCAGTTCTCATGTGAACCAGTATATTATTTCTGAAAGACACACAGTATTAGTCTAACTCTGATCCCATTAAAACCAACACTAAAACCTACAGACTTTAATAGGTACAGAACAATCTTCAACAGGAACAGGCTTAAGTCAAACTTTTGAAAATCCCATCTTCATTCTGCTGTTGGAGATAGGAGAATAGTTATGCTCCTCAGAAGTTCCTTGTGCACTGTAGTTCAAAGTACTGAATACATCCTTGTCCTTGAAATACTCCTTCCTTTGGAAGAAAGCAGAGTGGAATACAATCTCATCTGACTTCCTCCAGAATTCTGTAGTATTTTTTAGTATTTCCAGATCTTGCTAACCTACTTATTAATTTGCCCTCAAGTGACTATTTGGTGAGCTTTCCAAATGAGCAAGTCCATTCACCAGGTTGGGATTCCCAGATTTTCAGATGTAGTTAGACTGTCCTGCACTGTATTAAAAGTCTACTTCGTAAGTCCTTCCCTATCACTCAGAAAATTAGCTGTCACACATAATTAGGTTAGTTTAGCATAATATTCATCTGAAATGTGAACATGTTATTAACAATGAAAGCAAACATATGGAACAGGTGACCTTGCTGCTGCCTAAGAATGAGCATTTAGTCCACTCATTCTTGTGAAAGGCAAGCGGCACACATTCAGTGCTTGACAGATGTGGCCTGTTTGGTATATGGTCACCAAGCCCAGTCCAGCTTGGGTGGAAGTGACACAATATTTCCTTTGAAGCCAAAGTCATTCTGGGCTGAATTTGACCCTGCTTGCTCTTCCATCTCCAATGGAAAGGCAGTAAGGAAGAAAGGAAACGACTTTTGGGCTAGATCCCATAAAGTATTTGCATGCCTAAAGCTAAGCATCACACTGTCAAACTTTCACGTGCCTGCCGCCAAAAGAATGGTACCCACAACCCTGTACTAGGTGCCAGTGTTTCCCCATGAAGCACCTGGGAACCACTGAAGTGTGATCAATAAAGCCTACACAGTGATTTAAAGTCCAATGCTTTGCAAAATTATTTTATACATCACCAGAACCTTACAATTTAGATTCTTCCAGCTGCAACTTTTTTTAAGCTGAAGATATTAAAAATTTAGCACGTTTCAAAAACACTTTGTACTGTCCAAATTCTAGCACAGTACATAGTTGCCAAAGGTCAACAGACTTATCTGTAGTTCACAACAAATCTTACTAAACCAATCCGCAGATATTTTGAAATCTTAAAGTTATACAAATTTAAATTAAGGCTCTTAACATAAGCCTTCCAGCATTATGAGGTTTTTGTTCACAGATTAGCATAAATAGAAAAACCCTTCATTCTTGTAAATAGAAAACATTTATATATCAACGTTCAAAAACATATTGATTAGCACAAAGGCTTATAAGCATGATAATAAATAGCATAATAGATTGACATCCCCTCAGCAGTGAGGAACTAAGTGAGATCCTTACTGAATGAAAAATTGTATTTTCAGAAAATAAATGCATTATATGCATGTTCCCACTTCCTCCTCTGAGATGCATATGAATCCTTGCTTTATGTTGTGTGCTTCATTGTTTAGGGGCTCTCCTGAGACTTTTGGTTTTCAAAAGGTGATTGCTCAGCACTTTCTGCAAGCCACATTCCTTTAAGCTATCTAGGCTAGATACCTAAACACAGGTAATTTGTCAAAATATTGTCCAATCTTTTCATACTTGTGAACTGGAAAAAAATGGAACAGAAATTACAATATTTTTTCTTTGAAATTTTTCTTTCCCAACCCTCTCAACAGTTTGACAGTTCCCCTCCTGCTCTCTTCCCACCCCCCTTCCTGATTTTTGTTCCAATGTTTATTCTTTCCATCCACTGGATTTCTTCCCTGCCAGCCCTCAGACACAGAACCTGAACTCAGGAATGTCTACTAGAGCTGAACTTTTGTACTCGCAAACTTTAAGTAAGTTAAAAACTAGGCAAAGCAACTTGCATTTCCCTATTCAACAGAGTAAAAAAAAAATTGTGGAATTTAGTTCCAGATCATGACTGTGGATAAAGTGTTTAAGCAAAGACAGCAGGGAGCTTTAATATAGGATCTAATTTTTAAAAGGTACATTTTAAGGTCTCTCCCTACACTAACTAGCTGTTGTCTAACTGAGTATGTTTAGACACTAAAGTCTAGGTTATTTTTAAAGGACAGAATTCCTGGCAAAGGAATAATGGAGCTTGTTTATTATTAGAATTTATATTGCAAATGACTTTTCCTTGTTTGAGGAGGACTGTACTATTCATCTTCCTGAGAAATATAAATAACTTTGTTTTGCTTCTTTTTTTGTTTGATTGAATGGGGTGGATTCATGAGTAGATTAATGGCAATGCCCCAAGCCAAGTAGCTGGGTACTGGAAAACACAAAACTTGGCCTACATATTTCAATATTCTCCTCTGGGTTGTGGATCTCTCACTGTAGTAACTCAGAACTGAATCTTATAACAACAGGCCTGGTTTAAAATAAGATGCAGAACAGTAGCAATACATTAAGATACCTCCAATAAAAATGATGTTCTTGTTTCATACATAGCAGGTGTGCTCACTAACTTAAAAAAACAAACCCAAAAAACCTCTAAAACAGAGCCAAGGGACTGATCAAAACTGTGTAGGAAAAAAATAACTGAAAATGAAACAACAATGCAAATTAAAGAGAATCCTATCCTATTTCTGTGCCTTGACAATGAGGGTTAGAACCCTGGGTGTGACCCCCTCCCCACCCTTACACCCCCATGATCAAACCATTATTTTACAAAAATGAGATAGAAACAAAATCAAATCCATTGGATTAAAGCCATCTATTTAATTAAAAGATGCACCATTCTTTACATTTTGGTAGCACCAAGGGTCCCACTCAGGGCCTTTCTGTAAGTGACACTGCACACACACACAGGGCTAGGGGCAGAAGTTATGCATAAACCAATGCAAATGATCAGAAACTGATTTAAAACCTGTAGCAGAACAGAAGCTTAGTGCACATAAACCAGTTTCAAAATGGCTGCAACCGGTTTAAGATAAGCCTGGTTGAATGTAGTATCAGACTTAACTGATTTTGGTCAAACCAGTTTATGAAACAGCCCCCTTCCTTGTTAAAGTTAAATCACAGTCCCCCCAGCATCCCAGCATGCTTTGCAGCCCTTGGCTAGGCTATGCTGTCTGCTCCAGACAGCAGGGCTGGCCCTGCCCCTCTGCTCCCTAGCTGGAGCAGTGAGGGCTGGCTGACAAGAGGCAAGCCTGGCCGGGGATGCAGCCCAGTCTATAGAGGTGACTGCCCCTCACCCCAGGCAAACACTGCCTGGGGCCAGAGGAGAGGGTTAAACACCTCTTCCCCCACTCAAACTTACTGCTGGCTACAACTGTGGATTACAAATCCCAGAAGCACCTGAAAGCAGGAAGAGGAAGTGATGAGCAACCTTCTTGAGTCCACCTGGTAGGATTTTGGACAGCAAATCCCAGAGACTTTGGGGCTACAGAAAGAGGAAGTGAACACACAGCCCATGCTGGCTATGTGCCAGGGAGCCATGCTCTAGCCCCGCTTGGCTTCTGGCCTGAGCCACTGCAGGCATTTGGCTGCATTTCCTGAATCAAAAGTAAATGTCTGTTCACTTCTGTTTCAATTTAATCTGTGCAGCTTAAACTAACCTGCAAAGCATGAATCGAGTCAACCTCAGACTTTTTGACTGTCTGTATTTAACCAAGAAGAGGACAGCCCTGGTATTTACAAACTAAGAATAATGCAAGACAGCAGTGGGGGAATCAAACAGACTACAAAACACAAGGTGATAGAGATGGTACCAGCAAACCAGCTGCCTAGTTTTATTTCAAGTGATTTGTAGGCATCAAGGCATGAATTCTAACCATTTTAAATACCTCTTCTTTATGGCTGTGTACACACATGCTAAGGGATGGGGGGACATTTTAATTAAGAGTGGTTCCCAGACATCCACTCTAATTAAAACAGCTCACCGTCACATGCATTAGCACGACAGAAGGCATGATTGTGTGGATCATGCATTAGATTCACTCACACCTTTACATCTCTGCCCCCCTCTGCACATGGCAGGTATATATACATACATATACATACACCTTCATACACACACACACACACACACAAATACTTACAGAAAAAATAAGACTTTGTGATTTGACAGGACAATATTTTAATTCTATTAAACTGAAAACACCTAACAAAAATATTTTTAAATGTGTCCGAAATCTCTTTGAGCAAAACAGAACTGCTTGAAAAATAAATAACATATGAACACATCTATGTATTTATTGCAGGTACAAGGGATAGAAGGGTACTGAATTCCAGATGCCTCTGAATCAGAGACATTTTCTCTTGGGGTTTGTTTCGCAGTTTCTGTTCCAACAAGGAGAAATAACGTTTCAGCTTTTTGTTCACTTGTCTCCTAATGACCTTGTGCATGTCATGGAAATCCCATTAGTTGTTTCTCAGTCGTTTTTTGCCTCACCTGAAATGCAAAATGCCAAGTTTCACTGCTCAAAGTTTGCAGAGTGATGCTTTGTGAAGTTTACCAGCAAAGGACTTCATACAACAATTTGTAAAGCATTTAAAGTAAAAGGCTGCCTATTCCTTAGCACTGCATAAATCCATCCTGTCTAGCAAAGCTGTAGCACACACTGTGCTTTCCTCAAGACTGCTGCTCAACAGATTACCTAACAAAGCTAGTAACTTCTCATAACAATGAAATTGTACTCCCAGTTTCCTCAATGCCAAAACAGTCTGCCCACCAGTCGATAGTAAAACAACTGAATTATTAATATTCCTCACACTGTGTTCCCTCCACTTGTACTGGAACCAATCCCATAATGAAAGTTTAAACCCATGATTTGGTTTATGAATTTTTCATTTTCTTTTCCTTTTGTACTTGCCACTGTCATTCTCTCTGCTCTTGCAACAGGTCCCTGTAACAAAGAGATGTTCCACATCAAGGAGGCATTATCAGAGCACCTACTCAGAACTGAAATGTAAATGCCTTCTCTGGCCCCAGTTTCTTCAGGGAGATTACTTTTCAATGAGGTACAAATTGGGAGGACACTGCGATAAGCAATGATCCCTTTGGCAAACTTCAACACTGAACCCCTGGAGCGTCACAAGTACAGCCTTGAAAGCTGCAGATGTCCTCATAGTTGAGCATGCCCAGATAATCCCCAGCTGATAATTTGGTTACCGCTGTTGCTACTAAAGCCTATTTACCCACCATTAATGTTTCTGTGATGAAATGCTTTGCTTCAATAACCTCTTGCCACAGCCAATAAAGTGTAAGTGAAATCTGCAGGCTTGTTTGCACTTTCATTTTAATGAAGAGTCACTCCAATGTGCATTCAAATTGATTTTATTATGGTAAATATTTTACCTCAGATTAGCTGCTGATAATTTTTAATCTCTTTACTATCAACAGAATTCAGTATTTGTGGGAGGAAAATTATGCATTTCATCTGGTTTAAAAAGCAAGCTTCCTTTGGTTTATGGTTTATTAAATGTTACTTGAAACCAGAGATGAAGCAGCTGGCTTCAGCAAAATGTAAGTACCTCTTACCCTCACCAAGTTAGATGCCTGCAAGTTGATGGGAGATGGCTTTTGCAGTTTACCTACTTGCTGAAATGCTCATTCTGTGCAACTACCTTGCCTGGACCCTTCTGTCGTGCCCCATAAGCCGGTGCACCCTTGACCTGCGAGCCTGGATCGGCACGACCGGCTTGGCGTGAGGAGAGGGATTTATGACCGGGCAGGTGGGTGATAAAGGTGAACAGGATTCAGTATGATTTAAACACAGCGTGATGGTTACACAGAAAAGTTTATTTTACTTACGCTACTGATGGCTTGCAGCATAGGGAGAGGAGCTGATTGATTTAGTTACAGCATGCAGATATCATGTTACCCAGCATTTACAGGGTGGGTAAGACAGTTGCTTCCGAGCGATTCATATAAGCCATTGCAGTCTGCAGATTACTAAGAGCTCTTGATAAGAAAGATAACGTCAAAGATAAAGAGATAAATGGACCGGTAAGATGAGACAGGGTACGCCAAAAAAAAATAAAATAAAATAAATACGTAGGCAGAAGAGATAACATTCATTGTGCACAATCTGTTCTTCTTGAGTGTATACACAGTTCTCTGCTCTCTCTCTCTGCTTTGGGCGGAAGTTCTTTCAAAGTTATACTTTCCGCAGGTGACCAATTACTATACGCCAATTATAAATAATTAATGAGTTGGCACTTGTGCTTTCTTTGTTTGCTCAGGTTTCATTAAAAAGGAGGGTTATTTTTACTTGGGTGGTACTGGTTCTGTTTGGTCACAGGATGGTGCACATAGTATATTTAATTTTACAACTTTACTAAAGTCAGCTAATCTCGTTACTATAGGTACTTTATCTTTTGTGCTGGGCTGTCAAGGTCAGTTTGTCTCTTTCATATGAGAACTCAAGTAATTTGAAATGAGGCACAGATAGGGGTATGTATATGCAACACTGTTAATACAGAGGGATAAATTACAACCACAGAGTTTGCTGTGTTACCTTCTGACCCCTTGCCATCTGACCTTTTGCCATCAGCATCTGAAATCAAAGACTTTGATCTTTGACACCCTCTAAGCCTGTGGTTATACCTTTATTTAAAAAAAAAGGAAGCCACATTCTTTATGTAGTTCAGCTGCCTGTTGCATATGACTGGGAGGTAAAAGGGAAAAAGGCAACTTCTGTGCTTCATGGATCTATCTAGGCTGGGCTGGCTGGGCTGTAGAGTAGGCAACTCCAGTCTAGGCTTGCATACAGCTAAGAATCCCTAGGATATAAGAATATTTGAGCTATTTCCCTGCTCAAATCTCAGTGCAGTGAAAGGGAATGTTGCAAAGCTGGGTTGGTAGCCTTACACCATCCACAATTTTTTTTCTTGGGAGGTGCAGTTCTGCTGGGTGCCACCAGAAGAGTAGTTCAAGATCTGTAATACTCACCAGGAATTGATACATACTGTAATAAGGATGCATATTAAGTTTGTGTTTTATAAGTAGTTTATATAAAAGGCTAAAATAGGGTTACCATATTTCCAATATCAAAAAAGAGGACACCTGTGGGGAGGAAGGGGGAGGTGAGGGGGAAGGGCTATAAGCTTGGAGTGGCAGTGATATGCCCGTGCCCTGTCTCTGTCCCTCACTCCTAAACCACAGCCCCCACAACATTATTACTGCCTCTCACTCCTGACCCACTATACTCCTGCCCCTCCCCCCAGTCCTGCTCCCCATGCAGCTCACATGCTCACCAGACCTTGACTCCTTTTCTTCAGTCAATGGGCGGACTTTGACCAAAACGTGGAAGCTTCTGGAGGCTTCTTCACCAATTACCATGCACCTTTTTGCATATGTTCATCTCGGATTCTGTTGCGATTATGTGTTGTTTTCCACATTCCAGTCTGTTTTTCTGTCCCAGGTAGTACCATCTTCCACTTTCCTAAAAAGTCACTTCATTCACAGCACACAGACTCTCATACATTCACTTGCTGCTTTTTCCTCAGAAAATGGTTGACACAGTTAAGATGGTTACTTAGCATAAGCAAATGGATGGCTTGGCTATCACTCTGCTTTGTGGTCAGCAGCTTTTGCTAGGCCACAGGTCATGCCTTTATTCAGCTGCAAATCCAATGCTCCCCAAGATCCAAATATTTTCACCCTAACATCTCTGTCTCTCTTACCTGTAAGCAGCTTGACGGGGCCTGTGCACAGAGCATGTGATTCCCCGGCAGGCAATCACCTTGTCCTGCTGCTCCCAGAACCAAGAAACCAAGCTGGAAGTGGTCAGGAAAAGCAGAGGCAGAGCAAAAACCTGGACATTTGCTTGGATTTTAAAAAGCCACCTGGACAGGAAGACAGGAGACCAAAGAAGAAGACATGTCTGGGAAAACCCAGACGTATGGTAACCCTAGCTGCTAAAAGAATGTATAGAGATGTGTTAGTATATGCGTAAGTACAGGTTATGAATGCTTCTTCATTTAACAACATGGCTTACCGCTATAATAAAATACCCATATCCGCATCTTGCATGTCATATTTATTAACTTTTACAAATAAAGGTTAGCATGAAAAGAAGGGCTGGCAAGCTCTCCTGGCTCAATAGGAATATCACAGTCCTCTTGGAAAAGAAAAAAGAGGCACGCACACAGTGGAAGCCAGGGACAGTCCTCAAGGAAGGCTACACAACAGTGGTTCCCACTTGTAAGGAAATGATTAGGAAAGCTAAGGCAGCGACTGAGTTTAAGTTAGCCAAGGAAGCCAAGGACAATATGAAGTCCTTCTTTAGCTATGTACGGAGCAAAAGGAAAACAAATGGAAGTGTGGGGCCCCTGCTTAACACCTCAGGACAGCTGGTAATGGACACTTAGGAAAAAACTGAACTTCTGAATGCCCACTTTGCTTTGGTATTTCACTAGACCAAGGGGAAAGACAAGTGAAATAAGGATCACAAGCGTCATGGTGGGAATGATAACCTTCCCACTGTGGATGCTGTGCTGGTGCAAAACCAACTAGAAAAGCTAGACATTTATAAGTCAACAGGACCATATGGGCTTCACCTGAGAATGCTGATGGAGCTGGCTGAAGTCACTGTGCAAGTCCTGGCAAAACTCTTTCAGAGTGGCATACAGGGGAGATCCCTGAGGATCGGAAGAGGGCCAACATTTTGCCCATCTTCAATAAGGGAAGTGGGAGAACCCAGGCAACTATAGCCCAATCAGCCTAACCTTCTTCCCAGAGAAAATCCTGGAAAAACTCATTAAAGAATCTATGTGTGATACGTTCATTGAGGGTAAGATTCTGAACGACAGACAGCATGACTTCATCGTGGGTAGGTCTTGTCTTACCAATCTCATCTCCTTCTACAAACAGATCTCTCACCATCTGGACAAGGGAAAGAAGGTTTGCATTATATACCTAGACTTCCAAAAGGCTTTTGATCTAGTATCCCATGATTTCTTGTGGAAAAATTGGAAGATTGTGAGCTTAACTGCTCAACAGTTCAGTGGGTGGAAAACTAGCTGTATGGTAGGACCCAGGGACTTCTAATGAACCGATCTGTGTCATCCTAGTGAGAAGTGGCCAGTGGTGCCCCTCAGGGATCCATGCTTGGACTGGTGCTTTTCAACATCTTTATCAATGATTTGGATGTGGGGATGAAAAGCTCACTGGCCAAGTTTGTGGACAACACCAAGTTATGGGGGAACGTGGCCATGCCAGAAGACAGGGTGCAGATACAAGTGGACCTGGACAGGCTGGAGAGGTCGGCAGACTGAAACCAGATGAAGTTCAGCACTCAGAAGTGTAAGGTGCTCCAGCCGGGGGCAGACAATCCCCAACAGACCTACAGGCTTGGTGGCAACGATGTGACTTGCACCATGGCTAAAAGGGACCTAGGGGTAGTAATCGACCTTCACATGACCATGAGCCAGCAGTGAGATGCTGTGGCCAGTAGGGCAAACAACACACTGGCATGCATTAACCATTGTATCTCATGCAAAACTAAGGAAGTAATACTCCTACTGTACTCCATACTGGTGAGACTGCAGCTGGAGTACTGTGTCCAGTTCTGGGCACCACGCGTCAGCAAAGATGTGGAAAAACTTGAGAGGGTCCAGAGAAGAGCCACCCATATAATCAGGGACTTAGAAGACAAGCCATACGAGGAGAGGCTGAGGGGCTTGGGCCTCTTCAGCCTACAGAAGAGAAGGCTAAGAGGGGACTTGGTAGTGGCTTACTGCTACATCTGGAGAGTACAACAAGGACTCGGTGAACAACTGTTCACCAGGGCACCCCTGGGAAAGACCAGGAGCAATGGAAACAAACTCCTGGAAGGCTGCTTGAGGCTCAATTCCAGGAAAAACTCCTTCACAGTCAGGGTGTCCAGACTGGAATAAACACCCTCCAGTGGTGATGCAGTCACCTACCCTGGAAATCTTCAAAAGGAGACTGGACAGTCACTTTGCTGAGGTCACTTGACCGCAGTCATCTTTTCCTGCCTAGTGCAGAGGGACTGGACCCAAAGATCTACAAGGTCTCTTCCAGCCCCTAACAGTTTATGAATCTATGAATTATGAATCATACACTTATTTGCAAAGATATGTTTCTATTTTGAGCAAGTTCCAACTGTACCCAAACTAAATCAATTAACTATGCCAAAACTAAGCCAATGTGCAATAGTATAAGTAGGAGTGGATAAGTGGGACACCAGCACCAGCTACTGACTTAGACAGGACACAAGATTGGCAGCTACTGCTTGCCCCAGTCAACGCCAAAGCCTAGGAAGCAAAAATGTTTGTTACTGCTAATGTGTCAGCTGTTACAGGCATGATTGCATGCAAAGTCACAATTTTGTTGGGAAGTTGGAGGCAAGTTAGACAAGGAATTTGAAATTTCTGAGTATCTAAAACAAAAAAAATTCACCAAGTAGTTTTGGCTCCACATAATTCCATGCATTTCAGTCAGCTAATTTTGCATGGAAAAAAAGGGGGAAGGGGGAGAAGGAAGAGAGTCCTGGCAAGACTTTACCAAGAAATTAAGCACAAGTCAGACAGGAATGACCTGTGCATCTTACCCAGCTACAGATAAACCAGTACCTGTTCTAGTTCAGATTCCTTCTGTAACAGCTGTTTATCTTGATGACTGAGCATATTTTGCACACCATTTCATTCCCTACTTTAATGAATGTGTATTACTTACCCAGTTTTTATTCAGCGTTGAAGCCTGGTTTTCAGATGGTTTGACATTTCAGTATCAAGTGGAGAAAAGTCAGGGACACGAGTATGGTTCATTGCACTGTAGAACCAGATTTTACCTGAAAATGGATACCAAGCATTTGCTTTAGTATAATCCCAATTCAATCTCTACAGTAGCAAATACCATACCATGAAATCTACTTTCTAATGAATTTCACATTTCACTAAAGCCAATAGCTTCTCTTTGAAGCAAAGAAGAGGAACAGTACATCCAAACCTTCTTAACAATTTCCAAAGTACCTTGCTGAATCAGACAAGTTATTTTTCTGATCAAGTGTCCTGATTCCAACAGAAGCTGATACCAGATATTTCAAGGTAATTAAAAAAAAACTTCTAATGTCCAATTACAGTATAAGCTATGTAATAATTATGGAATCATAAGGAAATATACTTTTAAACTTTCATGTAGGCAGTTAGTAGTTACTTTGTGCCCTAAAGCATGTGGTTTTATGCTACACCCATTTTCATAGTGAGCAGGTCCTTCATTTGCTGGAAAAATAAAGCAAGCAGCAACTATTCTGTGTAACAGCAGTTAACTAAAAAGCCTAGATGCACTCTAAGCCAGGAAGAAATCTCAGATAATATCAAAGCTACATATTACAATGTAAAGCAATAGCTCAAGTAGCAGACCATTTGTCTTTCAAGAGAAATGTCATAGGTTTAAAACAAATCCTTCCCAGGTAACCTTTCTAACCTGCCTTGAGTATGAGGTTGAACTAAATGATCTCATCAGGTCCCATCCAGCCCTATGACTTTTTTATCTTTTGTAAAAGCTCATAGTGGGAAACAAGAGGAACTTTACTCCTCTCCTACTGTAAGCCCTTTGTTCCAGACATGCAAATGAAGACAGAGTTGAATTTAAACTGCAGATTACACTGGTAGCAACTTAACATACCAGGCCCTTAAGCAAGTCCAACGCAGAGCTTACAGGGCTTCCACTGTACAACTCTTAACTCATGCATTTTTCTCCTTAGCCTATACAAAGGATTCAGCTCTTCTGTCTGAATCTTCTCACCAGCTCCTCAGCAAGAAAGACAAAAGGTAGCAAAAGGTGAATCTTGCTCTACAAAGACATAAAAGATCTCACCTTCCTTCACAAACGAGGCCCACCAGCAGAATTCTTAGTCTCTGCAACTTCTGGGAGCTGTCCCCACATGGGATATCAGCCACAAGTCACAGTGGGACAGAGACTTACACATTACTAATTTCTAAGCTAGTAGCTCTCAGCCAGGGTGCTACAGCCTTGAGAGCCTTTCAAGTGTGCCGCAGGGTGTCATTCAATGTTAACAAAGCTGTGCAAATGTGATCCAGATAACCCTAGAGATTTCAAACAGAAATACATGGCATTAAAAACATTCTGACCTGTTACAGTCTTCCTAAGTTCTTCCCGAATAGAAGAATAGAAGAATCAAGTGAAAAATAAGAGCTGATATTTTCTGAGGGTGCGTGCCTTGATTCTAAAAAGGTTGAGAACCACTGTACTGAATCTTATACCTATTTAACCCTACTGTATCTGCCTGATGTTGTGAGTAAGGCAACAGACTGCTCTTACAGTCCAAACAGGAAAAAAACTCCTCACTTACTTTCAAAACAGGCAAATGTAGGAAACACCAGCTCCTATACAGCACTGCTGAGAGGAGGCAAAGGGAAAGAAAGGCAGCTTAAAAGAGAAAGAGGGTCCATGCAAAAATTTAATTTTTAAAACCCATGCAAAAGTTTAATTTTTTGAGGGAGAAGGAGCAAAAAGTTACCTGGCTCTCATCTCCAGTGACTCACATGGAGAACTTCTGAAGGAGGAGGAATCTACATTTTCCAATCTCCTTCCCTTTCTTCAAGGAAGAACTGCCATTGGATCAAGTTTCACAGGTGTAAGAGTGGAGTATAGAATGGAATGAGGCTTCAGGTGTGTATGTGTCTCAAATATTGTGGATTCAATCCTGATGGGTGCTTCTGGGGCTATAAGAATACGTAAGTATGTCATATAATGCAATGTGTGTTTAATGGTAAAGTTTGCTGCCCTAAGATGTTAATTCTAAACAGATATTTAATCTTACAGGCCAGGTGGAGCTAGATGCCAAAAGGAGGATATGCATTGCCCAACCTCAGGTATTTGACAATATGAATAAGCAGAAAGGAAAAATGATTGGTTTTAGAAGGAAAAAAATGTAAAAAGTTATTACATACTCTCTTCTCATTAGTTGGCCACATAAGCTTGGGGAAATCTATTTAGCAAAATACCTTGCTGTATAAAAGAAACAGGCCAACGGGCTCTGTAATAAATCATACTTATAGTCCAAGGTTATTGCCAAAGAATGAAATGACTAGAAAGGGAGGATTGTTCAATGGTCAAGGTATGAGACTACAACGTTGGAATATAGGACTGGCCAAGGCTTCCTGGGCCACTGAATTCAGTCCCCCATATTTGCAGGCACCCATTTAGTCAGAATTTTAAAATCACCCACTCGAGCCAGTCATATGTACCACAACTCCACAGCACCTGTTAGAAACAATACTGTAAACACCCTGCAGGTTGGGAAACCTGATTTAAAACTCTACTCCATCAAGCATTTCCTATATAATCTCAGGCATCTGCCATCAGTAAAATGAGGATAAAAGTACTTGCCCTTGCTTGCAACTATACTGCAAGGACAAAAAATAATTATGACTAGGAGGTAGTCAGAAATGAGACAGGCCGTATCTTTGTGTGAAATAAATAGATAGTAAAAAATCCATATTCAACACGGTTAAACAACAGCCATTAAGGCACTCATTTACTTCTATTGTTTAGTTCTGCTATTAGTATTTTACTAAATCCCTAGAATATTTCATGCATTAGTCTGATCTTTCTGCTTTGCTGTGACTGCAGTCATATTTTCATTTTTTTCTTACGATAGACAACTTGGCTTTTTTTAGACTCTCTTTCCTATATTAGCTTGCTTCCCTCTCCAGCATTTTGGAAGTCATCCTGAGTGAGATTTATGTAATTCAGCAGTGCTGCCTAAATAGGCATCTGGATTTTGCAGTCATTTGTTAGGACTATTAAATTCTTGCATGAAAGTGTCCCACATCACCGCCATCATCATGTTTTCCTAACAGCTCATCATCCAAGCTTTTAATCTTGCACAGAGCTTCTGTGACTCATCTGGGCTAATTCTGCTTAAAGCGTCTTTGATTTCTGCATATCCAGCTCCAAGAATTTGTGGATGTGTCTGCTCTGCCAGATCACCTAGTTGAGGAAAAGCATTTGTCTATAAGCTTCTTTCATGTTCCTCTCTTCCCCTTTCCCCCGTGCATGAATTTCCCTGATGATAAGTACACGGTTGACAGAAAAATGTCTAAGCCCTGAACAAAGTCAAATATTCAGCAACAATTATAAAGCATTCCACAGAACTGCCACACACCAGATTTAATGAAGGTTGGCACAAGACACTCTGGTGCACCTTTTCACCTCCCTCCTTTCATGTTGCCAGGAGGAGCAGTGTTTACTGCTGCACTGTGAAAGCATCATCATGACACTGACTTTAAG
The DNA here is from genome assembly GCF_052110815.1 of Crocodylus siamensis. Taxonomy (NCBI): domain Eukaryota; kingdom Metazoa; phylum Chordata; order Crocodylia; family Crocodylidae; genus Crocodylus; species Crocodylus siamensis. The sequence continues at coordinate 21,650,122 of NC_143403.1, forward strand.
ATGTTATTTTACATTTTTTTTCAGAAACACACCTTTTCCTCTGTCCCTTGAAGTCTTTTAATCAAAATGGGATGCGTCTAAACAATATGCTCTAACTCAGGTAGAAATTATAGGTTTGTGATCTCCCACTCTTCAAGTCAATGGAGGAAAATTAAGGTCTTGGGGCAGGTTTGGCTTGATGAAATTCAATGGCTTGTTTTCTGCAGTGAGTTCAGTTAGATAACCAGAACAGGCCCTTTGCATCCAAAAGGCTGTGTTTCTAATTAAACTGCAGTGAGCACACTGAAAGGTATGAATCCTAGCAGTTTTTCAATGGGCAGCCTGTCAGTTGTAAAGTAATATGAAAAATGACAATGCCTGTGTGTGTGGCAAGGTGATGATGTGATAGTAAGTGGGTACATCTACACGGGTGCTTTAATGTGCAGTAGGCTATTTTACTGCATATTAAATTGTCATGTAAAAACTGCGACATTCCACCACTGCAGAGTAAAATAGTCTGTTGTACATTATGCATCACTAAAAAAGCATGCAAGTGTGCTACTGCACATTAGCGCAGCCTAATGAGCATTAATTGAGAACCTCAGGCACTTTTACACATGCGGGGAGGCACTTTAATTAGAGTGACTGCCACATCTCATGTATCAGCACCCCTCTGCTTAAAAATGGCAGCGGAAGTGCTTGAACCAAAGCTTATTTGATGAGCTTTAGATAAAGTGCCCCCGCCACCATTTTTAAGCATGTGAACACTGATACAAGACACAGGAGGCTGCTGGAGTGCAATTGCCACGCTTGCATCTGCTCCGATGTGCTGGAATTCCAACATGCCCGAGCAGCCTCCATGCTTGTGTATAGGTGCCCTTACATTGGAAGTACTAAATTTAATGTGTGTTAGAAAAGGCACATTAATGCACATTAGTGGATTAACCCACTAAGTTGTAAGAGGAAAAGTACTTAAGAGATTTCAGAGGAAAACATAAGAAACTTATATGTTTTTTCTTCTCACTGATACTGACCCTGCTCCCTTCACAGGACATATTAACATCCTCTGTTCATGTCTAGTCTGGCACCACGACAAACCAATTTGTTTCTGGATACTGAGTATCTGAACCAGAATCATGATACATTCCCTTGGCTCATTTAATCTAATCAGAACTGAAACCCAGTAGGATCAGTCTAAATCTCTGATTCCAGATCTACCACCCTCTCATAAACCTGGATGATTTTATAACAAAAAAGGCCTGCTTATATCTTTCAGGTGTCAGTGCTAAATTAAGAGTTGAAGGGGAAACCAAACATGTCACATATAATATAATTGAAAACCAACACAACCCATTTGTTGTGCCTCCCTTCCTTATTTTCATTCTTCTGATTGCAGGTATCTACCTCATACATATTTTTGGCAAAGGAATCCTTTGAATCAAAATCTAAATAAATAGAAAACATCTGCCAAAAGCATTAGCAGAGCTGGCAACACTGACAGCAGAGTGCTGTTTTCCAATTTCAGAAGAAATAGAGCAGATGCACAGAGTAGCTGCTATCAAGTAAAAAAAATGGATTGACTCTAAGCATGGATGAAATCTCAGCCAATCTCAAATGTGCATGCCTTGTGTAATAGCTCCTAGTAAAAAATAAGATGATCTCTCTTTGCCTGTCCCAGTATAAACTCTTTGCTGCATCTTCAGGTTTGCCAAGTACTTCCCATACTGAGGCACTAACCTTGTTGGGGCCTCACAAGACATTGTAATACTAAGTAGCAACAAAAAAAAGCTGTGCCCCCTAAAGGGTTAAGTTTATGGGCACACTATAGCTTCACCTGTTGGGGGGCAGGGGCTTATCACAAAAAAAGGATAAGCATTTCCTTAACAAGAGTTCTCTGGTGGTATGTCATGTATCATATGCCAAATACATAGTATGGTAAGACAAATAAATGGAAGTGGGTTGTTCTGGTGCATGAATGAGTGGGTGGATGGAACTGTGTAGAAAATGGAAAAATTCCTCTAAAAAAACCCCCAAGTTTTATATTTTACAATTTCATCGTAAATTTTCCAAGCAGCTCATTGTTTACCATGATTGTTAAAAGTCCTTAGAGTTAAAGAATACCTAGAGAGTTCGGTGAGGATGCAACTTCTTTTGTGCTAGCCACCGGACAAATGTCCTGCAGACTTTTCATACCTGGAGAATGATATTCACAAGTAAAGCCATTGATTTCAAAAGAATTGGTGTGCTGGGCACTGGATTCTGGGCAGTCTTTCCACTGCAATGCAAGGGGTGAAGAAGGTATCCTATTTTCCCAGAGCCAGAAAAAGACCAACATAATCTGCCCTGAGCACAGAGATAATCTAAATACTCTTTGGTTTCCATAATCTGCACTGAACACAGAGATAATCTAAATATTTTTCAGTTTCTGTTTGGTCCTCCCAATACTTTTCTACCTTTTCTCTTTTTTCAACATTTTGCCACTGTAACCAGGAGAGGAATGGAAGAAAGGAGGAGCAGGAATGGCAGAGAAGTAGAGAAAACAGATTTAGGAGTCATGACAAACTAAAAAATTTCAGGGGAAAGAAAAACATGGGGAAAAAATGGAAAAATGAAACGTTTTCAAAATTATTTGCGAAATAAATCTATTGTTTTCAACTATATCCAAGTAGCTCATATCTCAAATGTAGAATTAACTCAAAAATTCTCCCACAGTAATTTTGACTGTATTTTTAGTGAAGAGAATCTAATCAAGGTAGCACCAGGGGCAACCAATCACAGCAACACTATCTCATAAAGCTCTCATATATTTTGTGCTATACTGCAATGTGGCATTATACAAAAAGCATGTTGATGTTTCTTAAAATAGGGATTGGCCTTTTCCACAAGAACATTTTTATTGCAAATAGTGAATAAAATCCCACAGGCACCTACATATATTTCATGGCTTTTTACATTATTTTGTAGCTGAGATCAGATTAGGGTAAAACACACCTGTTTTAAGGGTTACTGCTGTAATTATTACTCTGCAATTTCTGCTAAATTTTACCAGTATTGGGGCTTATGCCCTTAACCCTGTAAGGCTTTTGGTTAAGTCTATTTTTGGTAGATCCTAAACAACCTTTTAAACTCAAACACATCCTTAAAGAATAGTGTACTTTCTGTTTGATGGGGGCAGGGGAGAGGGAGAAGCAGGGGTGACACAAAGTAAAACAGTAAATAAGTCAGTAAATTTGGTTTAAAATGTATTTGTCATGCATTGGGTTAAATTAATTGAAACAATGAGGTAAAATTGATATCTTTTACTTAAGCTGTTACGCTCATTTTGGGAAGCTGAAGCAATAGGTGCCTCCAAACAAATGCTGGCTTATGTCACCACCCAAACCAAAAGCACAAGCTGAGGCAGGAATTTGAACTACTGTACATGGATAGAGGGACTTGATTGGTCTTTATTTTTTTTCTTTTCCAGTGAGGGAGAGTAAAGCAGTGAGATAGATAATGAAACCAGAAGCAGAAAAGGAATAGAAAAGGCAAGGGCAGACGGAGCATGCACTGGCAGCATGGCCCTGAGAAACGTGAAGACAGACCTCATCTGAGGGACAAGTGCCGACTGGAAAAAGGGGACTTGGAACTGTGAACAAAAATTCTTGTTGTGTCTTGTTTGATTCTTCCTGTGCTCAGGAAACAGAGGTGTGTTTCGGCGGGAGAAGCGGGGGCTTACATAATTAAATAAACTGGACTGAATCAAAAAAATGCCAAGTCTCCATTAATTTCTCCTCCTCACTGGAGCAACTCAAGATGCTGAATTACAGATCAAATGTCAAAAGGGGGAACAGCACTGCTCATTTTGGCCAAGTCCGCATGACTTAACACAATGAGAGGCCAAGCCATGCTTCACCCAATGGCTGTTCAATAACTTTTGACCATCATATCTAAGCAATTCCAAGATTTCCAGGAATGTTTTAGGGCTGCTGAAGACTGAAGTCTCCTCCAAAGGAGGAGCAGTTTGCAAACACCAAAAAGGGAAGCTCAGGTAGAGGGGAGAGAGAGGGAGAATTGTCCCAGTGTCTGGGAACTCCTCTCTTCTCCTTTTCTTTCCCACTTTTCTTTCGAGGTTTTAAGGGATCAGTACTGGGGAAAAGAGTATTGGTTCCTTGGGTTTGCTGGCCAGGAGTTAGGCCTGGCAGTTTAAACAGGATTGAAACCTGGTTGTTTACAATCCTGCCAGTTTGGGCCAGCTGTAGCCATTAATCAACCTGGCTCTTTTTGGAGTTTTTTCCTACAGTTTTGTTTTAGCAGGCCACATAATCCAGCCCAGAAGTTTAGGAGTGTACGCATGCATGCTGTCTGGAGCCACAGTCACTCCCCCCACACACGTGCCTCTCCGTGGGAGCAAAGATTGGCATGGTACCATTCCTCCAAGAGCAATGAGGGCCTCCCTTGCACCACAGAAGGACCCATGCTCTCTAGCAGTTTCCTGGGTACAGCTCTACCTATAGACTATGTCTTGCAGTTAGTAGCATCTTAAATTGCATTTGGTGTTTTACTTTGTTTTCCATAATAAATCTGTCTTTTGTGTTTACACCCCTTGCAAGGAAGGAGTTTTGGTTTACGTGAGAACCCCTAGTAATTCATTTAGTGTTTCCCAAGTGGTCGGGGGGGAGCGTTCCAGCTAAAATATATTTAGTACCCCAAAACTGAACCCAGTCCATATTGCTGCCAGCTGGTGCCCAGCAGAAGGGTTACACTTGCATTACTCTAGCAAAGCTACAGCAACTTTTGGCATGGGCTGATGACACCTACCAGCTTAACAGTATCTCTGTTATCACTGCCCATCTTCACAAGGGATGTGAATGTGTTAATACCCTGAACAGTCACTTCTCAGCTAGAAAGGAAAGGAACAGACCTGATTCTGGAAGCTCTTCAGAACCCATGAAAAAAATAAACCACTCAGGAAGTGCACTTGTGAGAAAAAAGCAACTTTTTCTGGCAAAGAAACTAGTCAAACATCTCATCACACTGTATTTTGCTTTCAGTGACCTGAATGCTCATTAGTCTCATAGGATCTTTGTTTCTTAAGAGTGGGTATTAATTCCTGCTGCCTGTTCCCTACCTGAACCCATCATAATGCTTCATTTTTGACCTCATAATGACTTTCACAGCAACCAATTACACTATGTCATTGTGAAGAGAGGATAATAACTTGAGGCAAAAAAAAAAAAACACAGCAGGAGCTGATGAACTCTTGTGAAAGAAAGATCCTGTTATGCAAATGTACTTGGTAATAAAATAAATGAAAAACAGAGAATATAAAATATTTAGACAGACATTTTCTAAATAGAAAGCTTTCTGACACTCTCAATATGGGGTCAGTAGCAATTTAAAATTTCAAAAGTCTTACACATACATTGAACACAGAATTGGTAGAATAATTTGGTAGTTTCAAGAGAGAGGCCTAGCATCCTCCCCAGTAGTGTTAATGTAGTCATACTGTCTCCAAAAAATAGCTTAAGGAAAAACAAACAAAATTATTTCGTAATTCTAGTATATTACATTCCATGTTTGAAAATAATCACATAAGCACTTAAAAGGGAAAGGTGAATTGAATGTCTACTTTCTATTGAATTTAGTGTATGATTATTGCCTATTAATTATCCTGTTAACCAAATATTTTGCTTGACTTGTGGGGACACACATCTATTTAATAATGTCTATCTGTTGAGCAGTAGCCAAAATCCAAAGCCTTACAGGTCAAAACCAATTAGAGAAGAAATCAATGATACATGATCTGGGTATATTCATAGTGTAATTTGTTTTATTTACTGAGGTGCACACTTTCCCTGGATCAGAGATAGTAACAAACAATACACACCTCATCCCCTGTTTCAGGACTCTGACCCAAACATTTATGCCCGATTCCCAGAGAGAAACTTTACCTCAAAAAAACCAAACACTCTCATAAGAAAGATAAAGGCAAACACCTCTGATGATTGCCACCCCTCTGCCTATCTAAATGAACTGCAAAAGAAAAGCAACAAGAGCATTTTCTTCTTCACATTCTAAGAAAAATAGTTTGTAAAAATATATAGAACAGTGTCATTTGGTGATGCCTGTCAAAAAGTCAAAATATGCAGAAAATAGGGGATTTGACTAGTTTTGTTGGCAAATAATTATTGGTTAAGGGTCAGATTTTTGTCTCTAAAATGAAAGCAGCGTAAGAAAGCACCACTTACTCAATTACGACTCCTTGATTCTGGATTGCTGAGAACCAGTGTCCATTCAGGCTGCTAAGGAGAAGCTCTAATTTACGTTGGTGGCGAAAGGGCAGATCTTTCATTATCTCATAAGTGCAGAATTTTCTGATGAAATCAGGTCTTTTTGGCAGATCAGATTCAAGGTTTCATGAAAATGTCTCAGTTTTGACAAGCTTCCAAGGGAGTCCAGGCAGGACTATTGGAGCTTCCAGGTTCCCAGGCTTGCTGGCTCCCAACAGCCTGGGAACCAGCTGCACTCAGACTCTTCTTTTAAGTTTTTTCTCTTTCATTGACAAAAACTATGTTAAATACAGTCGACAACTGCTGGGGATCCACAGAAGCACGATGTTTCACTTTGCTAAAATGAAATACTGCAGCATTTTGTTTTGTCAAAATGTTCAAGGTTTTAGCTCTTTGTTTTTATTCAAGATAAAAAAAATTCCAAAAACTCAGTGCTTACTATGGAGCTGAAATCTGTTTTCCCCAGACAGCCCTCCCTACCTATGAGATCAATTTCTATATCAGGCCACTCAAAAGAATCTTGGATCTACGGCCAATTGGTTTCTCAATGTTTTGTTTTATTCAGCACTAGTGAATAGCAACAAAACATGGAATAGACGTTTACATATTTTCGATATCACAAAAGCAATCATTCAAATCATGTTCGAATATATTTTATACATAAATATATTGGGAACTATCTTTTATCAGAATAGCTCACTTGTTCAGGCACTTACAAGAAAAGTTTCTGGTTCAATATAAATACTCTCAAGACCACTAAAAATGCTATTACTCAAAGCATTCCTTCAAATGATTTAAACTATAATAGCAGCATAGTGTTCCCAGCACTCCACTTAACTCTTTTTATTAGTATGACATAACCTAGCCATGCTAGCTGCTTTATTTTTGTTATTAGGATACTTTGAAGACAAGTACTGACTACCAGCAGTATAATTATGAAGTGGCACAATGGGGAACTCTTTTTAACATATTTACCTAATTAGCCCATTATAAAGTATAATAGGAGTGCTACATTTATCTTGCTGTTCGTTTTATGAGAATTTCCTTGAAATTCTGGCAGTGAAAGGGATAAAATGGAATGCAGTTACTGCCTACTATGCTTCTTCAAATTCGTATGGTTGACATTGAAATTAAAATGGCATAGATAAATGCTCTGATATTACTTGGTGTCTATTGTAGCCCATGCTTGATTGGCTGCATTTAGAGAGATCATGGATTTTTTATCTAGAACAATTCAACACTGACCAGATTTAAAAAAATAAGGGGCACTATCTTATACGGAAAGACAATTTCATCATTACATGTATAACCATGACTCTAAGATGCAAGCAGCTCGTGAAGAGGTGATGGTCTGGTTACAGGTTGCAGCAGGATTGAGCCCAGTACTTGTCCATGGTTCCCAACACAGGTCAATGCAAGGGATAGTCTCCAAACCTGATGCTCAGTCTGGTCAGCTGGGGAGCAGCTCCCCAGCACCTCAGTAATGTTCAAGAGTATCCCTAGCACAAACCTTTTTTCCACCAGCCTCAGCTGCCAGCCATAACCACTGCCACACAGTATAGGAGTGGCATATACCAGACTAAATGTTGTAGGTCCTTACATGCTGAATAAGGGAGCCAACTGCAGGAATGGTCTTCTCTCCTGGCAAGTAACTACCACTGACCATGTAGTATAGTGTTGGCAACACCTAGGTGGAGTTGGAACTGGTCAGTAAGGAATTGTCTGCCAAGTCCCCCTGGGCTGGAGGTAGTGCTGATGTCCCACAAAGGGTATTAAGCTCTGAAGGTCATCTGAGCTGGCAGCATGTTGAGGCGGAGCTTGTTGTGCACATGCAGCCACCACCAGCAAAGAGCTTGCCAGGCCCCGGCTCTTGTGCAAGCCCCTGTTGCCAGCCACAGAGCCCGGGCCAACTGTGGCAGGTAGCCAGGAGGCTGCAAGCGGCTGCACTGGGGTCTGTAGAGCCTGGGCCCGGCTTGTTGCCAGCAACAGGTGTACACACAGCTCAGGGCAGTTGGTGGAGAAGGAGCTAGGTCTGTGCTGCACCCACTGCCAGCAATGACCCTGGTGCAGCTTTTTGCAGCCTCCCTGCTGAAAGATGGCCCAAAACTGTGTCTTAACATATGGATTAATGATTACTCCAGGCTAAATGAAGGGTAATTAAGCTGCAGTTTCACGTCATCTGGTAATCTGTGGGGAGGGGTGGGAGTGGCGGGGCCCCTTGGACAGATGCATAGGGTGGCCTCACTGCACTCAGCCTGTGAAAATGGTGGCCAGCTGTGCAATCTGCCCATGAAATCAACCATCCACATTGTCAAGTTCAGGAGACCCCTACATATATGTGTTGAAAGTGGACCAAAAAAAATGACAGATGCATAAGTGATATTCAGAGAGTATTAAAGCATTCCATTAGACTCCAGTATGCTAGAAAACTTTCCTTTTTGACTCAGCCCCAGAAATTCTTACAAAATAAATTTAGGTCCTGATCTTTAAATATGGCCTGCCTGACTTCTATATGACTTCACATACATATAAATGCTTTCATAGACCAGACTGAAGGATTGGATATCATGGTTGACTGGCTTGTCTTACGTAGCAGGGCACTGGGATGTGCCTTCTCCTTTATGACAGCAAGCAGCCTGAGAGGCTGCTTGCAGGTGGCAGGAGGGAGCTAATGAGGGACTCAGGCTGGAGCTATATAAGCTATATTAGACCCTCTACAAGGGGTCTCATCAGGCCAAGAGAGACCTATCAGGCCTGAGGGCTGGCTTGAGATCCAGTGGGAAATTATTAGGATTAAGTTTCACTTTAAGGCTTGTTGGCAGCTTCCCTTAGTCAACCTTTAATAGGAAGCACAAGGTGTGGTGGGCAAGTAATCTAAGGAGAGAGGCATCAGCTGCAGGGCTCCTAGCGGGCATCACATCTACCCCTGTGGCCACAAGACCTGTCACATCTTACATTCTTAAACTTTGCTGAAATTTCCAGGCATACAACCACAAAAGATTTCTGGTTCTAGTAGTGCTAAAACATGCACAAAGGATCAGATTTTCAAATGAGTTCAAGCTTCCTTGTCAACAGAAAGAATAAGCATCCATGTTCTTAGGAAATGTCAACATGTTAAACCTGACTTCCTTGAAAAACCTGACCTACCTTTTAGATGCTAACATGAAAGCTAAGCTCTTTTGAAAATGTGGCTCTTATTTTTGAAGCCTAATCAAAAGTTGAGTTCTTCTGAAAATCCAGTCCATAATATACAATAGAACCTGCTGGTCACAGTTTCCTAGTAGAAGCGGTCCTTCATTGTTTGCTAGTATTATCCTGAAAACCAACAGAATGCCTTTAAGTGGGCATTTAAGTCACTTGGCTTCTCAGCAATGGTGATCATAAAGATGCACATAATATGCCTATTACTTACATTTTGCCAATATTTTTGTTCTCCTTGTGCTTAACATAATGCAGGTTAGTGATATATTCATGCAAAATGAGGACACTATGAGATCTGCCAATATAATCATAAGTATGATGAGAAAGGGCAAGAGAAACAATCTATTTGGGTTATTAGGCACATACACTGCTATTTTGGTAACAGAAATTGTTATAAGGGCATAGAAATCATTAAGACAAGAAAGCATTCCAGAGAACAGGTTATATCCAGCTCCCTAGAGAACCTCATTATAGGGGAGATTATCAGTCCCTGTTAGACAACTAAGCTTTAACAAATGCATAATAAATTTCTTTTAAAGAAAGTTAGGATTTGGTGTAAGCAGATGGAAAGAGAAGAGACAAGGGGGAGAAAAAGGGGGAGAGAGTCAAATTTCACAAAACAGAATATTATTGTATTTGTTCTTTTCTGTGATTTAATGCCAGGATGAGTATCTAGAATAATTAGAGTAAATCCTAAAGGTATCAGGAATAAAGGGGCTTTACTGACACTCTTTCCTTTTGATCACCCACCTACAAGTCCACAGAAAATGTTATAAATTTAGGACAATCTTTTGGTTGAGAGCCAGGCCAGCTGGCTCCTGACTATGGAAATCTTTTTTTTTTCCTCCCTTCTTGTAAACGTACTAAGGTCCCAAGGTATTCATAAATTATGTGCTTCTATTCTGGCCCTCTGCTTACTTGTAGTCTTCTCTTATGAGAGAATACTCTCTTATTTGCATTGTTTCATGCATGGACTGTGGCCAAGTTTATTTCACAGTTGTGTTCCACTGCAGCATTTTATCTACCAGAGCAAACGCTTCATGGATATCATACAAACAGAATTACCTTTCCCTCATCTAGTTGCTTACACTAATCTCTGGGCCATGACCACAAAGGTGTAGCTTTGGTACCTGGGCACAAACCCAGTAGCCCCAGTCTTCTGACACACCCCTGACATGGGAGGTGCTGCTGCTGGCGGGGGGTGGGGGGGTTGCCTCCAAATCTTGTCCCCAAGCCCACTCTCCCACCCTCTCCCTCCGTGCCATCCTGACTCCACTACCTTCCCATCACCAATAGTTACATTGCTGCTTGACCTATACAGAGAATCATTAGTCAGTTATTTCAAATGTCTCAAGAACAACTTAATTCTGAAGTAATGCAAAGGTGTTGAAAGAGCTGTGGATAAGAAAAAAAATTCAAGGGAGTTGGAAAGTAGCAAAGAAATCAGGATGGACTCTAGTAATAAGTTATCAGTGAAGAGACATTGAGGCTAGGTACAGACATTACATCTATCACACTTTAAGCACGCAGAAAGCACTCTAAAGCCATAACTGAACAGATGTTCATGGTTCTTGGAGCACTTTAAAATATTGGATCATATTCTAACTTAATCCTGGATAGATGGGGTATTAAACTAAAATGCTTTCTGTTAAAGCATTTTATCAAACGTCTGTGCCACATCCCATCAAGTGTTAGCTCAGAGCATGATTGCCGCCATCCCAGGCAGTGGTGCGCAAGCCTCAGACACAGCTCATTTGCTCTGCCCAAGTGCTGAGCCAGCCCTGCCACCTCAGCTGTTACTGATCCAAGCCTCTGGTCCCAGCCCGGCCCTCTCCATCTGACCAGCTGTGAGATGCAGCTGGCCGGGGGGGAAGAGAAGGGGTGGTCTCTCTCTTCACAGCCACCCTGGTCCTGCTGCACACCGCAGCCCAGCCGAGGGGGCCGCAAAGAAAAGGGCCTGGAGTCTCTGTTCCTGCAGCAGTCCTGCCCTCATGGCACACTGCTTCCTGGCCAAGGCTGCTGTAGGGACACGAAGCCCAGAATCCGTTTTACCACAGCCCCTTCCCCTCCCCCGCCCAGGCAACAGTGCACTGTGGGGCTGGGGCTACTGCAGGGACACACAGCTCAGATCCCAGTCCCCTGCATCACCCCCAGGCTGGCCAGGACGGCTGCCTGACCAAGGGGGCAACCAGGCACCCAGGGAAGGGAGTCTATCTTCCCCCAGCTAATCGGGGGCAAGGCAAGGGAAAGGGTTCAGTCCAGCAGCCTCCTGGGAGGCGTGTGGAAGCGCTCCCAGTGGCCAGTGTGAGGGCCCCTTCCCACCAAAATGCAAACATCAGTTCACTTTAACTTATCACACTTTAACTAAAGCACGCTAGACTGCTTCCACCAGGGGCTTTCTGAATTTCTGTAATTATTACCTGAATTACCAAAAAAAAAAAAAAAACACACCTTTATTTGTACTTATCATTCAGTAATGCAAGAAAAAGGATCAATAACATATATTATTTTTATGACTTTCCCAATACTGTAGGTTCCCAAGGAAATAAGTGATTATCTAATAATGTAGTTCAAATCTAACTGACTACAGCAAAGGATAAAGTCCAACTTTATCATCTGTATTTCCTCAACAGTAAACGCTCTGTGACTGTTACTTCATTTAGTTCCTATGCAGTTAATGCCCTGTTAAATTACACAGCTGCAAAGTGTTTTCTTCAAATAACTGTGCACTGTGGCTTTAACACTTCCACTACACCTTCCTCCAGATTAAGTTGCTGTAACTCATTAACTGCCCATCCGTATATTTTCAATAGTCCTGCATTCCTTGTTCACTCAGTTGGCTTCATTTTAAATTATACATGTATGAAGAACACAGGGTCAGCATCATCCAGGAAGCATCCCACCGAATCACAGCTCACTTTTAATGAAAAAAGGTATCAGGAAGGTTCAGTTCCTGTCATTATACATATCACAAAATTACCAAAATCATTTGGCAACAATTTAAATTTAAATGTACAAACTGCTAACTTAACTGTGACTTTATGCCATATTCAGGATTTTGTAGAATTGTATCTTTTTAAAGCCTTAATTTTGCTCATAAATCTTACTTCTCAGGGGCAAATCTGTTTGCATAAAACGATGTCTGTTACTTCAAAAATTCCAGCTAATCATAGAAGCCACAGGCTGATGCAGAAGGCACTGATAAAATACATAAAGCATTTGCTGTATTTAACAAGCAGCCTTATTTGAGCATCTCATTACATATAGCACTATTCTGGTATTACTGTCAGTCTCTTCTCTAACTCAAGCCTCTATTACTGTCTCTTAGCAGAACCTGATTATTGCCATTATAATTTTTTTTGAAAAGTAAAAAGTGATAAACCAAAATCACACATTGTATGTCTAGAAATAATTTGATCCCTTTTCATAATTGTCCCTTGTACCCAAAAATATTACAACTAGTTTCTTTTTCACTAGTAATTGTATTGTGAAATGCAAATCAAGTTACCTGTTGCTACCACCAACTGATTGGCTGTACAAATTAGACATATTGGGACATGTGAAAATTCTCCAATATCCACCAGTATTCACTGGAGTTAGACCACAAGATCAGTTTGGTACACCTTTTTTTCTGTGTTCTCTGGCTTCCCTTTCAATTTTTTCTTTTAGGAAGCTTCCAAGAACAAGCCTTCCAAAAAGGCCTGCCTCAGATGCATTGAATAAGATCTACTGAACAAACCTGAGTTTAAAGAAAATCCATTAAGCTATTTTTAAAGTTACAGACATTGTAAGCTGGGATCATCCTAAATTTCAAATAGTCTTAACTTTGGCTGATCTTCAGTATGATACAAGGGGATCCTTCCAGCTACCATCTACGGCTGTCATGACAGAGAATTAGATGGCATCAAACTAAATAAATGACATTTCTAGAAAGTCTATACCCTATGCTGGACTGAAAACCATCCTTAGAGTTTAGGGTTCCTACTCCTAGCAGAAATAAAGCTCCCTGGCAGGTTTAACCTTGGTAGTAAAGTTGGCAGGGAGACAGTGGCTAACAATTATCACCTTTCTGAACTGCAGTGGTCAAGCTTAGTCTCATTGCATCCAAACCCTTCAGCATGATGGATTATAGCAGCACTCTAGAGTCCTCCATCATGCAGTAGGCTGTGAATGCCTGATAAGGATGGATGGATATGGAATGATGGGGGCTCTGTTTTAAACTAGCTGCTTTATGCATGCAGCCCATATGGTAGCTAAACTGGAACAGTCAGATACAGATTCCACAGGACTTGCTCTGTGCAAAAGATGGGACTGAGAGTTAAAAGGGAAAAAAAGATATAGGCCCACATTTTATTCTCTACATTTTATTTTTTATTAGCTATTAATTGATAGAAATAGCCCAGAAGTGATCTTACAGGAGCTTAACACAACTGTTTCCCAAAAAGCTCTTTTCACAAGCTGAAACAGGTAAACACTGACTTTTTGCCCCTTGGGCATATGCATTTTTTTAAATTACCATTTAAAAAACAACACTAGATTCTGGCAAGTTTTTCAATAGAATTAAAAGGTAGATGTCTCAATGATCATCAAACGTTCATAATAAACATGTAACAAAACAAAAACAAATGTGGAAAGTGGACATTGATTTTTGTGTTCGTTTTCCAAGCATGTGTCACTAAAAATGAGTTTTGTAATGCTTTACAAGATGTTTTCAAATCACTTGTCATGGCTCCATCCTTTTCAGGGGAAGATCTGCCATGAAATTCCCCACAAAGCCTTGTCTGGTCTCCCACCTATAGGACTCTGCAGCTAGCCCTGGTCTGGCTTCTAAAGGGATAAGCCGTCAAGACCCTGTTTTTTGTGCCTGGCTCCCAGAGAGACTTTGTTCCATAGCACCTCCACCTCAGAGACTTTTGTCTTCTCCAAGGTGAAAGGGCACCTAAATAGCCTACTATGAAACTATTTACAGCAGAAGTTATTCACACTGAGCCTTCCAAGGTGTTCCCCACAAGCACTCCGGGCCAGAGCTCACCCCACTTAGCCTCTTTGGTCACAACACCTTCAGATTGCACAGGGATGTAAAGGCACAAATTCCTATTATGAAATAGGCCAATGGCAAGGATATCTGAGGACTCATGGCACTTGGAAGAGGTTCCAGAAGATTGGAAGAGGGCCTATCTTCAAGAAAGGAAGGAAGGAAGATCCAGGGAACTACAGGCCAATCAGTTAGACCTCAATCCCTGGAAAAATCTTGGAAAAAATCATCAAAGAAACAATCAACAACAGGCTAACAGAAGGCAGCATTCCGAGAGATAGCCAATGTGGCTTTGTTGTGGGTAGGTCTTGCCTGACCAACCTCATTTCCTTCCACGACCAGGTGATACATCTGAACAAAGGAGAACAGGTTGATGTCATATATTTGTCAGGGTAGTTTAGGTTAAACTGGTTAAACGGACCTAAACTATTCCTGAGAGGCACAGAGGGGCCTATCTCTCAACCGGATCCCACAGCATGGGAGGTTTACTGCCTATCCCGAGCCATGATCCGGGACATCACAGCCCTCTGACTACTATCCCATGGTCCTCATCCAAGTGGGCATGAATGATGTGGCCAGGAGTAGTCCGGATCGTGTCATGAATGACTACAGGGCTTTAGGGGCCAGGCTTAGGAAGTTGTGGGCACAGGTGGTCTTCTCGTCCATCCTCCCAGTCAGCAGTTGCCATCAGCATCAGGATGCCTGCATCAGGAAAGTCAACCTGCAGCTCCAGAGTTGGTACCACCATGCAGGTTTTGGCTTCTACCAACCATGATCTGCACTTCCATGAGAGAGGCATCCTGGGATGAGATAGTCTTCATCTCTCTCCTAAAGGTAAGAGTCTATTCTCTTACAGGTTGGCTTATCTCATCCAAAGGGCTTTAAACTAGGTTTGTCAGGGGATGGGGAAGCAAAGGATAAGGAGAACCTAGGATCAGCAAGCCATAAGCAATGCACTGGATTAGCCCAGGTAAGCACTAAGGTAAGCACTAAGGGGCCCGATAGCCATCAGGACAGAGGGGTACCAAGGGCACCCATTGGGGGCTTAAATGTCTACACTAATGCTAGGAGCATGGGGAACAAGCAGGAGGAATTTGCACTCCTCCTTGCAAGGAACAACTTTGACCTGGTTGGACTAACTGAAACCTGGTGGGACCCTATTCATGATTGGGCAGTAGGCATTGAGGGTTACAGGTTATACAGACAGGATAGAGTGTGGGGAAAAGGGGGAGATGTTGCTCTCTATGTTAAGGAACAATATACATCCTCGATAATCAAGATGGGATCAGAGGAGGGCCAAACCAAGGTACTGTGGGTCAAGATAGAAGGGGGCCAGGGGGGAAATGGACTTGGTAGTGAGGGTCTACTATAGACCACCATGCCAGGAGGATGAGCTAGAACTGGAATTCTCCAGACAGCTCCCAGAGGCCATACAGTCAAGAGATATGGTTGTCATGGGTGACCTAAACTACCCTGACATCTGCTGAGAGGAGCAGTCAGCCAAATTTAACCACTCACATAGGTTCTTACCCTGCATACAGGACCTTCATCTAATACAGGAGGTATATGATCCCACTAGGGGAAATGCCTTGCTGGACTTGGTGTTAGCTATAGGGAATGGCCTGGTGGGGTATCTGCAATTACAAGGTAACCTAGGGGATAGTGACCATCGATTGATTGAATTCACTATCCAGTGAAGGGTGGGTAAACTAACCAGCAGGGCTGAAGTGCTAGACTTCAGAAAGGCTAACTTCACTGTGCTCAGGAAATTAGTTAGTGAGGCATTAAAGCTCAAGAACATTGGTGAAATGGGGGTCTAGGAAGGGTGGTTATTCCTCAAGGGAGTGAGCCTATGAGTGCAGAAGGAGCTAGTGGCATGGCTATTTGAGTACTCATGGCGCTCCAGTCAGGTCCCAGAGGACTGGAAAAGGGCCAATGTGGTCCCTATTTTCAAGAAGGGGAGGAGGGAGGAACCGGGAAACTATAGGTCAGTTAGTCTCACCTCTATCTGTGGGAAAACTCTGGAAAAAATCATTAAGGTTCACATTTTTGGGAGTCCATCAGAGGAAATAATGCTGAAGGAAATCAGCACAGATTCATTATAGGTAGATCCAGCCTGACTAACCTTGTTTCTTTTTATGACCAGGTCACAAAATGCTTAGACACAGGAGTTGAGGTAGATGTCATCTACCTAGACTTCAAGAAGGCCTTTGATATGATATCTCATTCTGTTCTTGTAAATAAACTGACAGGCTATGATGTAGATGATTACACACAGGTGGGTGGCAGGTGAGGTGGGTGGCAAATTGGTTTAGGGGTTGCACCCAGAGAGTGGTGGTGGATGGCTCGATATCAACCTGGAAAGATGTGAGCAGTGGAGTCCCACAAGGCTTGGTCCTTGGACCGGTGCTAGTCAATGTCTTCATCAGTGACTTGGACAAGGCCATGGAGAGCACGCAGGCGGATCTGTACAGGTTGAAAAAAAAATGGGCAGAACAAAATAGGATGCAGTTCAACAAAGACAAGTGCAAAGTGCTGCACCTGGGCAAAAAGAACCACCAACACACTTACAGGCTGCGGAATGACCTTCTCAGCAGCACGGCAGTGAAAAGGGATCTTGGAGTCGCAGCTGATTCCAACATGAACATGAGTCATCAATGGGACAAAGTGATCAACAAGGCTAACCACAGTTTATCATGCATTAGCAGATGCATGACGAACAGGTCCAAAGAGGTGATGCTTCCCCTCTATGCAGCACTGGTCAGGCCACAGCTGGAGTACTACTTCCAATTCTGGGCTCCACACTTTAGAAAGGATGTAGAGAAGCTTTAGACAGTCCAGAGGAGAGCCACATACATGATTAGAGGTCAAGAGAACAGGCCTTATGAGGAGAGGTTGAGAGGCATGGAAGTCTTCAGCCTGGAGAAGTGAAGGTTCAGGGGTGACTTGGTAGCAGCCTATAGGTATATAAGGGGTGTGTATCAGGAGTTGGGAGAACATCTGTTTACCAGAGAACCCCAGGGGAAGACAAGATCTAGTGGTCACAAACTTCTGGGAGACCATTTTAGACTGGACATAAGGAAAAACTTCTTTACTGTCCAAATCTCCAGAGTCTGGAATAGACTCTTTCCCAGAAGTGGTGCAAGCACCTACTCTGAATACCTTTAAGAAATGCTTGGATGCCTGTCTTGCTGACCCCTGCCCTTTGGGCAGGGGGCTGAACCCAATGATCTTGCAAGGTCCCTTCCAGCCCTAATGAAATCTATGAAACCACAATTATGAATTGGAACAACTCCCGAACAGAATCAAACATCAGAAACCCAAGCCTGCATTAGGTTTTGATTCTAGAGCAGGTGCTTATTTTCCAGACCATATTTGAATGCAGCCCGCCATGGTAGAGTCCTGGAAAAAATGGAAAGTCCTATGAGATTTATATAAACCAGTTTTCATACCTATCAGACCAGTCTGAGCTCTGACTTTTGCCTTGAGCCTTTACTCAAACCCTTGTCCCATAAGCTAGCTCGAAATGTTACTTGTGTACAGTAGTCCCAATCTAAATATCATCTTTCCTACTTTTTTATAGCATCAAGTACCTCCTCATTTTTCCACCCATCTTTATCCTGTGATAATGCCATTTTGAGTCACAGGATTTCCTACCATAGTATCATCAGGTGTCTGATGCATGATTTGAAATAACACTCTAGCCACCAAGCCTGAAGTAGAACATTGCAACAAGCAGTCTAGAGACTTTTCACACATCAGTGTAGTAGGCAGACATGCAACACCATGGAGAACATCAACATCCCCCCTACATCCCCACCCCCCAGAAGAGAATGACCAAAAGAAATGTCACTGTAATCTTCTAGATTTCCCATTTCATTTTTAGAAATATGAACATGTCTACAGCCTTTGTGACTATCGTGATAACCAACATGATCTCACTGTTTCTTTCCTACTATTCAGCCTGTTGGCCTATTGTTTTATACTTAAACAGTAAAATCCTTGAGGCAGAACCATCACTTTAACACATGCTTGTCCATTATCTGCCACCATAAGGTCCATCCATGACTAGAGCCATTAGGCGCTGAAGTAAGACAAATACAAATGATGATTTTAAATAATTTCAGCCGTGCTATTATTGATCCCTTTTACAATTCTTCTTCTTCTTCATGGTCATCTTCTAGCAACTGCTAATTATGGACAAAAGTCCTGCCTCCTGCAAATCAACTGTGCAACTAGAACATGTATATTTACATTATATTGAACAAGGTCCAAACCTGTAACAGTACCTTATATCTACAAAAAAAAACCTCACACAACAGTGCTCAAGTGGTCTCAGTTATGAGCAGGCATATCTAGGATAGGAAAATCAGTACTCACAATATACCACCAATGGTCACATGACACTCTGGGGAAGATTCCTTTAGTCCAACCTACATTACAGCTTTCATTATCACCACCCACAGCACTGCACTACCAGTTAATTATTGGCGCTGATTTTCCAGCTAGATGCACTGCCACTGCAGTTTGTATTTTACCATTCTGCACCAATACAATGCCAGTATGAACCAGAAATGCAACTGTCACAGCTGCAACAGAGCAATTACTTTTTCCACTACAATCCTGCCCAGTACGCAGAGATAACTTTGACTAGATGCTTACTGATCTAAATCATTCCTCAGTTGCATGCAGTGTAGAAAGTAACAAAGGTGCCTGGGCTGCTTTAAACTCTGTTAAATCACTTCCTTTTATGCTCCTACTCAAGACAGAACAAAAAGCAACAAGCATAGTATTCCTCTGGATAAGCAGTATAGATGGTTGCATGCATTATTACCATACCAAGTTGTGCAGATGTTAGTATCATTCTTTGGTGTCCACATTATAGGTATTTTGGTGGAATAGAGTGAAAAGACAGTGTGTGTATTTTTGCAGACTGGAGTGATATTTATGTTTTAGATTAGATTAACAGTTACTGAGGACAGAAACAGAGGTTTTGAATTAAGGAAAGCCTGTAATGTCAGGAAATACATAGTTGTGTACACACAAGCTGAAGTTTGAGGGTAAATATCTGGTGTACAACCTGATCTACATGAATGTATTTTTCTTTACAGAGTATCAGTGGACCAGCCTCTAAACCGGAACTCATGAAAACTAGTTTCAGCTTCCAGGTCATACAGACTTCATATGTGACCTGGAGAGGTTTGCCTTATACATGTAAAATGGAATCAATATGCACATTATTTCCTTAAAAAAGCAGAAGAGCCTACCACATTTTTTAAAAACATTATATATGCCAATGTCCCAATTCCTTGAACTGGGAGTCGAATCCTTCAGCAATTATGAAGTTCTCACATACAAAAGCCTTTATTACCAGTGATAGATGGCTATGCTGAATACAAGCCTGTTTGAAAATATGGGCCTGAATATCCAAACTGGCTTTTCATTTTTTTAAATACTTTATGTTAAGACATTATTATGCCACAGACATGTGAACACAATAGAACTGAGTTTGGCAGATTGGCTATCAGGAGTAGTAATCAAAGTAATTTGCCATTCTATAACACTTAATTTTCATTAATTTAAAGGAGGCTATAAAAGGTTAAAGTTTTGTCATTGGTGATTAATGCCATGTATTAAAGAATCTTTGGAGGGAGTGTTATATGCAATGTCAGATGGTATTAGTCTGTAACCAACTGTGTTTGCTAATAAAATCTCGGTGCTGGTTTGGAATGCCAACTCCTGAAGGTTAATGAGGTAATTTAGGATATTATTGAGTTGTCTTCTGTATTCAGAAACTAGCAGATCAACCAAAAAATGGTTGATAAAATTTATGCTGAGTTATTTCATAATAAACACTATTGAGGGGAGAGAAAACGTATGACTAATCAAAATCAGGAACAATAAAGCACAATGATTTATCTTCAAGTGAATGATACAAGCTTCCACCTCCACCTTTTATGACTACACCAGTAAAAAGAAAAAAAATCATCATCATGAAACTCATAATCCATTTTTATTCTTGCCAACTATAAAACATAATCTGAAACAAAACATTAGACTTAGTCTCAGAGGAATTACATTCTGGTACAAGTCCCATTCCTAATTATGTTAACAGCAACACAAAATCAGATGACCCTCTGTTTCCAAAGAGAAATTCCTTAACAGTGATTCTGTTTCTCTCTCTTGCCCACACTTTTCCCACTCCCCACAAGAGAAGCAGCTATTCACACAGGATGATTCCTCAAGGAACCAGAAAGCAAGATGCTTAAGAACTGTAGCACAAGATAGTATATGGCAACTATCTTACCTTTTTCATTTTAACAGAATAATATTCAGAGCAAAATAAAGGGAAAAATTACAAACTAATATAGAACACGATTCAAAATTAAGTCAGTCCACAATCTCCCACTTATTTTAATTGGTTTTGGATGAGACCCTGGCTTGTAGCAGAGAAAACAGAGCAGCAAAGACTCTTCACTTGGAACAAATTGGATTTCAGTACCAAAAGGTATTTTTCCTTGTCACAGTCATTTCTTCTTTTGCAAATGTTTCTTTCCAATCTGCTATCACCCTGCCCATTAAAATTATAAATATTTATCTGGGTTATTTTTTTGAACCATTAGTAGCAATCTTTTCAATTTCAACTCTAGCTCTAGCAACTAGACTACATCATTCTATATAATTTTATGCATATATACACATATCACTTCTTTTGTTCAATGGCCTTTTTTCTATATGGGCCTTGTTATACATTGTACTTTGAGTCGCACAAATGTTGATCAGCTTAGTGCTAGTTTGGAATTTGGAGCAATCACACTTAGCAAACCTCTTGGTGCCCACATGCTCCTGGCTCGCTGTCAGACACATCTGGACACATCTAGGCACATGTGTCCTACAAGCTGTTCTCAGCACCCTGCCTTAAGCTCTCCCCAA
The DNA here is from genome assembly GCF_052110815.1 of Crocodylus siamensis. Classification (NCBI taxonomy): domain Eukaryota; kingdom Metazoa; phylum Chordata; order Crocodylia; family Crocodylidae; genus Crocodylus; species Crocodylus siamensis. The sequence goes on from NC_143403.1 coordinate 21,671,542, forward strand.
CCCCACTCAGCTCTGCCTCACATTAACTCTGCCACCCCACTCACTCCTCCTTGCCCCCCCCGCCAGGCCTGGCAGGGGCAGCCCAGCAGTGAGTGCGGTGAGCAGACAGACAGCCCCAGGCCCTGGGGCAAGGGGAAGGCCAAGGCAGCAGCCCTGGGAAGCCAGGAGCACCAGCACAGGTGGTGGCAGTGGGCACAGGGCCGAGTCTGGGACTGGAGCTGAGGGCTGGAGTAGCAGGAACAGCTTGTGTAGCCAGATCCACCCCCAAGTTGACTTCATGCTACAGCTGGGAGTGGAGTCTGCCCACAGCTAAGGTAGATAGGGGAGTGGCCACTGCATCCTGGGATACTGCAGGACTTCAGCCTGAGCACCACATCTGTGCGGAGTAGCCACACCTTACTGGAACAGGAACTGGGTTGTGTGGCTCAGAGATAATCCTGCCCTGGAGTGGCATAACTTGAGCCGTATCATGAGTGCTTTAAGCTACCTAAAGGTGTTAATGTGCAGACAATCCAAGGGTTAAGAGCTCCAGGAGCCACCCAGAATTAACGTGGGACAAGGCCCAATGTCTGAATAGTTTAACTCACCCTGCCTACAGTTCACTCTCTTGCTCTCCCTCTTTGCAGATACATTACCAGTTTTACCTTTGCTTCATGTTTCCTCTACTTTTGGAAGCATCTCTTTGCCCTAAGCAATTGATAATATTTTGGCGGGGATTTTTTCATCTCTCTTCCTGTCATATCACCTCCAATTTAAACATCACTTATCAATTGTCTTTGAAATGTCTTTTTCTTTTGTTTCATTCCCTGCAAGTGAATGCAGAGTCCATCTTGACATTATTACACTACGCTCAAACTAGTCCCTACAGCATTTGGAGTGCAGCCCTTCTTTACTCTGTGCACCCAGCTCCCAGTTATTTTAAAGGAAGTTTAGGGTTTGCAAGGAATGCAGACCCAATTCCTCTTATCTGTGCTCGCTTGAAAAAGCCATAGTCTCTATTAGCATCTCCACTCCAATACTGACAGGTCAGCCAAATTTTAAAGGTCATGTTATAAAATGTATATGTAGTACAGCGTACAGGGTTTGGTGTATATTTCAGTCATTCAGTTCTCCAGGCTTATGTTGTTGTCTTCTTGAAATACTCAAGGAATATTCCTTGCTCTTTACAGTGGCTCTAAACCCTGTAACGCATCCAGAACTTGGGAGAAGTAATGATAGGAAGCATCTTCAAATTATAGCTTCTAACTAAGGAGACTGAGGAAGTTGGTAACTGGGAGATAATCCCTTTTTTAAGTAGCTAAATTAATTAGAGCCAGACAAAGGGCCTGCAGAGGTTCCCTATTGCTCTACAAATAAAGTATATTGTTAGTTCTTTTCATTCATTGTATGCCTGTTTTTATTGAACCCAGTGAACATTACAGGGGAAAAGTTTTCTTTTGTTCTGTTTGTCTGTGTTGAACAAGACAATTGCCTTGAAATACCTATTTTCTTCACTTGCAGGACCATTCCCATTGCATCACAAATTTTACCACCAAGGTGAAACCTGTCACTTTCTTTTGTCTAGTATCATCTACTGCAGTGGCTTTCAAGCTGGCGCGTGTGTGTAGCAAAACCCCTAGTTTGTTTTTTTTAATATGTATGATAGATATGCATTCCCTCCCCTTCCCCAACTATTTCTGACTTTTCTTTCTCTCCCTCTCTATTCCCTATAGACAAGCATAAACGAGCTCAGACATAGGATGAGCTTTAACATTTTTATTTTGGTAGCAAGTTTTTGGTTTTGGATATCCATTTATATTGTATAATTATTACGTTTGTATCGATATTTACTGTTGTATATTATATTATTATCATTATGGTATTGATTTTTATTGTTTCATATGGATATTGTATGGTTTAGGCCTGTGTTTGTAAGTGAACCAAAGTAATATCAAGTTTCCACTTTGTATGTCAAGTCTCCATCTTGTGTCCTCTGCCCAGACATCCTGTGTGTTGCAGCTGTATGAGTCACATACTCCTCCCATGTAAATTGGTTCCTGGATGAATGAGAATGATTGGGAATGATTGAAATACAATGTTAGCAGGCCTCTGCTGAATGGCCTGTAATGACCAGGCCATCACCTCCCATTGATTCATCCAGGAACCATGGACCTCACCCAGGAACAGAGACAAGAACCCATTTGAAAGACAAAAGACCCTGCAGAACGAGCAACTCTACCATTGTACCCCACCATTACAGACACCCAAAACTGCACATCCCTGCATGGAGCACACATGCTCAGTATGCCAGAGGCTGACCCTTGCCTGAGCATGCCTCCTGTCACTAGGGTCACACAAGGTCTCCCCTTATAAAAAGGGGCAGTGAAGACAGATGCAGTGGGAACACCATTTCCATCTGGACCAGACCAGCTTCACATCACCTATCCACCCCAGAGGCCCTGCCAGCAACCCCCTCTGGACAGCACCAAGCCAAAGGAAACCCTGACTGGCCATGGAGGATCAACTTCCACCCTGGGATAGGTAGATATTACCTGCACACCTCCTCCTACAATTTGGATTCTCTCTGTCTCTGTCTCTCTCCTCCTGGACTTCAGCCCCTGCACCAAGCCTTTCTAACTCCTGCTGCCATTGTGTGTGTGGGTGGGTGGGTGGGTGCGTGTGGGTGCAAGGGAGCCAATAAGATATTGTGTCACCATCTACCCTGTTCAATAAAACCACTGTCACTTGCAACCCCGAGTTGGGTCATGTTTTACTGAATCCCAGTCCCCTATCTTAAATTCCAGCCTCGTTCTCTCACTCTCACTCTCCCTCTCTCTCTCTCAGCTCCAGCCCTCCCCTTGCTAGTTTTCCCGATCTCCTCCCAATTTTGTCTCCCCTTTTATACCACCTTTCACCCACTCCTTGCTTTCCTGCTGTCACTGCTGCCTTTCATTCTCCCCTACTGCTTTTTCTTGATTTTCTGCTGTCCCCCTGCTCCCCATGTTCCTACTGCCTTTTCCCTGCAACTTTCTGCTGCCTTTTTCTGCTTTCCCACTGCCCCGCCACCTTTTAGTCTCCCCTGCTACTTTTCCTGTGATTTTCTGCTGTCCGACTCTGTTTTCAGGCTTCCCCCGCACCTTCTGTAGTCCTTCCCCCCCCCCACCCCCCGCCCAGCTTCCCAGCTCCTCGTGGCTGTCCTGCAGTTTTCTGCAGCAGCTGGAGCCTTCCTCCAGCTCCCAGAACCTACTGCCACTCCCTGCAGCTTCTCTAGCTTCCCCAGAGCCATCCTCTGGTTCCCCACACCCAGAGCCCCTCTTTAACACCCACACTTTCCCTTAGTCCCATTTTCCCTCTCCCCACCTACCTTTTCAGTTCCCCCGTAGCTCTGGTTCCAGTCCCAGCCTCTGTGCCGGCATTGCTCCCGTGTTCTGCAGGCTTTGGGCATAGTCTTTCAATCAATTAAGATCAATTAACCTAAAGTTACCCCCAGTCTCAGTTCTTCAGCCCAGGCCTCTCTAGTCTACCAGTTCTAATCCTGGTCCCAGTAACTTTCACTCCCTACACTTCTACTTTCTTACCTTAACCTTTCCCCAGGTATCCCATGTACACCAAGCACACACATACATACACACACATCACAACACCCAGCTTAGGAACTCACCTGTGTGTATGTGTGTACACATATATAGATATCACTGTGTGTGTGTGGTATATGAATTAGTAATCCACATATGTGTACTGGATGTTCAGGTGTTGGTAACTGATTCTGTCTAAATTTGGTGTGTGTGGCATGTATGAGTTTAAACCGGTGATAGGTGTGCATGAACCTAGACAGGTTATTTTGAATGTGTGAGTATCTGAGTTGCTAGTATGAGTATGTATGCCTAGTAGGGGTGTATACACCTAGTGAATGTGTGTGCGCTTATTATGTGTGCACGTGCAGTTGTACACCACGCCCTCCTATCAGCGCACTATTGAGATCCTGAGCATTGGCCTGACTCCTCAGGGCAACATGTGTACCACCAAGGGCACACAGTACTTTGCCAAAGGGTACATGCTTAAATTTTAAGAACAGTGGTGGAGCTTCTGATCAGTCAATGCATGGTAAATAATAGCATTGCTGCATGTTGATGTCAGTGTTGACTTCCTAAGGAATGAACATACTGAGACATGTCAAGTGTAGGAGGTACAATCTTCCCCCCACCCCTATTTTGCAGGTAAGGTATATGACCCCCCCCCCCCCCCCCAAAAAAAAAAAAAAGGTTGAAAACCACCGTCTTCCAGGAAATTCTCTTCCAGCTTCTGGAATGCACTGTGCAGGGGGGGCCACCATTCTGACCATTTTCCACAAGATTTTACTGCTGCACTTTCCCTTTTGTCTCATGTTATCTACATGATGCCTGCATAACAGATTATAGGATTAGGCAGTAAATTATCAAGTTTAAGGACTGATTTCTCTTTTAAGATAAGAGGAAGGCCTGATATATACCAGTGTATACTCCTGGATGAAAAAAAATTGAAGCACAGTCTTTGGTGAAAAGTGGGGATGGGCAGAGATGCTAAGAAACCAGATGTGGCAGCAAAAACTTTTAGGGCGAGATCTCCCTTGTGAGCTCCAGTGAACTTAAGCCAGCATCTCATGTTTTAAAGTTCTTTAAAGAAAAAATTAAGTGAAAATAAATCATGAAGATGTCTGATGAATATGTTCAAGTATAAGTGGCACTTTTTTTTTTAAAGCAACTTTTCCCCATGCTGAGTTAAGATGGAGCTGTCATACAAGGATAACATTCAATCACTGTGCTAACCCATGGACAAAATCTTTGCTTTTTTCAGCAAAGACTTTAGAAAATGAAAAGAATGAGAATTTATTTCTAGTATCCTGTTGTGTGGCAACAAAGTCGCAAGCCTGTGGGTACGGCCCCTGCACTGGGAATCCATAAAACATAAACAAAAATGTCATTTTGTGCCCAGAGTGGAGAATGTGGCAATCCTCAGCTACAAAAATGGGTCCTACTTTTCACCTGTTTCCTCCCAGCCCAACACAGTCCAGGCATTTAAAATGACTAAACCCAGCTAGGCAGTAGCAGTAGATCTAGGAAATCACAGCACAATAACTTACGTGCTTTAACCTATTTCTCTTTATTCTAGGGCTATCACTCCACACCACCAATCAAAACAGAGAGTAATTCTCTCCAAAGTCACTTTCTAGGAACCTCTAAAGCAGCAAGGAGATTTCAGTGGAATGTTAAAATGCGCCTGTCATGCTCAACCTCAGGAGTCTATATTAGTCATTATTTAATAACAAGTAAAATAAACAGTACAAAAACAGTTGAAGAGTATCATACTAGACCCAGCCCCTTCAGGTAAGATATAAACAAGCATACCTAACAATGACCCTCTCATCCAAGCGTTTCAGAACACAGGCAGGCTTCACATTACAATTTACAGGCTTTGGACTTTGGTGGACCACCTGGCTGAAGCCCAAGTGGAACCACACACAAAAGTAAATTAAAATGTATTTCCTCCTACCTTCATATTCTCTCTGAAGTGAAGGATTTTTTCCCTGAATTCTGACATGGTAGCATTCCACTTTTGAGTTAAACATGTATATTTTGGGGGATGGCTAGGAGGTGAATTTGACAGGCCTATCAAAACTTCAGTCATTTTTGAGCTATTGGAGCATAATTCACATTAGTAGGAGGAAAAAAAAGGCCATTTTAAAATAAATAATGCGTGCGGATAGAAACATGGTATGGGTATAGCCTTTGTTGAAAGCCTATACTACATATACACAGACAAAATCTAGTCTATGTAGCTGTTCTCTTAAATGTGCCTGCATTGCTTATATATAACATAACCCCTAGTAGTGGGATCATGCAGCAGAACTAGCGTTGCTAGCTAAGCAAGTTACCTTTTTAGTTGAGTCATGGAGGTCTGCACCACGGTCTTGAAAGTCTCTGCTTAAAACCAGCAGTCTGGAACTTAAAATATCCCTATTGCTGATTCTGCCACTGCCTTGACATATGACCAATGACTAGTTCCCTCACCTCTGCATGTTTCTGTTTCAAGTGACAAAAATGCTACTAAAGAACTGCCAAAAAATGTCTCACTGATACAGTAGGCAGACCAATAATTTTCGGTATTGCAGTCACAAAGGGAAAAAATAGGCTAGTACTATTGGGTCTATTCATCATTAAGAGAAGTGCATATTATTTTTAACGGAGCAGACAGCCATTTTCTATAAAAATATTGGGACTCTACCGGAAAAAAAACCCCCACATACTGTAATATGTACTATTCAGACTATACATAATATGCTTCAAATTTACAATCAAATAATAAAACATGATCTCATTTGTCAGATATTCCTTAGTTTAATTTTTTAAAGGGTAATTAAAATATGAAGTTGCTGTGAGCATAACTTGATTATTACAGGAAATTTTTCTCTCCAGCTGTTATTCAACCTCAGCTGTAGTGAAGGCCTCTGAACAATTTCCTATTACCTTATAATGACTTTCAGCAAATGCTTATCTGCATCCAACAGACTGGTTTGCTTCAATATGCAATCTATTGCAAGAGAAACAACCTACTAAAGGATCACCATAGCAAGCTAATTATTTGTGTTTGAAAATGTTGAAGGGACTCTTACCACTTGTTGAGGCATAAAATTTGCCTTTCCTTTAATCTAATGAGCTTTGCAGCTAAAATAATGCATTGTATGCCTTTATCAGACATTTTTATAATCAGATTGGGTAATTCTTTTTTGTTAAAAAATCTATCTCTGAGAAAATGACACTGCACAGAATAGCCTCAAATTTTGCAGGACATAAACTGTCTTGTGCTCATAATGCTATTCCCTCAGAAATAGTTAATAGGTACTGTTCTCTGAGCTCTGGTCACAGTCACTGGTCTACTGCAAAATGAAGCTATGGTCTAACAAGGTGATTTATATTTTATAATTCACGTTACATGAGTGACATGTTACACACAGCTTTCAGCTGTGTTTATTATAAGGCAGATGAACACACAGTAGTTTATTTTATAACAGGCACAGCAGTATCTCTGAAAGCAAAGATAAATTCTAGAATATAAGGTTATAAGAAGAAAACAATACCATAATTAGACTCAGATTTGCATTTAAATAAATATACTTATGCAGTAGAAAATTATTTTCCCCATATAATATGTTTCCAATTTGGGTCCACTAACCCACACACATACAGGAGGAACCTTGAGGCATATCAGCTGTTTGCTAAGTTTCTCAAAGTTGCTTTTCTAAGTGAGGAATATAGTGGCACAGATGCAATGCCAGAAGGATATCCTTACATTCATCTGTTATTGCCTTTTCTTCCACTTTGTCATAGACTGGCACTGCCCAAAGTAATTTCAGTGAAAAACAGACACGTGTGGGAAATCGGATGACTCTTTCAACATGACAAAAACAGAACATTTCTAGAAAAATCTTTTCCTATATTTTTCTGTATCTTATTGTGCAGTAGTATTGCTGTCCATTGCAGTACTCTGTAAAAGGCACTGAGATTAGGAGCTAAAATGTAGAGTTGCTGCATGTTATGAAGTTTGTTACAAAGGAAAATCCCAAAGGGAGAAGTCCTCCAGTGTGATGTTGTCAATACACTGACATTTCGAAAATGCAAGTGTGAGCTGCTGTGTCTTCTGACAGACCATTTATTCCAAGTCACAGCCACACCTCTAAGGGTTCAACAAAACCAGGTCCTTTATTTGGGATCTTCCTATAACACAAAAATTCAGGCTACTCTGCCCACTACATTCAACGCAGGAAATCAAAACACAGTAACCTTGTCCTTTCAGCTCAGGCCTCAAAGATTCTTCAGCTCTCCCTCCTCTGTCAGCTAGGAGCTTTTTTAAACGCTCCCAGCTGGGAATCCATACAGAGCTTTGATTCCCCTCATCTGCACCTCATTGCTGAGCAGGGCTGGTATCCCCTTCTGGACAGGGTGATCATGGCTAGGGACAGAAGTTGCACATGAACCACTTTAAGTGATCAGAAACTGGTTTAAACCTGTAACAAAACCTAAATCAATGTACATAAAAGAGTTTCAAAATGCTCAAAAACTGGTTTAAGATAAACCTGGTTGAATGTAATACCAGACTGATTTGGATCAAACCGGTGTATGGAACTTCTGTCCCAGATCTTTTCCTGGTTTAAGTTAAATCCCAGTCCCCCAGCATCCCGGCATGCTTTTCAGCCCTGGGCTGTGCTCTCTGCTCCAGTGGAGCAGGGCTGGCCATGCCCTCAGTTGCCAGCAGGGACTTTTCCATCCCCAGAAACCAAGAATGGGGTGGGTTCCCCTGCCTTACCCCCTCCTCTGCTGGGGCATTGACCCAGCTCCCAGCTGGGACAAGGGAATAAAGCCCCACTTCTGGCTTCCCGCCTCTGCCAAACATGGGATGGGCATTCCCCCCACCCCACCTTGGGACCTGCTGGGCTGCAGGGTGCACTCACTGGGGAGCCCCACACTGCAGGACAGTCGGGGGCAGTGAAGCTGCAGCCTGGGATGAGAGCTCCCTCCCCACTCCAGGGTCAGCACCACTGCAGCCCTGCCACAGCCTGGCAAACAAAGCAGGCTGGGAGCCACAGAGGCAGTGTCAAGCAGGGCTGATGGACAATGGGGGGTGGTTCTGGCTATGAAAGGCAGGAAGACTTGCCCAACAACCACAGGGAGCTTTGGGGCAAACCTGGCTCCCCAACAGGGGCAAGGATAAGGCACCAGGCTGGAGCTCTGCCCAAGAGGCACCAGGCAATCCTGATGCTTTGACCCCCCGTCCCCGCCCCCTGTGTTGGGCACAGCATTGTCCAAAGCCGGGGGGGGGGGGGGGAGGGAGTTCCCCCTCCCCACCCCACACTCCCTCTTCAGCTGGCCTGCCAGCCGGGAGGGGGCATGACCAGGTGATAACCCCAGCTTCCAGCTCAGGCAAGGTGTAAAGCCTCCATTGCAGGCTTCCCTGCAGCCTGGAGCCAGACTGATCACGCAGCCATGGCCCCTGCTCCACCGGCAGCCATCTAAGGAGAGAGTGCAGGGAGAGAAATGGTCCCCTGTGAGGGCTTCCCACCCCCTGTGCCGGGCACAGCCTGGCTGGGTTCCAAAGCAGGCAGGGTGTGTGGCTGGGTGATCACTCCCAATGCTGGCCATGCACCCCAGCATAGCTTCCTTGCAGCTGAGGGCTTGCTCTAGTGCCTGAGCCACTGCAGGTATGTGCCTGCATTTCCTGAATGTCTATTCACTTGCAAATTGGTTCAATCTACAAAGATCAGACTAACCTGCAAAGATTGAATCAATTCAGGCTCCAGATTTTTGAATGTCTGTCCCTAGCCCATATATCCCAGGACAGATTGGCCAGGACAGCCCCAGATTTTAGAGGCCAGTTCCAGCTTTCCGGTGAAAATTAAGATGAGTGTCCCAGGTGCAGAGGCAGAGCAGCAGAAGCTCTATTGTTAACACCTGTGAAGTAAGGAACAATGGATCACTAATAATGGACCATGGACTCCATGTAAACAACGACAGCAACAGGGAGCAAGGAGAAACAACAGCATCCAGGATTTCACATTATCCCATATAGTCACCCTACTTCTGGATCCTTAAAGGGTGTCTTCACTCTGCACATAAAAAAAGCAAGAGCAATATAAAAAGCAAGAGGAAGTGAGAAAGGGTTAGAAGCAGATGACATTAAATTGGTATGATTCCAACTTTCCCACACATCTCTGCCAATAGATTTCAGACATTATTCTTTAATCTTCATCTGTATCCATCTGGGCTTCCTCCAAGAGGTGATTTTTTTTCCCAATTTTAATCTAGGTTTTTGATTTGGGCATGATATCAACTGCAGAGAGGTCTTTTTTATTTTGACCTAAGCTAAATGTGGACCAATCTCCAAGGTTCTAGAAATTAAAACCTGACATAAAGCCATATTGTCAAACAATGACACACTGACAAAAATGTAAAACCTTATGGAGTATTCATAGTAATGACCAATATTTAGCCATTAATAAGCAAGGGGATAATAGATTTTGAATGCCTGCTATTCAGAAAGATATCCTAATACTATATTCACAAAAATTACACTTTTCACTGGCTGTGTACTTAGATTTATTTAAGAGGCACATGGCTTAAGCTTAGTCATTTCAAATTCTGGAATCCATAAAATTAATAGAATAAGCAACCTATAAATATATAGTTTCTCCCCTTCTAAGCAGACCACTATACAGAAACAGACATCCCTCACCTTACCACCCCACAAAACAATAAGGTAATACATAATTCTTATAGGGTATATTGTAGCACAACAAATCCAATGTGAGAAGAATTCAAAGGCAAGTTACCTCCATTTAAATTGGATACGAGTTATTCTGAATACTCCCCCTGATGGTACCTTCAGTGGTATCACAGAGACAAAAGTGGTTTTTAGCTAGCCGTATTCCAAATCATAACCATATCTGTCAACTGCTATCCCTTTTAACTATTTACATTAGATTATCTCAAAGATTTCATGCAGGAAAACTTTAAATAGAATTCTTAAGCTACATATTTTCACAGGCATAGAGTTTGGGGACAGACAGGACAAAAACCCCACCAGTCAGGTAATTGGGAACTGCTGTGTCAATCCCCACATCAATAAAGTGCCATTTGTGTTTTCTACCCCTAACTGATTTCTGTTGAAAAGAACATACTAGCAGGCTTGTAGCTTTCACTCATCGTGGAGAAATGCACTGAAAAGATGCATGTCATTTTCAATTATTTCTGTTCATTCTCCCAAAATATGAGCTGCTAAAGAGACCTGCATGGAATAGTCAGGACACAAGTTTGCCCAGTGATAGATATTTTCTTCTGTGGTACTTTCATCTTAGCATGGTGAGTATTCACATACACACACACCATGTGCAACTTTTCCCCACAAAGAATTAGCCCTCCAAAGTCAGGATGTATGTCTTAAGTGGAAAAACTAACTTTCTGCCCAGAATAGGAACATGGAGACACTGTAATGACTGCTGCTTTTCTTCCTTTTCTACCCTTCAGCCACCCACAAGGAGGGAGGAGGAACGTCCATTCTTCAATGGCAACTACAGTTTCAACCCTCCCACAGCTGCTGAACTGGCAATAACTTTTGGATGAGTGGTCAAAATATTCAGTACCTAACATGCCAAATACTGATGTCAATTCAGCAGCAGCTGAGAGAGGTTAAAGTATATAGCTTTTGCCCAAGCAGGAAAGGGAGGGTGAATGGGCTGAACAGTGGGCTTTGTCCCTGTTCCATGCAGCCATGATTCTGCAAAAGTTTTTCTTCATTCTGCCTTCATATAATAAAGTGTGTGTTTTATTTGGGGGTGCGTGGTATGCAAGAAATTTTTCTAGATGTGCTGCTCACACCTTCTGTTCATTATTTATTTTCACTTGGGAAAATTTTCACAAGTGAGGAGCTGGCTCAAGTTCATTAAAACTCATGAAGTGTAAAAAACTTCAACTTTTGGATGACATGTACACTTGTCAATATTTTAGCAATGTTTAAGATCTTCTCCTTTCATTAAAACATACAATGTGAAATGTTTTCAATTCTCATGGTATTGTTTTTTAACCATGTTCCAAAGAGTCTTTCCAGGATCTTTTCTATTTCTTAAAAAAAAGGAATTAATCTTCAAGCTTCAAAATTACTATTAATTGGTGGCTGCTTGATAGATGAATTCCTGAACTGATTGCTGCAAGGTTATTTAAGGCTAATTTGTTAACAGACTCTTCTCTTGCAAGTGCTAGTATTAAGAAAGCCAAGGAGCCATTTATAAAGTCTCTCTAAATTTTGTCCCAACATAAAATTGACCAATTTACTTCTTAGTTATTGAAGTTATAGAGTGTGTGTGTGTGCGCACGCACCCACACAAACACACGTTTTACAGGATTTTGTTTGCCCCAGGGAGATCAGACAGGGAGCAATAAGGCCACCAGCTTTATTGTACTAACAAAAACTTAGCTGAAGGCTTGCAAACAGACCAGCAAGCAGCAATTGTTGTCCTGTGGGGCCAGGCCAACTCTCAGGATCTCAATATTGTGCTGTTAGACAGGAGGGTGTGACACAACTGCACATATACAAACACACAAATCAGTTAAGTGCATACACACACATACAGCCAACTCAGGCACATACACATCCAAACCAGCCTAGGCACATGCATACTTATCATCAATTCAAGCACATACACAGTACGCACACCAAAAATTAGACAACAATCAATTGTCAATCCCCTTTCACTCAGTACACATACACGTAGCACTAATTCGTATATCACACACATACATATATATTCACCAGTTCACACACATACCACCCACCTACACATATGCACAGGTGAGTTCCTAACTTGGATGGTATGGGGGGTACATGTGTGTGCTTGGTATACCTGGGGGGGGAAGGTTAAGGTTAGAGAGTGAAAGTTGCCGGGACCAGGAATAGAACTGGTAGACTAGAGAGAAGCTGGGCTGAAGAACTGAGGCTTGGGGTTACTTAAGGTCAAGTGGCCCGAGGGTTACTCGAGGTCACTGGTGCTGGGGTGGAAGCAAAGGAAAAAGCCCGGTGGCAAGGAGTAAACATCCAGGAAAGAGAGAGGCAGAAGGCTGGGAGATTGAGGCTGGAAACTGAGGCTGAAAGCTGGGAGATCAGGGGGCAGATAAGTTGTGGCAAGGAGGAAACAGACAAAAACCCTACTCTGGGTTTCAAAATAAAAAGTTGATTAAACAGGAACACACCACACAGCCCCATGAAGTTATTGGTTCCTACACACACACAAGCACTCACAATGGTAGCAGGAGAAAGAGACTCAGTGGAAGGGTTGGAGTCCAGGTAGGGAAAACAGAGTCCAAGTCCTTTGCTTGGGGAAAGAAGGTGGGTGATAGTTACCTATCCTGGGCTGTGAGTTGATCCTCAATAGCCAGTCAGGGTCTTCTCCAGCAAGGTATTGTCCAGAGGGTGGTTGCCGGAAGGGTCGCTGGGCAGATAGGTGGTATGGCATAGTGCTGATCCAGATGGAGAGGTCATCCCAGTGGGTCTTTCTTCACTGCCCTCTTCTATAAGGGCAGACCCTCTATGACCCTAGTAGCAGGGGGGTGACCTGGCAAGAGTCAGTCCCTGGTGTACTGAGCATGTGCACTCCTAGGTAAGGACATGTAGTTTCAGATGTCTTAAATGGTGGTTTGACTGATTTCTACAGCAGTCTTTGTCTTCCAAATCTTAAGACAGGGAGGATCAATGCAGGGTGATGGTTGGGTCAAGCACCCTCATTCATTCAGGAACTAAGTTACATAGGAGGGGTAGGTATGACTCACATAGTTACAATGGAATTACAATAGGATATGCCTGGGCAGGGGACACAAAATGGAGACTTGACCAAAAAAAAATGGAAACTTGACATGACTTACACTAACTTACATATGTAGGCCTAAATCATACAGTATCAGGAAAACAGTAATAGAGAACAGTAAAAATCAATAGAAACATAATAATTATACAATATAAAACAGTGGATATCCATAACAGGGTACTTATTTGAAAAGGAGAAAAAATAATGAAACAAAAACAACTTGCTACCATAATAAAATGCTGAAGCTTATCCTAGGTCTTAGCTCACTTATACTTATCTATAGGGAATAGAGGGGGAGAGAAAAAGTCAGAAATGGTTAAGGGAAGGGAGTGTATTTTTAAATTAAAAAAAAACAAAAATGAACAACTGGGGGTTTTGCTACACAATTAACAATAAAAACCATGTGGCATAGTGCTACCTACTGGTACATAATACTTTATACACACAGTTGAATTACAAATCTCCTCAATGTTGTGCCTTTTAGTTCTTTTACCTGATCTTTTGTTAGCAAAAGGAAATACACAGAATAGATTCACATAGCTCACAAACTGAGCTGTCAAGCTATAGTAAATACTCTAGCTTTTATGTGAAAACATACAACTACGGCATGTACAAACATACAGAGATCTGTTTCACAACAATTCAGTCTGAAGATGCTGCCAACTGACTGAAAGAAGTTAACACAGGCTGGAAAGAAATGCTTGAATCTCTTCGTACAAATAAGTCAAGACCAGAATCTATGTGCTGTTCTCAAGCTGGGTGGCATAGACTTATTAGCAGACACCACTGTCAGAACACAGTACAATTATAAGTTAATTACTTAAAGGATAAATGCTATTCAGGCCCAATTAGAGAGGTAAAGAGAACTGTTTGTTGGTTACTATGGTAGGTAGGCTGGGAACTACAGAAAATGGAGCCTAGAAATTAACATTCATCCTCACCTAACTAAGGGTAAACTTTCATGGTTAAAAATCTGCAGATTCATTCTATTTTAATGCCTTATACCCAGGCAGTCTTTAATGGCAGGTAGACGAAGCCAATGCTTCATTCAATAAACTTTACCTGCAGTTTCAATCACACTTCATTGCTTTTAATTGCACTTTAGTTTGAACCTTTTAGCTTTTAATTATACATGAATACATTTTAGTTGAAATGGTGGCATGGTGTACCTTCCGAGATTGCAGTATCAGCTAGCTAATCGTACATATCTACCATTTTATTATTTTAGCTCACCACCCTTCCATTTTAGCTCAAATTCACACTTTTACATTTTCACTAACACAACAAGATCCATCTACTATCAGATGGATTCAGAACTGGCTTCAGAATAGCCAGTGTACAGGAGCCATGCCTTTAGAAATAACCACCAAACTACCATCAGTAGATGAATACTGTGCATCAAAGCCAAGAAAACAGAGATTATCTTTGTGGCCTCCTCTAGAGGACACCACAATAAAAGTAGCTGCTCTCACACCCCCAATCCAAATATATGCAGTAGGCAGCCTCCACATGCAGAGCCAAGTAAGGAGCCCAGACAGATGACACATTTACTCTGATGTAATCTGCTGTTACAAGTGTAAACCTGGAGTGGACAGTCAACACAGAGCCCTGCATGGCACTCCACCTTGGAAATTCAGGAGTAACTATACAACAGGTGCAGATACAGTCTGTGTCACTATTCCCAGCTCCTCCCAAAACCCACCCATACTCCCAACTAGCAAGAAGCTCTATTCATACCTACTGCACGCAGCTATGTCAAAAGAACTGACCGTCCATCCACCCTGAATGCCAGTACAGTATACAAACTGATATCAATCACACCAGTGTAAATGTATCAGACAGCCGTACCCAAGGAGAACTCATGAAACGACCAAAGGGGAGGAGGGCAGGTAATGACCATCTTTGGGCAAGAAAAGGGTTAGAACAGAGATGGGCAACCCCCAGCATGGATGCCAGAGCGTGGCACGCAAAGGCATTTTGTTTGGCTTGCATGCTTTGGGGCGGACAGCAGGAAAGGAGCTGGGGCTGCACTGCCACAGCAAGGATTGGGCCCCTTGTGGCTCCCCTGCCATCTGCCCCTAGCATATACCAACATCTTGCAAGTCGAGGCTGTGGGGGGTTTTGACATTCTGCCCAAACATGTTACTGACCCCTGAGTTGGAGGCAGACATAGGAACTAAGACAACCTGAGACTGGGGCCAGCAGGCAGAGTTAGAAAGACCGTTCATTCTCTATAGGGAGTGGGAAATTCAAACACTAAGTACCTGAAGGCACCATCACGCTTGCAGATGATTCCCTGTATGTTTGAAATGAGCTTCTCTGAAGAATTCAGCACACCTGCCATAATAGAAAGGACACACATTTGCTAAATTCCAGACTTTGGCCTTGCCAGATCTTATCGTTAATCTTGGGATGAGGACTTCTTTTTAAAGCACCACTTTTCAGATTCTTGAGATTCAGTGAGAATCTCAGTCTTCATTTTAAAGATGTTTTCTGCTTCATACTGTAGGGGGAAAAAGCTTGAAAAGGTATACTATAAAGGCTGAAAAGGAGCCAGAAAAATTGTTATTTTTCAGAACTCCTGACTTTGTCCAGGACTGATTGATAACCTCTGATTGTGAAGGTTGCCACTGCAGTTCACTATACTTTAATTCAAGATTTAGATCAATGGTCCAGTGAGCAAAACAGCCCACTGAGCTAGTTGAGTTAGGGCACACCAGTATTTACAGCCAATGGCACAGTGATGTGGTTTGCATACATCTGAATAACTTCAACTTCCTTGTCAAAATGGGTGGGTCAAGTCTAGAGCAAATTTTGAACTTGCACCCCTCAAGTGATAGAAAGACATATGATTGACATGCATCAGCAATGGGACCTATGAAGCCAGATGCATACAACCCAGACATGTTGGATTTTGGGTGGAAGGAAACAAAAAGTTGTAGCCTCTTCTGCTTCCTCATGTAAAAGGAAAATATAAACTAGGTTGCAAATGCAGGAAAAAATCAAGATACTTGTACTGTCAGGGTTACCAAAAGGCTTAGGGAGGCATTTTCTCCCCCACTGTGTGCTGGGATGGGTGATCTGAGGGAGCACATACTTCAGCTATTAAGCAGGTGCAACACTCCTGGTTAGGTACTGGGGATATGCCTTTGAAAGGACTAATTTTTTCAGACACTGCCACCTGGGCAGTATACCCACTCTACTTCCTCAGCACAGTTTGGCCTTACAGGGGTGTAACTGAGGCCTCAGTGTTGCATAGCTGCCTAGAATGCAGCATTTCAAAGAGTAATTGCTGGCTAATGGACTAGCAGTGCACACAGGGTGGGGGGAGAGGTCACTAAGCAGTGTTTTCTGCAGAGTGACAGTTGTCAAGGCTCACTGGCCATAATTGCAATAATAATCCTGTGCTACTCTGTTCAGGGCTAAGGCCAGAATCATACTCCCTCTTCTATGCCTCTAGGTCACTGTCAGAGTCTATATCCATACCCTTCTCCTCAAATACAATGAAGACTTCTTGCACTGCCAAGTGATAACACCACCTTTTCACACTTGGCATTCTCTGCAGTTGGCAGGTCTGACTGCTCATGCAGACACCTAGCCTTGGACATAGATCATTATGACAACTCCACACATCCAATAGCTATGGCAGTTTGAGCAGACTTTCCCACCCAAGCACTTGTGTTACCCTCTCTATTCATTTTCACAGGTTTTAGATCTCATATGATCATTTACTCTGACTGCCTGCAGTTCCAGAACTACACCACTGATTTCAGCATCAAACCCATCATTTGTCTGAGCTATGGCAGATCTTTGAGTTCTGATTTAAAGACAACCAGCAATGGATATTGAAGCATGCTTAATCTGCACACTGTTAAAAACGGGCACCTATTTCCAGGCTGAACTTGTCTAGCGCTGTCTTCCAGCCACTGGGTGCATCTACACAAGATACTACATTGCTATAGTGGTGACGTAACATCAGCAGGCACAAACCGTGACACCAACACTAGTGTGCGTTGCTACTGTGCAGCAGGGTTGGAAATGACCTGTGTGCTACCAGGACTGCACAGTAACAATTGCACAGTCGGAAGCGCGTATAGACGCCATTTTACCGGGTGAAGGACAGAAAGCATTCAGTCTAAATTCTTTTCCTCATTAGGAAACCACCACCAGACATTCCTATTCATCTCTTCCTGTGTACGGACACTGGGGGAGCCTCTGAATTCACCACGTAACTTTTCTGTCTCTGAGGCTACTGTTATATTCCAGCACAGAACAGCCTAAGCAAGTAGCAGGCAGGGATGAAAGGAGTTTGGCAAAAGAGTGGGACAAAAAGTCTCAAATCTTTTCTAATTTCACAGCAGTATATACTGGCTGCCTTTTGCTTTCCATGTGGAGTCTAAGGTTTTGATTTTGAGCCATTCAGCCCTAAACAGCTTAAGACCCATATGACTAAATAACATGAAATATACTCTGAGCAAGACTCTTGGCAAGCTGGCATGTATTAGAGCCAGACAAAAACACCTAGAGATAACAGTTTGGTTATGTTCCACTGAAAGCAGCAATTTGGAGAAAAGCAAGGCCCCTGCAGATATTCTGTTTGCGGGATAAGTTTGTATGCAAACTGCAGCAGCTGGATGTCATTAAATCAAATCTCTCCGTTCCATGGTACCAGGAACCTTCAAAACAAGATTCCTGTAGATTTTGCAATATCAGGAAGGAAAATAGCAAAACTGACCAACTAAATTATAGGATCTGAGACCTTTTTAGCATTTTATATATAGATCTCCACCAGAATGTCCCTATCAACTTATTTATGCTTAGATGATCCTAACCTCAGGAGTTACATTTAGATCAACCTAAGTAGGGTCAGGTTGATCTAAAGGCCCATCTATGCAGGCATTCAGGAGGGTTAAACAGGGCAAAAAATGGTGATGCAAAGTTAGTTCACCTGAACCAGTTTAGATCAGGAATGGATTAACTGCATCTATGCAATGCCTGTACAGGTTCAGAGGGCAGCCCTGAGGCTGGGAAAACCCAGCAGCTTGCCCAAGCCCTGGTGTTGTGCTTTCCCTGAGCTGCTTCCTAACAGGGCTATTTTTACCCCTCTGACCTCCCAGCCCCAGGTAGACAATACCCCAGGTCCGCAGACCCGCCAGCCTCCCATAACCCCACCAACTTCCCTTCCCCTCCCCACTGCAGACTCATTAACCCCACCCTGAGTTACTTGCCTCAATTTTCCTATGTGGCTCCCCGTACCACCGAATGGATGTACGTGCTGCTTCTGGTTTACATTCACAGGGCTTAAAGTAAGCTATGTAAACATAGACCAGATGCAGTAAACACCTGTATGCACATTTAAAAACAAAAAAGATAATTTACTAGCAGTTTAGTGCTGTGTCTGACTAGTTAGCCAAGAGCTATCCAATAGAGTAGTTGCATTCATGTTTGTATTTCCAATAATAATAGTATTCCTATTGCTACAAAGAAACCAACAGAGATAAGAGATTGTTGAAACACTGTATACAGAAAACATTTCTGGAAACTTGTGAAAATAGTAAGTAAAGTCTCATTCTCTTACACAAGTATAGATGCGTTGCCTCTAAACCAGTCTTATCCAGGGAAAGTTGTGAGATGCAAACCCCAAGGTTTGTCATCTGTATGAATAAAGTAACACTAATGTAAAATTAATGTCAGGGAGGCTGGAGAACACAGAAAAGCCACAGCACTTCAGCATCCTCCAGTACTAAAAATGGGTTTTTTTGGTTGTGGGAATTATAAGAAGAGCCATGTAAATCTTGTCTCATATTACCATTTAAATAAATTTTAAAAAGATAATACAGAATTCAATGATAGATGTTCTACCCATTAAACAATATGTATTGAAAATATATGATGTACAATAAGATTATGTATCAAATAATTTGCATCTAAATAACTGATTATACATAGGAGTATCCACTCAATAAAACACCCTAACACAGGGCTTTCAAACTTCTAAGCCCCCAGGAGCCACACAAGTTGGTCTGCACCAGGAAAACCACAGGCCACTGCATGAACATGCCTCCTCCCACCCTGCTGCGCCGCACACCTTTGAGGGCACCATACCTCCACGGTGTACAGGAGCAAATCCCTTCTTCTCCCATCCTGCTGCAACACACAACCTCATGGATGCACCCACCACCACGACTGCCCCATGCAGGTGCGAGTTCCACCCCACCACAACCCATGCACAGCCCCAATCTCCTCCCTCCACTGCATGAGGTCTAGGTTCACCCTCAGCTCCCTGCACTGCCCTGCACACTTGGACAATGGCAGGAAGCAGCACCCGGAAGAGCGAGGAGTTGAAGCAATGGGGAAATAGAAGGCAGGTGAGAGCCTGGGGGCTGCAACTTAACCCCTCATGGCCCTCCAGTTGGGTAGCCCTACAGTCCTTCTCTAATATCCTTAACTTTGTGCTGAAACCCATTAGCAATGAATTCTCACTGAAGTCAAGTGCTCTGCTGAATTAGGAGCATAGTGCTTACATAAATCATTCATTTATACACACACGTGTATGGAATCTAATGCTTTTCTACATAGATGTTAGATGTCTCTGCAGCCTTTGCAATTAGAATCTTTGCATTTAATGTATTTTTCAATTACATTTCAAACCTATTTTTCATTTACAGAAATGAAGCAGAATTTGGTACATTTATTCTGCTACATAAGTACTCCTGAATTAGAAGATATGAAGCATCTACCCAGGCACTAAAGAGAAAGACGCAATCTTGCTCCCATATGGGGTCCCGGATCTATTATTGGTTTTGAGGGAAGCTTTCCTAATGCAAGGAAAATAGCATCATGACCACAGTAATTAAAACAATTCCTTTTCCATAAATAACACAATCCAAAGACAAAACTGTTCAAACAACCAAACCTCCTAAGGAAGTATTCATGTGTTGCATTCCTAGCAAATGGTCATTTGTGTGAGTCTGAGAGACAGAAGAGACATAATTAAAACTTACTACTCTAACATGTAATGACTTTGAGGCTCTCAGAGTGGTTTTTACAGCTTTTAAAGTGCTATTTTATTTGGTATTGATTTTTGCTCCCTAAGAACCTCTTGCACTCTTCCCCTCATGGTGCTTTTCTGACCAACATATGGGAGATCAAAAATGTAACCTTGATAGATGAGCCTGAGTCATACCATTCTGAGAGATCTCTGCTTTTCAATCTTTGTTGTATCCTTAATCTTCTGAAAACCTTTTGGACCCAAAGCTTAACCTGTTTAATCCCTTCCTGTAGCCTGGAATTTTTTATGTGCACTTGGTATTTCTACAGCAGAGCTACCATTTCAGGTGAAGAACTACTTTTCATTATTAAAGGGTAACAAATTCTGTTGAAAGGACCCAAGAAGAGCTGTTATAACTACCAGTATCTAGCTGAAATACTGTGGCAAAATAACAGTATTTGACATGCACATGCGTCTAATCCAGTTCCTTATCAAAAT
Organism: Crocodylus siamensis; assembly: GCF_052110815.1. Classification (NCBI taxonomy): domain Eukaryota; kingdom Metazoa; phylum Chordata; order Crocodylia; family Crocodylidae; genus Crocodylus; species Crocodylus siamensis. The sequence goes on from NC_143403.1 coordinate 21,692,394, forward strand.
CTGTTCTGTATTTTTCTCTCTATTGCTTTCTCTAATGACAAAAATAATTAACAAATTCATATGAAAATACAGAGCTATAGGAGGCTTAATCTGTCAGTCTCTTTCAGGGTCATCCCTGTTATCAATATGTGACAAGTTAATGGGTCTTAATTATAAAAGCAGCAGTATAGCAATTAAGCAAACTGAGGGATTATTATGAATCCCAGCTGTGGCAGCATGTTTCTTAGTCTTTCTAAGATAACAGATATATTTCCCATTGTAAATGAGATTAATCTTCTTAAGCATATCAAAACCTTGCTCTGAGAAAGATTTTTTTTCTTTTTTAAAATACATTTTGATTTCAGACATGACCATAGAGCCAACTTGCAGTTTTAGCCTCTACATTTGATAATTTAACTTACACTGCTACAAAAACCACTACCAACAACAACAACAACCATAGTATTTAGGGTGTGATGAAAGTCCCTGGAAAGCAAAAAACTACACTAGCATAAAATTAAAACTACTTTTAACCTGTCATGTGGTGGTATCAAGGTATTGTACTATTCGGTGCCTACAAGCCCCAGCAATTTCTATCACAAGATAGATTATAGAAATTATAGGCAAGATTATAGGAATTTTAGGCATTAAAATAAACCCTCCATTTTTTTTATAAGCTTTTTTGTCTATATGATCACTTACCAATAGAGGATGTGATTTTCAACTATATGCTTCCATAGTTGCAAATAAGTCAGTATATACATATAAAAGGGTACTGACTCCAAGAGGAAGTCCTGATAAATTCTCATACCAGTTGCAACTTAAACTTTGCATTATATTAAAGAATACATAAGTACATATATATGCATGCATAGAAAAAGGTATGCATGCACAAATATCCATGCACACATACAAATATGCAAGTTGTATTTACTATATACATAAAATGTTGTAATAATTTTATGCTGCAAGATTTACATGTGTGTAACATTCATATAGGTGTGTGTGCACATATGTACACACACATACATATATAAAAATCATTAGCACATCCAATACAACTTTGATTTCATTTTACATACAAAATAGGTTTTTGCTAGCTGTATTAGAGTAACAGTTCTGAAGTGCCTCAAACACTCATATAGCAGGTGTTTTCTGTAATTGCTTGTCGTATCCTTTGCATGGTTCAGCTGAAAGTCAAACCAGTAAGTGTTCTCTGACAATAAAATATGAATCTACACAGCAACCTATTGCATCACAGTCTGATGAAAATACAGAGTTGTAAGGACTGAAACTGTTGTTTGTATATTAATATAAATATGGGAAATAGAAAATACAAAAACACAACTTGAATAATTCCAGTGCTTCAATCCTCTCTCAAGCAAAATTCCAAGAACTGTGCTGACTTAAAAACTGCAGGATCAAATCATTTTATTTACACCATAGCCACTTTACATTTTAAAAATGTATACTACACTTTAAACATTTTTATACTACCAGGGGCGAATAAAAGGCCTATGGTACAACTAACAATTCAGGCTATGGTCTCTGTTGTTTATTACTGACCTACTTTATAAGAATATTTACCTCCAATATCAAAATTTTACTTTTTAGTATTATAAAACAAGTCATTTTTATGTTTAAAAAACAGCGTTTGAATGAATACCAATAGGGCAGGTTGAAATGAAATAAGGGCCTCTGCCTTACGTGGAACAGACATACAATAGAAATGAGATATAGTCTTCTGTTCCAAGTACATGGACATATATTTTCAAGGTATGTTGGTAATGTGACAATAAATACCAAAGTTTACAGATGTGTAGTTGTATGAATGAAGACAAATGGCCAAGCTGACAGATTTCCTGCCTTCAAAGTCTATAACTGAGGTTCTGTAAATAAAGGTGCTTGGAATGTCTCATTTTTTCCATACAAAATTGGAGTGTTACCACTAGGGGCCCAATTCTTCAGTGGTAACCACTAGTGAAGAACTCAGTGTCATGAGACAAGCAGTCTCCTGCATTTACTATTGACTTCTGGAAGGCAACACCTCTAAACAAGCTTGATTTACTAAGTTGGAATTGATTTACCATACCATATATGCAACATTTTTAAATGCCATTCCAGGCTAATTATACCACTCAGTTGATTCCCATGTGATTAATACAGTTCCTGACTAATTTTCTGTCTCTCCTCAGCTGCCAGATGGAGTGAGGAAAATTCATCTCCATCATATAATGCAGATTTGCACATTAATAGACAGGGCTTATAGCTAAAGAAAACTGGTGAACATTTTACTTCTGCTCTACTTTTTGATTCCTCTAGCATACAAACAAGATTCATTAAGCACAACTGCTCTTTTCTTCCTCTTGTGTACACACTACATCCAATACTTTCACTTCACAGGAACTTCACAACTGGTACAGACTTGTTGGGGTAAACTACAGAATACAGGGATTACATTGTAATCCTTGATGAGTGCCTTGTACTACTAAATAATGAGACAGAAGGACAGATTAAAGTGACCCAATTAAGCATTCCCTTTATTCAAAACTTTCTCATGACATACTACAGCAAGCAGAGTGGATTTTTCTAACAGGAAATCAACTGAACAGTAAAGCCACAGTAAAGCTAGCAGGGTTGCCAGAGGGTCTTCAGACAGCACCTGAAACCACACTGTGAAAACACCCTGTATTCTCAGTTTGATCTGAAGCCATCAAGAAAAGGAGCATCCGTCATTTCCCTTAATAGCTTATTCCGCTGGTCATATACAAGTACCTTATTTCTAGGCTGAACTTGTCAGGATTTTACTTTTATCAACAGCTTTTGTTATGCCTTTCTGAAAATGGTACCATTTGGCAATTTAAAACAAGTAGCTGAATGTAGTGGGCCAGTAGGGTGCGCTCCTGCACTGAGCCACCCACCTCACTGTGCCCACCAAAAACCATGCTTTGAGTGTCTCCCCTGGGGGGGCCTACATCCAGCCAACCCCCCTCCTGAAGCCCAGTCGCAAGCTTGGGGTAACTGCTGCCACCACCCAGGCTTGGGTCTTTGTTAGGGCTCTGTGCTACCTGGGGTAGACAGACCCTGTAGACCTTGGGGTCACTTAACCCATGAGATTTTGGGGTGCTTCTATTAGCCCAAAGCATCCACAATCAGCCTCCAGTACAGGAGGAAAATAAAAAGTCGAGCCCACCTTAGCCAGCCTAGCTAAGTGAGCCAACAAGGCTGGTCCCTTTCCTCTTAAGCACACACAGTGAGGTGTGCTAAAACAGATAGATCTGTTGATCAAAGAGGGATATGGTGAGGAAGGAAGACAAAACAATAGAATACAGAAAGAAAACCACTTTGAGCAAAACAATATAAGCTGGGTAGCATTTTGCTCTCCCTCTATAGCATCTACCCCTGCCATTGCTGGAGACAGGAGACTGAGATAGGTGGAATATTGGTGTGACCCAGTACGGCACTTCTTACATTCTCTTTCTCTTGCAGAATGTCAAACCTGTAAAATTCTATTGGGAAGACAGGCAGAACTAACACTACAAAGTTGTACTGTTAGTCTGGAAGGTGTTAACTGGAGCCAGTAACCATTTTCTTTGATCTATACATAGTTATAAAGGCAACTGAAAATAGCTTTGCTACGCAAAAGCCAAAAGACTGTGAGCTCCCCATTTTCCCCTTCTAGTTTTCTCTTCACCAAAATGGAATTCTCTCCTTTGAAACCTAGACACTCCTTGAAATGTTAGAATTGATTGGATGTGCCATTCTAAGGTTATTATGTTTCATCTTTCTATCAAGATAAAAATCATTTAAAGAGACAGTGAAACCCACACACAAGCAAAGTCTCTTGCCATTCTAGGTTTCATTATAAAGCAACAGAGTAAGATCCATTCAAGAGTATATGACTCCTCCAAAACAGCTTTTAAAATTTCCATTCTGTTTATCACCACTGATGTTCCAATGGCCTGACAGCACAACAGAAGAAAAACACTGTGCTTTTAACCCAAGAGAGTGTGTTGTTAGAGTTTTGTTGGGGCTAGGTGGGAGGTAGGAGGGGCTAGAGGGTGAGGAGAGAAGAGATAAAAATCAGTCATTTTAAATATTATACACAAAAGCTGTTCATAGGTAGAGTTTCCTTCCTGAAGTACTGCGCAAACTGAAGCTTTTTTTAAAGGTAGTCACCACAGGTTTAGCAATCTCCATGCTTATATGAAATCTGGTTAAGAGAAAAGTTAATGTCACTTTGCTTTTCTCACAAACAAAAACCCATGCCAAAGGTGACCTTGTTGGGGTTTTTTAAATTTTATAATGAATGCAAAAAGTAATCAGAATGAGATAGCCAGTGATTCAATTCTTTAGAGAGTGATTCAAATTCATTTGTCCCTTATAAGAACCAAAGAAAAAAGCCATTATTAATTTAGGCAATTAGAGTACTTTGAAAGCAATATCCAGTACATTAAAGAACCTGTCCCTTGAGTGCTGCCTACAGTCTACGAAAACTTAATTTTTATAGCATCTAAAATGAAGAAAGGTCATTTCTTAGATGTGCTGTACAAAAGATTGTAATTTTAAAATGGTGATTTTAATGAGAAGTAGGTTTTTTATAAATATGCAGTGAATGGTTGACTGAATTAGAAATGAAATTAAAGACATGTATTATGTTCATCATGTCATTTTAAATGAAATTATGTGCAGCAATATATATTGGTTTCTTTTACTTCTGCTTTAAAGAAGAATCTGTAGGTAGGGGACTCGTTTGTTTTGTTGTTGTTGTTGAAGTTTCCTGATGGCATCCACATGATATTTACTATCCAAAAATAGGGAGTTTCAGCACAAGTAAACTACAGTTCAAATGCCGTTAGGACCTCATTCAGAGTCCATAGAAATGAATGAGTCATAGTATCACAGTGCTTAGGGTCAGAAGGGACCTAAATGGATCATCAGGTCCAACTCCCTGCCCCAGGCAGGAATGGGTGCCAGGCTCCTATCACCCCAGCCAAATATCTGTCCGGCCTCCTCTTGAAAACCCCCAAGGTGGGAGAGAGTACCACCTATCTTGGGAGCCCGGTCCAGAGCCTGGCAGCCCTAACCGTAAAGTAATATCTCCTGATGTCCAGCCTGAACCTTCTCTCTAACAATTTGTGGCCTTTATTCCTAGTAACCCCGGGTGGTGCCTAGAGGAACAGAGCTTCCCCCAAACTCCATCAGCTGACTTCAGTGAACTTTACATATACAGGAAAAAATTGTAGTCCCTTTGCAGTCTTCCTGATTTTTGGAAAAAATCTCAGAGACTGTGTCTTCCTGACTTTTGGAATAGATCTTGTTTCCTTACTCTGTAGCACAAGCTTTCTAACCGTCTTATCTGAGTTAAAAAAAAATGCTATGGGATTTTGACCTTTAGCACATCACTAGATTTCTTGGTGCTCTCCTTTGAGCCCAGGGAAATATTCGCTCACCTTTGTGAACTGTATTGAAAGGTTCCAGAAGTGAAAATTTATCTGCTCAATCTTCTGGCATTGTACTATTAGGGGAAACACACTTCTGAGGAAAAAAAAAAAAAAAATCAATAAAAGAAGTTTTTTCCATTACAGAAAACACTAAAAATAATATCACCAGAAAGAGAAAGCATCCAAGATTCACACCATCTTTCTAGAGTGAACTTTGCACATTTTCCTCACATAAAAATAGAACAAGGATGGTCTTGAGGTTAAGGTCCTAGACTGGGACTCAGAAGAAAGAAATGAACCTCCCATCCATACATCAGCCTTTGTGTGTAACCATGAACAGGTAACATAATTTTCCTGTGCCTCAGTTTCCCCATCTAAGGAATATGGATTATAAACTCTCACATACAAAAATATCTGTTACTGCTACTGAGGGGCCAAATAAGCACTAAATCAGTGGTTGTCTACCTTTTTAGACTCAAAGCCCCACCTCAATAGATTCAAAGAACTCCTCAGAAAATGTCACCTCTTAGTTTTCACTCATTTGTGGACTACAAAAAATAATACAGCAACTCCCCTGTTGCAACAGCCTTGTCACATATTAATCTTAAGGGGCTCCTAGAGCTCTTAACTCCTGGACTGTCCACACATCAACACCTGAAACTAGTTTTAAGCACACTTTAGGTGCCTTAAAGTTATGCCACTTCAGGTTTCTCGCTGATCCATTGCCCAGCTTGTATTGACTCCCCACAAATGAACCACCCCAGATGCAATCCTCCAGCATGCCAGGATGCACTGCCCACTCCCTCACACTCCTGTTCTGTGTGCACAAACTTTCCACCCCCTGAACTGCCCAAAGCCAACTCCCCCTTCTGCCACTGGGGGTGTGACCTTCCCACCCCAAGGGGTGCAACTCCATGCAAATTACTTACAGAACACATGCTACCTAGCCAGGTCACAGGACATAGACGGATCCAGAAGTGGGATCTAGGGGCCGGGAGTGGGGAAGGTACAGGGCCACGAGCTGGAGATTCCTTCCTGAAACAGGGGCAGTTGCTTCCCCAAAAGCACATTCCCCCACTGCTCCTACCTCCCAGACACCCTGAAAAGCATGACAAACATACCCCACACACCAATCCAAATTTATTAAAACATAAGACCTTCTTTAATTAACTGTCTCATTATTTCTTGTTAAATTTGTGGGGGGGGGGAATTACTTCTTTTTATTTTATCCTTCAGTGGCTGACTTCCTTCATTTCATCACCCTTTCCCCACCCCCATTTCCTTTCTACCTCCCATTTTATTATCCACACCCATCCTATTAACTTTCTACCTCCAAGTTTTATGTTCCCACATCCTCTACCCAAAGAACTCAGAAAGGCCAGCAAGAGGTCCAGACTTTTTGACAGCATGGATTCCAATTTTAAATCTCTAGGTTTGTCTTGTGAATTGTGTAGATGCTTGCACACTTATAGTGCTAATACTGCACAGCACCCCATGGCACCCTTAAGGATCTCACAGTACTCCAGAATGCCATTGCACCTGCTTGAGAATTACTGCACTAACTAGAATGTCCCATCTACTTTAATAGTAATTATACAGGAAGACTCAAGAACATTATTCTATGTTTTTAAAGAAAATTTTATTAAATCTTGTAGTGTGGTTTTAAAAACCTTTAAGAAATGTATTATTTCTCACTAAAAATTCTAGAGGCCTGTTCCATGAAGCAACAGACAAAATGTGTTTGCCACTCTCAGGGATAAGGTTCTCCTGACGTCAAAAGTTTTACTGACATAAATGCAACAAACTGGATTTGGCTGGCAGTGGGCACGTCTACATATACAAATGCTGCTGAATTACTCTGGAGTAAACCCTCTCTGGGCAGGTGTCTACACGTGCAGAGATTTTGGCCCAGATTTGTTACTCCTGGCAGCACTTTGCTCCTACCCCCTCCAGCCCTGCACCGGACCCCTGCAGCAGCTGCAGAGGTAGCTGGAGGCTCTGGTTGTAGTTTCCCATGACTGACAGCCATCTTTAAAAGGCAACCCCACTCCCTGCTCCCTGCCTTCCTGGCCCAGAGCAGCTTCCACAATGAGGTGCCAATACACTGCAGTTGTTGCCAAAGCCTCTGCCCACCATGCGATGGTCACTCCACTCTCAGGCCCTGGGAGTGACGTCCAGCATGCTGGGCTCCTGTTGGACACCCTGGTTGCCCTGCTGCACCATCACAGTGACAGCTGCCTCACCAAGGTCAGTCTCAGCCCTGATGGCTCTTCTGAGCTATGCGGCTACCTGCCCAGGCTCACCACACCATTCCAGCAGTGGCAATACATAGGGGGTGCATAGGGGTGCATGTGCAACCCATGAGGATGCTGGTGCACCCTCTGATAGGCCACACTCCATGCTCCATGCTCCACACTTGGGGGGGCAGGCAGGAGCACTGATGCCCCCACTGTGAGCATTGGCCTGGGAGTGGAAATGCCAGATGTCACCACGGCAACTTCCCAGTTGGTGAGATCAGCTGCGGGGGGACCCTCCCCTGGTTGGTGAAGCACCATTGATGCCTTCCATGCACTCCTGGGCCTCCAGCCCTGCCACCTGTGGGCCCACCTAGCTCCAGGCCATCATTAATCACAGGGCTTTCACAAACATAAGCACCAGCTGGGAAGGCAAAACCCATGATGCCCGCATCTTCTGCAACTCTACCCTGCCAGTCATGGTAGACGGTGCTTCACACCAGGGGTGCCAGAGCACAGAGCAGTGGCAGTCCTGCCCCCCACCATCATCGGGGACCCCAGCCACCCACTGTTTACCTGGCTGATGTTGCCCTACTTTGGCCATCTGGACCCCCACCAGGCATACTTCAGCTGGTGCCTGGGCTGGACCCATGGCTTGGTGGATTGCACCTTCAAGGGACACTGATGCACCCTCACCATCCACCTCAAGGTCACAGAGGTAAAACAGGGTGCCAGCCCCCAAGGCATTCAAGAATGCCTGGAGGCACCCCAAAGTCCCTATTTACTTTGACTTTTCTTCTGGGAACAGACTCCCATTCACTTGCCTACCATGACTTGTTGTTACTTTGGGTTCTTAAAAGGGAGGCTGCCCCAGGGCTTCCCAGATCTGGCCTTGGTTCTCAAACAGCAGGAGGTGATGAGCTACTGCCTGAAGGGCTATTTTCCATGACTCCAACCTCCCCCATGCCTTGCAGGTGTTATCTGCATCTTCTACTCACTCTGTTGGGGTCTCAGCCAACACAGCTTCTGCCCCTTTTATGCAACTAAGCCGTCCACCTCAGACCCACTGTATTGGGCCTGACTTCGATGCACTAGCTTCACTCAATCTGCTCTGGGCTCTCTGGCCCCCACAACTGTGACCTCTGTGGGGGCACCTCCCTTACAGTCTCAGCCACAAACCACCAAATTCAACTGCAACATAAACACTAAGTCCCTGGGCTATAACAAAGAAAAATAATAAAGATATTTAGTAGGGCGGCGCAAAATTTCAGTGGTCATTTTGTTTCAGAGATGTTTTGGGATGTTTCAGCAACCAAAACAGCAAATCCAAATTGAAATGGAAGGCTCCAAAACAGCTCCAAAATAAATCAGAAGGCTCAAAAATGTTTCAGAGAATTTCAGTCTTTTGGAGCTGGGCTTGCACAAAAACAAAAACTAAGAAGAGGGAGGAGAAGGAGGGGGCTGGGGGAAGGACTGCTCTAATATTGACATCTAGGTCCCAGTTCAATTCTCCAGATCTCTGATCATGTCCCCAGCTCTTCCCAGGAGTTGTGGACCCCAAATCTGAATACAGGGTTTCAGCAGACTGCCACTGCAGGCTGAGGCCAGCAGCAGCCACTCAGTGCAGCCCGCACAAAGTGCTGGGAAGACTGCAGTGATGCCGCTGGCCCCAGCCTGCTGAAATCCAGTACACAGATCAGGGAGCTGACACCCCCCAGGAAGGGCTGGGGGAATGATCAGAGAGCTGGGGAATTGAACCAGGGGTTGGGGAGTCAAACCAGGTCTCCACCTGCTGGGGTCTCCTCACCGCCACTGTCTATCCCGTGCAACCCCACATTGCAGGGGCAGTCAGCAGTGGTGAGGAGATCCCAGTGCAGATCTCTGTTCACTGTGGAGCAGGGACCAGCAGGCTTGCTTGCTGCTCTGCGCTACTTCCCTGCCCCGCAACCCGGCATGACAGGGATCAGAGATTCACATGGGAGTCTCCTCACCTGCACAGAGGGCAGTGGCCCTTCCCCTCTCTTGGACAAGCCTCTCACAGCCCCATCCTGCTCTCCACTGGGGCCCCAAGCCCGGTCCGGCTGGGTAGAGCTGTGCAAAGCTTCCCTTACCACCCATTCAAAACAGATTTGGAGGATTCGGCCAAAACAAAAACAGATTCAGCCAAAACAAAATAGGACAGTGATCTGAAACACCGAAATAAATCACTGTCCACCAAAACACCGGAATCCAAAACCAAATCAAAACACACCCATTTCACACAGTCCTAGCATTTAGCCTGCTCCACATCCCTGGGCCACTGCATGGTGCTCTTACTTGCAGAGCTGCTTCACAGTTTCTTGGAGCCTTCAGGGGTCCACCCTCTGCCACAGCCTGGGCTGGCCCCCTTGGGTAGCTGAGCCCAGGGTTTATACAGCTCTGGCCTGAGCTCTCAATCAGTCATGTGACAGCCGCTGTCAGCTGGCCAGCCTGTAGGACTATCCTTTAACCCTTCTCCATTGGCAGACTGAGGTCTGAAGACTCTGTCTTAAAGGGGCCACTCTGCTTCCTAGTAACAGGACTAGGGTTCCTTGTTACAGAGACCAACATCCCTTGGGTCATTGTTGCAGCATGTGTGCTCCATAACATCTGCAAGGCCCAGGGGGAGCTCTTCTGTAAGGCCCAGGTGGAGAAGATGCAGCAGGCAGAGGATGCATCCAGGCAGTGGTAGAGGTTGTGGGGCAGCATGGGCTTGCTATCCACACTGTTGAAGCTCAGGATCCTGTACCAGGTTCTCAGGTACACCTGGGGCACCATGGCTATCAGCAGCATCAGGGTGCAGTGACCAGGCAACCCTCAGTTCACACAAACAGCTCCTCATGGCACGGGCAACTGGTGCCTCCTGAGTCACTTCTGGGCCAGCATGATTGGCTGTGGTGGGACCATGGGGATCACTTCTCCTGGTGCCCCCAGTCCTTGGCTGGCACTCTTGGGGGAGCACCAGTGCTCTTGCCTGCTCCTCCTGCCCATCACCTAAGCAGGCAACACTGCTGTTAGGAGGTGCCCTCAGGGGGTGCACATGCACCCCCATGCACCTGCTATGCATCACCACTGTCCCCTGGCATGCCCAAGACACTCAGCAGGGGGATGCTAGGGGTGCAGGGTGGAGTTGGCAAGCTGAGAGGCCCTCCCCCAGTCATACATTGTCATGGGTGCCAAGCCACAGTGGAGGCTTGCACAGTCCACCCATGCTGGAGTAGACAGCACAGCTCTAGCCAGGGTCCCAGGGCATAAGGATGTCTTCCAGCTGTCATATACAGGGCACGAACTTTCAGGCAGCTTCTGACCACCAATTGTGGTCAGTGACAGTTACTCACTGTGTCCACAAGGCCTTGACCTCTTTGTGGCACTGGCACACTGATCAGTCATTTCCACACTTCTGCCTGTGACCTGACAGGCACTCATAGATGTGCACATTGGAGCCCCCACTCCAGGCAAACCTGAGCCTCACCCCACAGCACCACAAAATCCACAGTTTCCTCCTGGGAGTGGTTGTGAGAGGAAACCAAGAGGCAGCATGTGGCACTGGGGAGGATGCCTGCATAGTTTTCCTGACAGCTCACTGGGCCTCCACACAACAGCCCTGGTGCTGGCAGGCCTGAGCAAGTGTCTGCAGTGCCCAGCCCAGGGGCACAGCATGGAACAGGCAGGCATGTGATAATGCTGTGCCAGGCACCAGTAGCAAGGTTTAGGCAGGGCCCCGGTGTCCAGAGGCTGGCTGCAGGTGGCTGTGGCACCCAGCACAGCTTGACAGCATGGGACTAGCATCTGCGTGGCAATGTGGTTCGAGGGACCAGGGCCAGGGTCTGGGCAGTCTTCTGCAGCTGGCCTGGGGCCTCTGCTGTGACACACAGTGGCCAGAAGCTGGTTGCAGGTGACCCAGGGCCCCAGCATCCCCGCAGATTTTTAAGGGCCAGGGCCTGAGGCAAACAAAGAGCTGTCACAGCTTCGGGGCTGAAGAAGTTCAGCCCCATGGCCCTGGGGCTAGGATGCAGGTAGTTCCCTGGTGATGGGGCTGACCAGGAGCAAACTTGCTCCCAATGAGCATCTACACATGTGTAACTGTGCAGTAACTACTTGGGAGTTAATTTGCTACTTCTATTTGCAGATAGTAAATTAACTCCTGAGTACAGCAAATGTATTGCTCAGTAAGCATCTGCACATGTAGATGGTGATGCTTACTGAGCAGTAAATTTGCTCTACTGCACAGTAAAGCATCTCGTGTAGATGTGTCCAGTGCAAATCTAAATAGTATTGTAACCTAGTCAAATTAGGTATTATATTATTACAGGGATGTGAAATCCAGGCTGCCTATACGTGAGCAGCAAGGCTGCTCCAATACGCTGTAATTACTGTGCATTGGAGTAGATTCAATTAATGAAATTTGCTGGAGTGTGGTAATTGCCGCACTCCAGCAGTCTCCAGCATCCCTGCACTTATAAATGTCAGTGGAGGTGTTTTATCTAAACCTCATTCAATGCTTACTGAGCAGTAAATTTGCTCTACTGCACAGTAAAGCATCTCATGCTCATTCAATGAGCTTTACATAAACCGTCCCTGCTGCCATTTTTAAGTTCAGGAATGCTGATACACAAGATGCTTCAGGCATTTTAAAGAGCTGCTGTAATTCAAGCACCCCCGTTTCCCCTACACCCACTCCCAGAGCACGTGTATAAATGCCCCCCAGTATCTTTATACTGCATCCTAGCTATAATTTAACATTCAGGTTACTGAGTAGCCATAAAGTGGGCCTAATTTTAAAACATACTTCAATTACCACTGAAGTCAAGGGGAGCTAAAAGATGGTCAAAATGTTTACAAAAGATGCCAAACTCATGGATGTAAGGAAGGCAGTGTGACTGGCCTAAGCTTCAGAGAACCTGGGTTCTACTCCTGGCTCTGCCTTCAGACTTACTAGATGGGCATGGCTAGGTTTCTTGGAATTGTGCCTCATCTTTCCCCACTGTGTACAACCCTGAGATCTACCAATGCAATGTGGAAGATAGAGAGATAGATATTATTAATAATACCGTATTCTAATATGACTGCCAAAAGGGAAAAAAGGAAGTAAGCTGCTGTGATAAAATGTCATGTGCATGCATAAAAACACATGGAGAAAAAAATTATTTTAGAAGCCTCCCCAAGTTCACACAAATAAGAAATCTAGATAACCAATACAAACATACATTTTTATGTTATTGTTCTGTCTTCAAAAATGCATTAGATTGACTCATATCAAGTTGGAGAATATAGATCCCTCTTATCTCTTAATCTCAAATGATCTATGCCAACCATTGTAAATAACTACCACAAGGTAGGTCTAAGTGCAATAACAAAAAGAGACAATAATGTCAACAGTTTAAAACATTAAGAAATCATAACAAAAATTCTTTTTATAAATGACATAAAAATGCATCAGGTTGGAATAAAGGTTTTTTCAATCACAAAGGATTACAGGTACATTTAGTGGAGACAGGATTATCATATTCTGTCAAGCTGGAAGACAGCGATAGCTTTCAGTTTGATAAAGCAAAAAGATTTAATGGTACTAAACCTTACATTCTGTAATACAAAATGGATCTTTTTGTGTGAAAAATATGCAAGCAGATAATGGTCCTGTTAAATGATATTCCCACCATTCCTTTGCTGCTACCAAAGGAATAATGCTCATCTGAACATTAGAAAAAGTTTTCCTCTGTTTTAGAAATTGCTTCCTCCCTACCCCCATCCACCCTTGGGGAAAAACACAAAACAAGGACAGTTCAAAAACCACTAGACTTCTTGCAGACTCATACTAGACAAAATTCTTTTAAAAAGTATTTTAATTTGAAGTTTTGGGAGGAGTATTTAAGATCCTTTTAAGAAACAGCCTAGTTCCTTCATGAAACAACAGCAACCTACACACACACAATCACACACACGCGCGCACGCACGCACACACGACCACCCAAGACAAAGGCACATGTAAATCACACAGAGGGTCATTATTTTGTGAAAGTTTGGTTCTGTCTGTAAGCGAGGCAGAAAACTCCTAGGAACATGCCCCGGAAGAAAGGCCAGAAAGGATGCTTTTTGTGCTAGCTGCTAGGCTTGCAAAGATAGTTTCATAGTTTCATAGTAGCTAGAGTCGGAAGGGACCTAGGTAGATCATCTAGTCCGACCCCCTGCCTTGGCAGGAAAGAGCACCGGGGTCAGATGACCCCGGCAAGGTGCTCATCTACCTTCCTTTTAAAAATCCCCAGGCTAGGAGCCTGCACCACTTCCCCTGGAAGCCGGTTCCAGGCCCTAGCCGCCCTGACTGTGAAGTAGCGCCTCCTAATATCTAATCTAAACCTACCCTCCGCCAGCTTGTGACCGTTATTCCTGGTCACTCCTGGCAGCGCACGGGGGAACAGGGACTCCCCCAATACCTGCTGATCCCCCCTGACCAGTTTGTAGCAGGCCACAAGGTCCCCCCTTAACCTTCTCTTGTGGAGGCTAAATAGGTTCAGGTCCCGTAGCCTCTCCTCATAAGGCCTGCCCTGCTGACCCCTGATCATACGAGTGGCCCTCCTCTGGACTCTTTCCATATCATCCACGTCCCTCTTGAAGTGTGGCGCCCAGAACTGGACGCAGTACTGCAGCTGCGGCCTGACCAGTGCCGCATAGAGCGGGAGGATCACCTCCCTGGACCTGCTCGAGATGCATCTGTGGATGCATGACAGGGTACGGTTGGCCTTCTTGACTGCCTCCCCACACTGCCGGCCCATGTTCATCGTGGAGTCAATGACGACTCCAAGATCCTTTTCCGTCTCCGTGCTGGCAAGAGGGGAGTTTCCCAACCTGTAAGTGTGGTGCCGGTTCTTCCTCCCTATGTGCAACACCTTGCACTTATCAGTGTTAAACCCCATCCTATTCTCATCCGCCCACCGTTGCAACCTGTCAAGGTCAGCTTGTAGCCTATTGCACCCTTCTAGTGCCCCCACATCCCCCCACATCTTAGTGTCATCAGCAAACTTGAACAGGGTGCTTTCTACCCCCTCATCCAAGTCACTGATGAAGATGTTGAACAGTGCGGGCCCGAGGACCGAGCCCTGCGGAACCCCACTGCCCACGTCCTTCCAGGTCGATATTCTCTCTCATTTGATTTCTAGTCTGTTCTAAGGAACTGGTCTTCAAACACTTTTTATAAACAAGCAGGATTTGATCTATACACCCAACTCCATCACGGTCCTCCTTAAATAACAACAAAAAACAGCAACCAGCAAGACCTAAATCTCCGGTCAAAAAAAATAAAGGGGATGGGGAAGAATAAAAATATTGTCACTAATTTGAAATATTGACTAGAACACATAAGGTGAGTTCTTAAATGGGAAATAATTTGTGGATAATGTAGGAAAAGGATAAAAAGTAAAAGCACTTTAAAGAGAGAGGTCAAAAAGCCAATAATAAGAGGTGGCTCAATAAAAATGCAAAAAACAGCATAGACTGAATAATACAACTTGTCCCATGAGGGTTTAAAGTTGAAAGTACACTAGAATGCAATCTTACTCATCTGCCCAAATTGGATGAGTCCTTTTAAAACCACAACATTAGACAACCTGGAAAGGGCACCAGCTTATTCTTTATTGCATTATCATCTTGCAATTGCTTATCCAACCTACTTTATGCCTCCTACCTAGACTTAGCTGAACCCTATTAAACTTCAAACATGAACATAAAGGTCAACATAACAAATTATGAAGAGACTAATGAAAATAAAAAGGCAGAAACGAGAAGGTCAAATTAGGTTAGAAAAAAGAGCCAGGGTGACTAAGCAGGTGAATGGATGGCCCTGAATTTTTAAGTCCATGAGCCAAAGAGTAGTACAACATAGCCAGAAGCTGTTCAAGTTTCCACACAGTACCACACCACTGTACTTCAATTTCAGCTGAGCAAAATGAAGGTGTGATGATAGCACAGGCAAGCACCCACAGCAGTTTTAATTTGATCATCTCGAGTAACTGGTAGAGAAGGCAAAGTGGTACAAGCCTCAGCATGGGCCAGCTACCGGAGTATCAGAATAAACCCCAAAGTATTGCAGGAGTCCTGATGATATAACTCTAGTTCCCAGCCCATTTGGAATACTGTGCCATCCTGCTGAAAGCTGTGCCCATCTTCAGTGCTATTGCACCACTTGCTAGCTAAATTAGAACTAGCCTAGGTCCTGTCAACATACGCTACAATCACCCCTTCATTTGGCTGTGGAAACATGCCCTTTGGAGGCAAAGGAGACACCAGTTCCAAATCTGTTCCACTATGGGCTTCCTGAGGCTCCTAAAAAATATGAAAGAATGAAAAAAAACCACCAGCATAATGGTCTAGCAATGAGTGGTGTAACAGAGTTAAGGAAATCTGTAAATGAGAATCAGGCAATTGGAATGTTACGGTAATTAATACAATGACCAATATTTGTACAGATACAATGGACATATACTCCTAGCATTAATGTTATGAAACATATCTTAAAATAGCAAGCAGAATGCTTCTCTCTAATTTTATTATCAGTGACTTGCTGTAAGTTATTTCACTGAGGTGGGTGTAGGTGTACCAGACTATTTAGATTGCCTGGACTGTCCTGGGCAGTAAATAAATCCATAGCAAGAAACCTTGTGAAGATGCAAGGGGGGAAAAAGTCAAAGATGTTCATCAATTTTTGATTCATATATGTTAAGGATTGGAAGGGACCTCACGAAATCATCAGATCCAGCCCCCTGCGTTTGGGCAGGAAAGACTGCTGGGGTCAGGTGACCCCAGCAAGATGAACATCCAGACGTTTTTTGAAGATTTCTGGAGTAGATGCT
Organism: Crocodylus siamensis; assembly: GCF_052110815.1. Taxonomy (NCBI): domain Eukaryota; kingdom Metazoa; phylum Chordata; order Crocodylia; family Crocodylidae; genus Crocodylus; species Crocodylus siamensis. Next base: position 21,708,912 of record NC_143403.1, read on the forward strand.
TGTACCACTTCTCGGGGAAGTCTGTTCCAGACCCTGGACACTCAAACCACAAAGTAATTTTTCATAATATTCAATCTAAAGCCATCCTCTAGCAATTTATGACCATTACTCCTTGTCTTCCTCTGGGATGCCTCAGTGAACAAATGCTCCCTCAGGTCTTGATATGCACTCCTTATATACTTATAGGCTGCCAACAAGTCCCCTCTGCATCTTCTCTTCTCCAGGCTGAATAGTCCTATGTCTCTCAGCCTTTCCTCATATGGCCTGCTCTCCAGACCTCTGACTATATACATAGTCCTCCCTTAGACTCTCTCAAGTTTCTCTACATCCTTCCTGAAGTGTGGCGCCCAAAACTAGATGTAGTACTCTAGCTCCAGCCTCACCAAAGCTGCGTAGAGTGGGAGGGTGACATCCTTAGTCTTGCTTGAGCTGTACCGGTAGACGCATGCCAGTGTCTTATTTGCTTTGCTGGCTGTGGCATCACATTGGTGGCTCATGTTCATTCTAAGGTCTATCCTGACCCCCAGGTCTCTTTCAGTGGTGGTGCTAGCAAGTATAGCACTCCCAAGCCTGTGTGTTGCAGATTATTTTTCCCCAGATGGAACACTTTACATTTCTCAGCGTTAAGTGTCATCAGGTTTTTAACCATCCACCTTGCAAGCCTGTCCAGGTCAGCCCATATCTCCAGCCTATCCTCCAGTCTGATCACACTCCCCCATAATTTGGTGTAATCTGCAAACTTTGCCAGTATGCATTTAATACCCAAATCCAAATCATTCATGAATATGTTGAAAAGCACTGGTCCAAGTACTGAACCCTGAGGGATGCCACTGGTCACCATGCACCATGTCAACTCAGTTCCATCTATTAATACTCGCTAGGTCCTGCCTCAGAGCCAGTTTCCTAGCCACCTGACTGTTAAGTTGTTGAGGCCACAGTACCCCAATTTTTCTACAAGAACCTTGTGGGAGACCAGGTCAAAGGCCTTTTTGAAATCCAAGTATATAAACATCAACCTAATCTCCCTTATCCAAGTGGCATGTTACCTCATCATAGAAGGAAATGAGGTTGGTCAGGCATGACCTGCCCACAACAAAGCCATGCTGGCTATCTTTTCGAATGCTGCATTTAGCTGGACTATCACTAAGGGATTCTTTGATAATTTTTTCCAGGATTTTTCCAGGGATTGATGTCAAACTGACTGGCCTGTAATTCCCAGGTCTTCCACACCTTGAACATCTTGTAACCTGTCAGGCAGGGTAACATCCTTAGACTGGTGGAATACCAATGCAAAGTATTCATTTACAAGTTCAGTTTTCTCCCGGGTGTTGGTTATCATCTGTCCCATTACATTCAGCAGGGATCCTACATTTCCCTTATTAAACAACTTTATCTGAGAAGTGTGATAATTATAAGGTTAAACTATTATGGACTCCACAGGCAGTCAAGTTCAGCCTGACAGAACCTATTGGTGCCAGGCCCAAAATGAGAACATAGCTCTGGAACATTTATGTAAAAACACTGTGAAAAGGTCTGGTCTGAGAAGGGAAAAGCCCTAAAAAAAACACTTTTAACTAGAGGGTGAAGAGGTCCAAATTAATTTCTGTCAGTAGAACAGACCCAGGAAAAGGCCTTGACCACAGAAGGGGAATGTGTACCTAACAGATTGCACCGAGGTGACTGAGGAATGACAAGGAAATCCCTCTGCAATCTTGAAACCATACAGTTCTTTGGTTTTACCTCAGGCCCACTGTTCCCTCCCCTTTTTGTGTTTGTGTCCTAGTTTCAATGCCTTACCTTGAGCAGAATTTACCATTGTGATGAACACAGATCAGGTAAGAAAAGGTCACGCTTGATGTAACCATATAAAATGTCTGCTCTTATAAAAAGAAAATAAAATCCTCACATCCATGTGCCAGGCTCTGCACTAAAAATGCTTCACTACATTTCTTAGTTCTAAGACATAGACACAGCTTTAAAAGTTGTTTCTACATACCCTGAGGTAGCAGGTGCAGCTTGTGATCAGTGCAATGCTGGGGAGCATGGAGTGTCCCCCATGAGTGTGGGGGTCCCGCCACGTGCTCGACGGCAAACCCGGAAGTGGTCCAGAAGTACTTCCAGTCCACTTCCAGGTCTGCCGGGGAGTGTGCTGCCCCCCCCCCCCCCACACACACACACACACCTCCCTGTCTTGGCAATGGTCCTCAGGGGGACCCCGGGTGCCCTCCCCCCCGGGCCCAGGAGGCATCAGTCATCGAGCTGGGGGGGTGCAGTGGGGGCCCCACACGTGCTCTCCGGTGGACCCACAAGTGCTTCTGGTCCACTTGCAGGTCTGCTGCCGAGCACACTGGGGAGCCCCCCGTGCTTCTGTGGGACACTCCATGCACCCCAGCATCACAGTGATCATAAGCCCCTGCTACCTAGAGGTATGTAGACAAAACATTTAAAGCTGCCTCTATGTCCGAATCTCCAGATCTTCCCGAATCAATTTGGAGGGTTCCAATTCAATTTAGAGAGATTGAAGGGTCCTCTGATTCCATTTGAATCTCTGCCAGAACTAATCAGGGACCGAAGCTTCACACAGCCCTACTAACTACAGAGCACACTGTGTGTGCCCTCCTTTCTCACCATAAGTTATTTCCTAGCAGTGTGCTTCACTTTAAAATAATAAAAAAAAAACTTTCTGTCTTTACACTGGCTATATTTCAGCTTGTTTAGTATTACAACATGTCATCTGTTTCCTTAAACAATCTACATGAGCACTGCACTATGAGATTAGTAATTTTAAAAAATGAAAAACAAGCTACAATTGGCAAGCACATGCAGTCACATTTGATTTGCTTTCAGTAGAGATTTTAGTGCACTTTCTTCCCCCCAATAACAGGGCTATAAATAACATTTAAAAAATAAACTTGCTCATGTAAGCTCTGTCTTTTAAAATATTGCATGGTATGAAATATAAAAAATGCACAAACCATCAGAGCTATCAAAAGAAACTTCTCTTTTTTAGAATATCTGCTGGAGTTACTCTACAACAGAATTAAGCAAATGTGTAAAAGCACTTATTAGAAGGAGGGAAAACCTTTTGTTTATTTGAAAGAAAAAGTAGTTAGTCCAAATATTAAGCTACTCTTCCACCTTTATGTCTTTTGCATATAATAGTCTCTCTTTACTCTGTTTCCTTTACACTGATGTAGAATCTATTTGGATTCACCAGCTTTATTTCCTGATACATATGTTGCAGAAACAAATTTCTCCCCAAAATGAATACTGGTGTTTTTTCCAGTTACAAATGCCTTTGACAAAAACATACCATGCAGTCCTACAAGTGGTATGCTTGGTGAAGGAATAAAAGTATTACCATTGAGGCAGAAATAAAACAGACTAGAAAGAAGTGGATGATTAAATTGTGTATGAAAATCCTGTTTGGATATGGAAATAGATAAGTAAGGTTTCTTTCTGTAGTGGATAGATATATCCTCACAATAACTTTTCAACAGTTTAAATTCATTGAGTTCAATGGCATTTCATCCAGTTTATCTCAGATTGTACCAGAATCAGACCCAGCATTAAGAGAGTGCCTTCGGATTAGAGCTGCACAATTTTTTCCCCTTGGTGAATACTTTACTCACTAAAAACTGAAGTCTCCAGATGACTTACACTATTCACGAATTTCTACTGAATTCAGAAATAGGTTGCAGATGAAGCAAAAAAAATTGAAATGTTGAGTGAACTGCATTGATGTTTCCCAAACAAAACATGCTGCTCCTGGTGATGCCTCCCTTTCTCATAGCCCAATTGTTAGATTACTCACCTTCTACAAAGGAGTGAACTGTTTATTAGGCACTGAGAATGACTCTGTTGGGTACTGGTTAGACCACGCATACAGTGTAAAGTCCATATTTGTATGTAGCAGAAAAGCTTCAGAACATGGAGATGGGGAGAACACCCACCAGAATACCTTACAGTTCAGCAGGTAAGGGAAACTCCTGGGGGATGAAAGACTGCAAATGCCACCCTTGTCATGTCAGAAAAAAAATTGTTAGCACTAAACATGAGCAAACAGATATCCTTGCCCCTTGTCACCCCAAATGCTCAAAAATGTTTGTGTGATTTACAGAATGATGTGAATGATTCCTTGTAACAGTCTGTTGCATCTTATTGCAGAGGATATCTGTTCACTTCTGGCACAATCACAACTGCCCCCCTGCTCTCCAGCCCTGGGCATGCCTTTCATGCAGCAGAGCAAGGGGAGGCCATGAGGTTACCCAAGTCAGGACCAGGCACTCGGCTCCATAGCTGTGCCAGTACACAATCCAGCACAGCTGATCCTTCAATAAAAGCAATGTCTGTTTGTTGCCTGAAACCTCTTTCAAGTTCCAGCTCTGATTAAGCAGAGTGTTAGGTTTTTAACCTAAGGTCTCCCTCATCCCGGTGAAATATCCTAAATGAGACACACCACTTCCACCTCCTCTTGCTCAGTTCTGGAAATGACTCCCGAATCCCCATGTGAATCTAGTCCTTCATTTCCAAATTTCACATTGTAAAAGATGCCAAACTAAGAAAATATTTAAAAACAGCCCAAGATGCATTTTTCTTCCCAATCCATGCAAAAAAAAATGATTTTTTGCCATTTTTGGTTAACACTAAAAATGGTTTCTTTTTATTTTTTTTATTGTCAGCAAATCAAATGATATATAGATATATTTTTTCATTATGTTAAACAGCAGCTCTTTCCACTTGGTTAAAGAGCCCTAACTAGAAATAAGGGAATAAGAATTTATATGAATACTTACAGATTAAACATTTCTAGGTAATTTTTTTTCATGCTGAAACAAGAATGCCTTGAACTGACCCAATACTAATTATGTTGATCCTGTAAATTCCTGTAATCTTCCTAATTGGAAGGAAGTCCTATAAAGAGATTTTAATTTTTTAACCCAATTACATGGATTGTTGAAAAAGCATTAGTGATCTAGTTAATGCCATCACCTTCCAAGGAATACCAGACAGTGAAAAATATAGGGTAAAATTTTTCAAATGTACATAGCTGATTTATGAGCTTAGAACCCCCAAAAATCAATGCTTATAAAAAAATAAGGGGATATCAATACTCATAAAACAAGAAGCAAACATGTTTTTAGAGTGGCCCAAATAAGTATGGAAAAAGGCATCAGTTATCCACCATTTACAATCTTCATATTCTAATCTCTGAAGTGGATAGTTAGGTTGTCAGTGGTTTGATAAGGTCTACACTGAATGCTCCAAATACCAGATTTGAGTTTGTAACTAAGGTCCCTGGCATAAAAAAATGTGCTAGCCTCTCAAGCAATCATAAATCACTTAAATTTATCTCTAAAATTTTCAGTAAAAAGGATAAAACAAAAAGTAATTATACATACCTACTTTTTGTATAGTGCAGAAATGGTTATTTTTTGGAGATGGGCCTCACTCATACCGCCCTACTCTGCACAGCCCTTTGGGTACCCCTTGGGCCCTGCTCTACAATGCTCTTCAGGCTTCTTCTCTCACACACTCCAGCCAGCCCACATGCAGTCCTCCAGGCCACCCATAGGCCCTATTCTACGTGGCCTCCACACTGGGCTGAACTCAGCCTCTAGCCCCTCTCTGGGCCACTATTCCACCCCTCACTAGGTTCTTTGGGCCCAAACTATCCACGGTTGCTACCCTGGCCCCACTGCTGAGTCACACACAGCCTCTGGCCCAAACTTGGCCTCAGGTATCTGGAGACTTACCTTAGTCACAAGCCCCTCACTGGGCCCTCAACTTATTTCCTCAGGCCTTGAGCCATCCTGACTCCTGTGCCTGGCGCTTTTCTAACTGGGTGTGCTCCCCTAGCTTTTCCCACCCACAGGGTCACCAACAAGGCAGTGGGGGCTGAGGCTTTCTGGTGCTAACCTTTAACTAGGAAGGCACAGGTGTGGCATTTCCTGAGGACTGCCCTGTCACTAGCAGTCCCACCACACCATCTTCCCCAGCAGGGTGTAGTCTTAGGTCATTCCCCAGGACCAGTGCAGGCCTACCTGTCCTGGTCTTATTCCCTCACTGGGCTCCTGGATGGTCTACATGGTCCTAGGCACTTTGCTGCAGCCTCCAACTCATGGCCTACTCTCAATCACCAGTCCCTTTACTCTCAGGCCCCTTTACTGGATTCCTCCCATCAGGAGGCTGGGCTTTAGCCCCTTTCATTCCAGCCTACTTGGTGACCAACCTCACTTGGTCCCTTGTTAGTGCTCTCTTCCATGAGAGACCTTCACTCACCTAAGCCTGGGCCCACTCTCTGGCTACTTGGGATGCGAGGGCTCTGCCGCCCTGGCCTACCCCTTGCAGTGGGCATGCTTGCCCTTCGGCCACTCTGGCCCTGGCCCCAGCTTGGGCCAGTTGAGAGCCCCGAGCCAACCCAAGCAACTGACTCCTTTTCTCTCAACAGGGGTCCCCTCTGGGCCCCACCTTTTACTAGGCTTGCTTAGAGCCCCAGCAATATTACATGAGGCAGCCCTTCACTCAACTGGGCTCACTTAAGCCTCTGGCCTCACCCCTACCAGTTCTAATCATGGGCTTACCTAGCCCCTGTGTAGCTATAAGCCCCTTTCCTAGACTGGCCTAGCTCTTCCTTAGGCCCATAGCCTTTTCCTTGAGGCTTGGGACCCTCTGAGTCCCTAGGAACCTCCTCCATCCTCATAGTTCCTACCCTTAACCTCCATATGTTCCTGGGAGTAGAGGAGCTCTGTCCTAGCAGCACCCCTGCAGCAACTGCCAGCTCTACTGCTAGGGCCTGCTCCTATCCTGCAGTTGCATAGCCCTGCTCCAATCAAGTGGCTTCCTGGTAGCTATGTGACCCTCCTGATTGGCACTGCTGTCACCTGCAGGCTGCCTCACCACCAGTTCAGGCCCTTAAAGTGGAAAGCACACAAATGTGCACTGCCACACTATTTATATTCGCTCATCAGCATTAATCTTATAATTAACATAGCAAGACCCATATGTTTGCATGAGTCAGGTCATAAGTTTATAAAAATGGGCAGGTGTAAAGCAGTAGGGCAAAGGTGATTCTTTGAATAGTAACATCCATAAGATTTAAAAAAAAAAAAAGACATATGCTTGACCAGGCCACTCTTTAATAAAGGTGAATTAAGTAGATTTATTCATTTGAGCCTTGCCTAAGAGAACTAAAACTTTGACATTGTACCTTCAGGATCCAATCCAATGAAATATTAACTGATTTGAATAAACCCAAAAATCTTCAATATGCAAAAGACAACTAATGCCTCGCTTCTATGAATTGTTATGTATATAATTTACAAGAATGTACATTGGGCATTCTTCAATATGAGGCTGATGTCTTCCAGGGGGAGGGGGGCTGATGTCTTCCAGGGGGAGGGGGATTACTGATGAGTTTTAAGATGGCTGAGGAGTCCAGTCCACATTCTGCACATCTTTCCACAGATATGTTGTGTCATACAGGGACACAAGCCTCCATGGCTCACCAAAAGCATCCGAGAATGTCTCCTTGCTAAAAAGGAGGTATATACCCAATGGAAGGAAGGGGTCATCACCAGGGATGACTATTCTGCAGTCACTCGGGGATGTAGCAGGACAGTTAGGAAGGCCAAGGCAAAGATGGAATTAGGACTAGCTTCTCAGATTAAGGACAATAAGAAGTCCTTTTTTAAATACATAGGGGGCAAAAAGAAGATCCCGGGTAACATGGGGCCCTTGCAGGACACGTTGGGAAATTTGGTCGTCGCACCAGACGACAAAGCTAACATGTTTAACAATTTCTTTGCCTCTGTCTTCCTAAGCAGGGATCAGAACAGCCGCCTCCCTACTGCCCACCCCCCGGGCCCCAGGCAAGGCACACCTGGGCCAAAGGTTAGCATGGAACGAGTTAGGGGGCTTCTGGAGGGGCTGGACATGTAAGTCAGCCAGCCCGGATGATCTCCACCCTAGAGTCCTAAAGGAATTGGCCGAGGTCATTGCAGGACCCCTGGCACGGCTCTATGAGCACTCATGGTGCTCTGGTGTGGTCCCAGAGGACTGGAAGAGGGCCAACGTGGTTCCAGTCTTCAAAAAGGGGAGGAAGGAGGGCCCAGGAAACTATAGGCCAGTCAGTCTTACCTCAATCCTAGGCAAGCTGTTTGAGAAGCTGGGGAAGCTGGGGACTGCATGCTTAGGGGCAAATAACACGGGTTCATCAGTGGCGGGTCCTGTCAGACCAAGCTGGTGGCCTTCTATGATCAGATTACCAGATCATTAGATGCAGAGGTAGCAGTGAACATAGTCTTTCTAGACTTCCGGAAAGCATTCGACACTGTCTCTCACCCCGTTCTCATTAAGAAACTGGGTGACTGTGGTGTCAACGCCCACACAGTCAATTGGGTCGCCAACTGGCTGGAGGGCCGCACCCATAGGGTGGTAGTGGATGGGTCTGTCTCAACCTGGAAGGACATGGGCAGTGGGGTTCCACAGGGCTCAGTCCTCGGGCCCGCACTGTTCAACATCTTCATCAGTGATTTGGATGAGGGGGTAAAAAGCACCCTGTTCAAATTTTCTGATGACACAGAGATGTGGGGAGATGTGGGCACACTAGACGGAAGCATCAGGCTTCAATCAGACCTAGACAGGTTACAAGGGTGGGCGGATGAGAATAGGATGGGATTCAACACAGACAAGTGCAAGGTGATGCACCTGGGGAGGAACAACCGGCACCATATCTACCGGTTGGGAAACCCCCCTCCTGTCAGCACGGAGGCAGAAAAGGATCTTTGAGTCATAATTGACTCCAAGATGAACATGGGCCGGCAGTGTGGGGGAGGCAGTCAGGAAGGCCAACTGTACCTTGTCATGCATCCACAGATGCATCTCAGGCAGGTCCAAAGAGGTGATCCTCCCCCTCTATGCGGCACTGGTCAGGCCACAACTGGAGTACTGCATCCAGTTCTGGGCACCGCACTTCAGGAGGGATGTGGACAGCATGGAGAGGGTCCAGAGGAGGGCCACTCGCATGATCGGGGACAGCAGGGCAGGCCCTATGAGGAGGGGCTACGGGACCTGAACCTGTTCAGCCTCCACAAGAGAAGGCTGAGGGGGGATCTAGTGGCCTGCTATAAATTAGTCAGGGGGGATCAGTGGGCATTGGGGGAGTCACTGTTCCCCCATGTACTGCCGGGAGTATCCAGGAATAACGGTCACAAGCTGGCAGAGGGCAGGTTTAGGCTAGATATCAGGAAGCACTACTTTACAGTCAGGGTGACTAGGGTCTGGAACCAACTTCCAAGAGAGGTGGTCCTGGCTCCTACCCTGGGGGGTTTTAAGAGGAGGTTGGATGAACATCTTGCTGGGGTCATTTGACCCCAGTATTATTTCCTGCCATGGCAGGGGGTCGGACTAGATGATCTACTCAGGTCCCTTCCAACCCTAGAAACTATGAATTTTGTGCACTTTCATTCCTCCTCTACTGTTTCTCAGCTTCCTAAGCAAGACAGTTCTCTTCCAAGTGGGCTGTAGCTTGATGTATGGTGCACTGCCATTGAGACCTGTTACCAGCCAGTGCTGCCCGATTTGTAGGGTTGATGCCATCCTTCTTAAGGTATGCTTTCAGGGTGTCCTTGTAGCAACTCCTCTGTCCTCCATGGGTCTTCTTACCTTGACTAAACTGAGAGATTAGGATTTACTTTGGGAGACAAATCTCAGCTATCTGTACACAGTGGCCAGCCCAGCGGACTTCGTATTTTATGATCTTTGCCTCAATACTGTTTATGTTAGCTGCAGAGAGGATGCTGGCATTGGTGCAATGGTCTGCCCATCTAATGCAAAGGATGTTCCTGAGGCAATGCTGATGGAACTATTCCAGGTGCTTAAGATGGCTTTGATATTAGGGCTTTGCAAAATTTCAGCAGCCATTTCATTTCGGAGATGTTTCAGGCTGTTTTGGCACCCAAAACACCAAATCTGAATCAAAACAGAAGGCTCCAAAACAGTAGCAGTGAGGAGACCTCCATACAGATCTCTGCTCCCTGCAGAGCTGAGTCACACTGCAGGGACCAGCTGGCTTGGTCACCACTCTGCACTGCTTCCCTGCCCTATGACCCAGCATGACAGGGATCAGAGATCCACACAGGGGTCTCCTCACCTGCACAGAGAGCAGTGGCCCTCCCTCTCCCCCAGACAAGCCACCCACAGCCCCATCCTTCTGCCTGCTGGGACCGCAAGTCCCCGGCCCCAAGCCCCACCAGGCTGGGCAGTAGGGCTGTGCGAAGCGTGAAGCCGATTCAAAACAGATTTGGCCAAAACAAAACAGGACAGTGATCCAAAACACTGAAATGAATCACTGTCCTCTGAAATGGCCAAATTCAAAACCAAATCAAAACACAGCCATTTTGCACAGCCCTATTTGATATGTCACCCTTGTCTCACACCCATAGAACAGTGTGGGGATAACCACTGCATTGTAGATCAGGATCTTAGTTTCCATATGCAGATCTCAGTCAGCAAAGACACAGCAAAGCCACGTTCCAAGGGATACACTGGCACAATGAATTCTATGTTCAGTTTCTACATCAAGACTGACTGACTGGGAAAGGTGACTGCCAAAGCATGGAAAATGCTTGACATTTTCCAGGGGTTCTCTACCAGTGATGATTTGTGTGGGGAGGGGGGCAGACTGTGCTGGGGCAGGCTGGTGGAGGACCTTCATCTTCCCAATATTAAGGAAGAGTCCTGTGCCAAGATAGGCACCTGAGAAAAGGTCAGGGGTGGACTACAGATCAGTCTCAGTATGCATGAGGATAACAGTTGTCACTGTACTGAAGGTTGGTGATGCTAGTCCTAGTAACTTTTGTTTTGCTGTGAAGGCACCGCAGGTTGAAAAGCTGATCATCCATTCGATAATCAACACCAATTCTGGGAGAAAGGCAGTCACAGATGAGAATCAAAATGACAGCAAGGTAGATGGAATAAAGGATTGGGGTGATGACACACCTCAGCTTGACACCAGTATGGATGGTAAATGGATCTGTCTTTGATCCTTTACAAAGGACTGTGGAGGCCATCCTATAATGGAATTATCTGAGGACATGGATAAACTTCAGTGGACAATCAAACCTAGCCAGCAGCTTCCGCAAGGCTTCACAACTGATGGAGTTGAAGGCCTTGATTAGGTCTATGAATGCCATAAACAGCTCCTGGTGTTGCTCTCTACACTTCTCCTGGATCTGTCATGCAATAAAAATCATGTCCGTGGTACTCCAAGATGGTCTAAAGCCATACTGGAATTCTGGAAGGACATCGGTGGCAAGGGGGAGGAAGCGATTCAGAAGTATGTGAGTAAGAATCTTCCCAACAATGGAGAGGAGGGCAATGCCTCTGTAGTTCCCACAGACTGACTCAGTGGCAATGCGTAGGGGGTGCATGTGCACCGCCTGAGAGCACCGGTCCACCACCTGACTGGCCATGCTTGCCGCTTAGGCAATAGGCAGCAGTGGGGCAGGTGGGAGTGCTGGTGCCCCTCCTGCAAGCACCGGCCAATTGCTGCAGCCACTCCCGGAAGCAGCTAAAGTGATCAGCTGCAGCAATTGGCCATTGCGGGATTGGCTGCTGGGGTCCCTCTGGGCAGCAACATCGGCCATGGGGGGAACCCCTCCCGGGCTGCAAGATAGGCCACCGGGGCACCCTCCTCCTTGGTGGGACTGCTTGCAGGGAGAGCACATGCCCCCCCCCCCCGACTAAGGCAGCACCAGTCACCCATGTACTAACTTGTCCCCTTTCTTGAAGATGGTCACAATGTTGGCATTCTTTAAGTCAGGTGGAATGTCCTCATTAACCCATATTTTGATGAGAAATCAGTAAAATTTTGCACTAGTACTGTTCCAGCAGGTTTGAAGACCTCTGCAGGGATGCCACCTGGGTCCAGCACCTTACTGTTCTTGGTCTGAGTGGGTGGGGGACCAGTAAGAGGTTCTATTACTAGGCATGGCCTCTTATGCACACCTGTGGCAGAACATGAGCCAAAATCCATATTACTAAATAAGGTGACCTAATTTTCAGATATGCTGATCACCCATGAACAATTTTTTACCTTTGATTGTTTTACAACTGAAACAAGGCCACTTATTTGTGTTTGGATATCTGTAATTTACAGAGAGATCACCTTGATGTCCACCACAGGAAAGATCAGTGGGAGAACCCTCCTGAACCGTCTCTTTCCATTTGCTGATGAGAGCTCCTCCCAGAATCTCACTATGAGTTTAGGGCATCAAGAAGCACAGTCTTCATGATCAAGAGGCACCATCTTGACATGATTTTCACTGCTCATCAACTGCAGGAAAAATGCTGGGAACATCATAAACCTCTCTACATGGCCTTTTGGACAGCACAAAAGCCTTAAACACTGTCATCTGAGAAGCACTGTGGAGGATCCTTCTGAAGTAGTGATGCCCACCAAAATACATCACAACATTCTTTGTCTGCTCCATGATGATATGCGAGTGGTGGTTCTCAGTTACCAGATATATCACAGATCTCTTTCAGGTTAAGGCAAGAGTTAAGCAAGGCTATGTCAGCACTCTAACACTCTTCTCAATATTTCTTACTGCAATACAACATCTGACTACCAACAAGCTTCCAGCCAGAGTGGAGTCAAACTGCTGAATGGATGGTAAACTGTTTAAATCTTAGCTGACTCCAAGCCAAAACTAAGAATACCCCAACCTCAATCATCAAGCTCCAGTACACTGATGATGCTGTAGTCTGTGCCCACTCAAAAGCAGACTTTCAGGCAACTGTTGGTATGTTTACCAAAGCCTGCAAGTCAATGTGACTGACACTTAACATTCAGAAGACTAAGGTCCTCCATCAACAAGCTCTTAATGAGCTGTCCCCAGCTCCAGTAATTCAGATTCACAGTGAGACTCTGGAGAATGTTGAGCATTTCCCATACCTTGGAAGCCAACTCACGCAGAAGGATGACATCAATGAAGAAATCCAACATCGCCTCAAATGTGCAAGTACAGCCTTCAGACACCTAAGGAGATAGGTGTTTGAAGATCACAACACTGGATCCAAAACCAAGGTCATGGTTTATTAAGCAGTCATGATCCCTGCACCTGACTATATAGAACTGAAACACAGACAATGTATAAGAGACATCTCAATTTGCTGGAGAAGTAACATCAGCATCAACTCATGGGAGCCTATGATCCTGGACTGAACCAAATGGAGGAAGAGTCTGCTGCAAGGATTTCAGTACAAACCTTATGATGACAACAGGAGATGGAAAAGTGGGAACAACAGCAACAGTGTGTCATGAACCAAAACAAGAATCCAGGGCCACCCACCCTGCACAGAAACATTTGCTCAAGCTGTAACAGAGCCTTTTGCTCCCAATTGGCCTTATCAGCCATCTTCAGACCCACATATAAGACAATGATCCTCAACTGCAAGGGGCTGGCGATGATGATGGAAATATGGACATCCTGCAGTAGGCAACAACATTTGAAAATGTTGTTTTTAGTGTCAAGCCAAGAAAAAGTAGTAGAGCTTTTATTTCAAGCTAGGACTTCCTACTGATATTGAGAAAACTACGTATATAGAGAGGACCGAACACTGGAGATGAAAGCAGACAAGAAGACTGGAGAGAATTTTGCCCTCAATTTTTTAAACACTTCTATAAGCTTTAACTACTACCTCTAAGTGTAAACTAATAATCTAAATGTTTACTTTGTGTAAATGATATTATTGTGATTTCAAAGATCAATCATTTGACCAAGTTTAATACTACATTAAGAAGGAGTGTAAAATGCCAGAATTGAAGTTTATTAAATAATGCGAAATAACATGTTTTATTAATGTTAAAAGTCAATTATTCATAAAGGATGACAGAAGTAGTGTCATTTGGAGGGCATCATATCAAATATGCCGTACACAAAGCATGATATATTGTAGTACTGTTTACACTATAAACCAGCACTTCAGGCTTTTTTTTAAATCAAACTGAAGTGTTGTCATGCAATTTGTATCAAGGCTTAGGCACACATGAATATTACTTTCTTAATATTTGAGTCCCAGTTGTATATAAAATGCAATAGCTTCTGTTAAAAAACTCACTGTTTTACTTTGACGACAGGGTTTTATACATTTTAAACAAAAATGCCTCCCCTAAATCTCTGCATATATTTTAATGTATTAAAATCCTTTTTTCATGTTTTAGATATTGCATATATTTCATGCACTTCTGAGCAATCTAACTTCTATTTTATTTTAATAATCATAATTAGTCATGTTCAATGGTCATTATGATATTACCTATGGACCAACCAAGATCCAACCAACCATTGTGCTAGGCACAGTTCAAATACAGCCACACCCAAGAATTTAAAATGTTTTGCATAAGAATTAAGAAAACCTCTATGGCATGAAGTTAAAAGTCGTTTCTGCCACTAACAGCCAAAATAGCCAATATCAAATTGAACATTGGCCCCCTGTTAAAGCAAATCTACTTTCTGTAACAAATTGATATACTCTTGCTGACATTCTGGCCCCTTCAGTTCACATGTGCTGATGTTGTTTTCATCAATTTGTTTTAGTTCATTGTTCTACTTATCTCTATAGCTGTACTATACTCTGCACAAATACTAGGTACCTCTGTGGCAGAGACAAAAATGGAACTTAAGTCTGTTAAGCCATATTTGATTCCTATGGGGCCACATTTGATTCCTAGAAAATTAGGGTTGGGAGGGACCTCAGGAGGTCATCTAGTCCAACCCCTTGCTCAAAACAGGACCACCCCAAACTAAATCATCCCAGCCAAGACTTTGTCTAGCCAGGCCTTAAAAACATCCCAGGATGGAGAGTCCACAACTTCTCTGGGCTACCTGCTCCACTGTTTTACTACCCTCATAGTGAGAAACTTCTTCCTAATATCTAACTTAAACTTCCCTTGCTGCAACTTGAGACCATTGCTCATTGTTTTGTTATCTGTCACCACTGTCTATCTTCTTTTGAACCCTCCCTTAGGTAGTTTAAGGCTTCTATTAAATCTCTCCTCAGTCTTTTCTTCTCTAGACTAAATAAGTCTAGTTCCCTCATCCATTCCTCAGAAGTCATGTGCTGCAGTCTCCTCACCATTTTTCTTGCTCTCCATTGGACTCTCTCCAATTTGTCCACATCCTTTCTGTAGTGGGGAGCCCAAAACTGAACACAGTACTCCAGAAGTAGCCTCACCAATGCTGAATAAAAGAGAATAATCATTTCCCTTGACCCGCTGGCAACATTCCTACTGATGGAGCCCAGTACGCTGTTAGCCTTCTTGGCAACTGGGGCACACTGTTGGCTCAAATTCAGTTTATTGTCCACTCTAACCTCCAGGTCCTTTTCTGCAGAGCTGCTGCCCAGCCAGTCAGAGCCTGTACTAGTGCATGGGACTGTTCCATCCTAAGTGCAAAACTTTGCACTTGCCCTGTAGAACTTCATGAGATTTCTTTTGGCCCAATCTTGGTCACTCTAAATCCTAGCCCTACCCTCCAGCATACCTACTATTCCCTCCAGCTTGGTGTCATTTACAGATTGGCTGAGGGTACACTCTATGCCATCTTCCAGGTCATTGATGAAGATACTGAACAAAACTGGCCCAAGGACCAACTCCTGGGGCACTCCACTTGATACCGGCTGCCAGCTAGACATTGAGCCATTGCTTACTACCCTCTAAGCCTGATGCTGCAGCCAGCTTTCTATCTACCTTACAGTCCATTTATTCAGCCCATACTTCCTTAGCTTACCTGTGAGAAAGTTGTGGGAGACTGTATCAAAAGCCTTGCTAAAACCAAAGTATAGCATATTCATTGGTCTCCCGGCATCCACAGAGCCAATCATCTCATCATAAAAGAAAACGAGGTTGATCAGGCATGACATCCTATTGGCAAATCCATCTGACTCTTCCTATTCTCCTTCTTATCCTCCACGTGCTTAGACATGGATTCTTTGAGGAACTGCTCCATGATTTTTCCAGGAACTGAGGTGAGGCTGACTGGTCTGTAGCAAGGCTCCCTCTAAGGTGTGCACATACACGGCTATGCACAAGTAAAAGACTTGCCGCACACAAACTTTTTAAGGCCATTCACCCACTGGGAGAGGAGCTGGGCTGCAGTGTGGGACACTTACCCAAGGTAAGCTCCTCCCTGAGGCAAGGCAAAGGCAGGAACGGGGACTGGAGCTGGGGCCTGGTGCAGGCTCCGCTGGCTCCAGGGAACTGCTCCACTCCCCTGCATTGTCCCAGGGAGGGAGGAGGCATATACTGTCAGGGCTGGGGAGTGGAGTACTTCCCCAGAGCCAGCAGAGCCCATGAAGCAGTTCCCTGGAGCCAGCAGAGCTGGACCCAGCCCCCAGCTCCAGCCTCCAGCCCTGCCTTGCCTCACCTCAGGGAGAAGCTGCTGCCTGCCCTGAATGAGGCTCTTCTGGCTCTGGAGAACTGCTCCACGGGCTCTTCTGGCTCCAGGGAAGTGCTCCACTCCCCAGCCCTGACACCACATGCCTCCTCACTCCCCAAGGTGATGTGGGGGATTGGAGCAGTTCCCCAGAGCCAGCGCCAGCCCCCAGGCCCCAGGCCCCCAGCCCCCACCGCCTACCCCAGGTGAGGGGTGAGGAATGAGGAGCTTACCTTCACTAAGTGTCCCACACCGCACCAAAAGGGGGAGGTGGGACCAACGCAGCACACTCACAGACTAAAACAGCGTACTCACAAACTGCTACTCCTTAGAGAGAACATTGGTCTGTAATCCCCTGGATCTTCCTTTTTTCCCTTTCTTAAATGTGGGTACTATATTTGCCATTTTCCATTTATCTAGGACCTCTTCTGCTTGCCATGAGTTTTCAGTGATAGCCAGTGGCCCTGCACTCACATCAGCCAACTCCTTCACCACCCTTGGGTGCATCCCATCTGGCCGCATGGACTTGTACAAGCTTCTATAAATAGTCCCTAACTGTTCTTTTGCCACTGTTGGCTAGTCATCTCCTCCCCAAACTGTGCTGCCAGATTCAGTTGTCTGGGAGATGACCTTCACTTTGAAGACTGAGTTGAAAAAGGCATTGAGCACTTCAGACTTTTTTGCATCCTCTGTCACCAGGTTGCCTCTTCCATTCTGTAAGGGACCCACACTTTCCCTGATCCTCCTCTTGTTACTGATACACTTGTAAAAACCCTTCTTGTTACTCTTCACATCTCTTGCTAGCTGCAACTCCAATTGTACTTTGGCCTTTCTGAGTACACCAGTGCATGCCTAGGCAATGCTCTTATACTTCTCCCTACTTTTTGTCAAAGTTTCCACTTCTTATAAGCTTCCTTCTTGTGATTTACTTTACTGAAGAGTTCTCTACTAAGCCAAGCTGGTCTTATGCCATGCTTGCTAGTCTTCCTATGCATTGGGAGGGTTTGTTCCTGCACTCTCAGTAAGGCTTCTTTAAAGTACAGCCAGTTTCCTGGACTCCTCTCCCGCTGAGACTGGCTTCCCAAGGGATCCTGCCCATGAGTTCCCTGAGTGAGTCTAAGTCTGCTTTTCTGAAGTCCCTCTGCTGCTCTCCATCCTTCCTTTCCTAAGGATCCCGAACTCAATCATCTTGTGGTCACTTTTGCCCAATTTGCCATCTACTAGTACTGTGAGAGGGGAGGCAAAAGCGCCCCCCCCCCGCCCCCAGCATGGCCCAGATGTGCCCTGGCACTTACCTTAGGAGCTAGGACAAGCAGCAACTGGAAGGAGATGCTGACACAGGCTCAGCAGTTCTGCAGCAGATCAGCAAACACTTGGGGCATGGCTTCCAAGCAGCGTGGACTGCTCAAAAGGCAGCTGGGGATTCA
Source organism: Crocodylus siamensis (assembly GCF_052110815.1). Lineage (NCBI taxonomy): Eukaryota > Metazoa > Chordata > Crocodylia > Crocodylidae > Crocodylus > Crocodylus siamensis. The sequence goes on from NC_143403.1 coordinate 21,726,778, forward strand.
GCTGAGGTGGCGCCAGGAAGTAAGGAGCAGAACACCAGCTGGGAGACGTCAGCTGCAGAGCCAGTAGACTCCAACTCCAGCCACCCCAAGAAGGAGCCAGGTGCCTGCCAGTGAGGCAGAGGGCAACCTCAGGGGCCGACAGGGGCAGAGGAGCCCCACTGAGGGGCAGAAGCCACAAGGGACACTGCCAGGAAGCAGCAGGGCTCTGACCAGGACCTTGGGTGCCATGGTTGGCGATGGCTCCTCAAGTCCACAGGCATCCCCAGACAGCCCTGTAGTGGGCAGAGCACAGGAGATTCTGAGCACCCAGAAGGGGGAAGTAGATGAAGCAGGCTGCAAGACCAGGACAACTGGACCACGGGTCAGCTGGGCCCCAGGGAGGTGATGCCAGAAGAGATGATAGAGGCTGGGCACAGGACAGTTGCCTGTACCCTACTAAGATAAAGGGGATAGAAGAGTTTCCCCAAGGGACTGAGGGCCCAGGGAGAGAGAATCTTGGGTTCCCCGCTAGAAGAAGCCAGTTGTTTTCTGTTGAGTTACAATTTGGCCCCGGACAGGGCAGGTTTAATTTCCCAGGAGAGGGGAAGCTGACCTGGAGACAAGGGGTGGACCCCTGAAGATTGATGGCCAGGAAGACCCATCCCTTTCAAGGCAGGCAGTGTGGGAAGACCTGCAGGGAAAAGCATCTATCCAGGCTGAGGACATAGTAAGGGTGCGGTAAAGGGGATGTTTGGAGCCCCACAAAGACACAAAGACATCCCAGAGCCAAGACTCCTTTGGGTCACCAACAGGGAACTGCCCCCCCAACAATATCTAAGATGTGACAGGCGAGAAGGGGCAGCACTCGGACCATCTAGGTGGCACCAAAATTTTTCATTAAAGGTGTTTGAAATAATCTAGTATCTTGCTTGATTTGATTTGAAACCAGAATCTTTTTTAAATAATTCATTTCTATATGACATTTTCTTGTTTGACAAAAATATTTTTCAACAAAAAAATGTTCCATTAGAAAAGCTATAGTCAACTCAACTCGCATATGAAAGTGTTAAAGTAAAACATCACTTCTCGTATAACCCATGCCACTCCTGCATGCATACTACAGCAGGGTAGTACTTTTTTGAGACATAGTGCTACTGTGATTCTCTATAAGCTAACAGGCTCTTCAGTTTTAAAAGCTGAAATTGTACTAACATCACAAACAAGTATAGGAAAAGGAATCAAAAGTGTACTGCTACTGAGGTCTGTAATCATACAGGGCCTATTCTTTCACTGGTAATATTGTCTATCTATTATTCTCCTCAGTACAAATGATACAAAGGGAAAGAGAGAAAATAAAATAAATAGGGGAGACCTGAAGAAAGGCAGCAAGGTTTAATTTAAGAACTAACTTCAGTTGACCTCATCCAAACTCCTGATAATATCCAGGAGGGCAGAGAAATACGTTTTTCCTTTTGTATTTCCCATAGGTATTAAACCGTTACTCAAAGAGAACCTTGCACAATTACCGCTAGTCTACTTAATTCTCATAAGCTCAACTTGCACACAGATAAATTGATCTTGACAAAGCTGCACCAATCACGTCGTCATGTGCCACAGCACAAAGTCACAGTAAGAGTCAGTTTCTTTTAACACCAAACAAGGACATTTATTAGGCAAAGGAGAGTAGCAGTATCCCCAGATCTACTCTACCTTTCCTTCTGTTTCACCACAGACCTTCTTCCTGAAATTTTCCCCAGTGCTGTCCTACTTGCTTTCCTATGCCAGATTTTTAAAAGACATTACATATATTTATTCACATACTTCCAGAAACAACACAGTGAAAAGTGATCACATTTCTCAGGTGATCCACCTGGGATTTTCAGGTACAGGAAGGGAAGATTAATAGTGAAAATTGTGTATTTTCACTAATAGTGAAAATTGTGTAGCCCTAGGCACCAAATATTATATTGCTTATCTGATCACACTTAAAGTAAATTTAGAAATTAAAGGGATCTCAAGAGATCATGTATTCCCTCTCCCTGCACTGAAGTAAGATCAAGTATATCTAGATCATCCCTAACACGTTTGTCTAACTTGTTCTCCAAACCTCCAGTGAAGATGATTCCATAACCTCTACGGGTAGCTTGCTCTAGTACTTCACAATTCAGTAGAATATTTTTTTCTTAATACCTAATCTAAGCTTTCCTTCTTTGCACATTAAGCCAATTTATTATTGTCCTTTTCCTCACAAACAGAACAATCCATCACCATCCCCATTTTAACAACCTTTTAGATATTGCAAGAATGTCAAGACTCCTCTAAGTAGTCTCTTTCCTAGATCATCGAACTCATTTTTTTCAGTCTTCATCTTTTAATACATACATATATATACACATATATACACACATGTGTATATATACACATATGTATATATATTTATATACACACACGTGTGTGTGTAACTTTTTTTTGCAATAGCATCACATTGTGGAGCACAGTCACCAATCACTTCCAGATTCTTTTCTGCTGTAGTGCTGCCTTTCAATTCCATATTTTGTATACATGCATTTGATTTCTCCATTTCAAACACAGTTTTTTGCACATCATTTCTTCACTTATTAACAGAATTTTGAATCATACTTTCCAAAGTTTTTGTACCTTCTCCCAGTTTGGCTTCACACAAATTTTACAAGTGTACTCACTACTCTGTTCTCCAAGCCCCCGAGGAACTTGTTCACTAGAACTAGAGTCCTGTGCAACTTCACTCAAACTGTCCCCCCATTTGACTGCAAAGCATTGATAACTACTCTCTGAGCAGAGTTTCCCAACCAGCTGGACATTCATGGTATGGTGATTTCATCCAGCTGAATGTTCCCAAGTCTGTTTATAAGGATGCCAAAGGGGACAATGCCACAAGTCTTACTTGTGGCAAATACATCACATTTACTGCTTTCCCATTATCCAGTAGTCCGGTTTCCTGTCAAAGAGGGACTTAAGATTGGTTTGGCATTTGCTCTTGACAAGAACATGTTGGCTGTTTACTTGTTTTATTTACTTGGTTTTTTAGTTGGTTAATTTCTCTCAACAGTATTATTATTTATTTTAATTCAAAGACTGACGTATTAATGTTCTTTGATTTTAACTGCATGCAGAGTAAATTGGATGCTTATCTTGCTGGGATCCTATAACCCCAGCTGACTTCCTGCCCTTTGGGCAGAGGGCTGGACTCGATCTCCCGAGGTCCCTTCCAGCCCTGATGTCTATGAAATCTATTAAATGAAATCTATGAAAACTATGAACTGACTGCAAACTACTGTCTGAAACTACCAATTTATCTGTAAGTAATACTAGTAATTGATTAAGTTAAATCAATGCATTGGGTTCCCCTTCTGTTGGCTGAGTCAGCAAGCACTTCATACACTATCTAAGAAACTAGGCATATTTAAATCATATTAATGATATTCTGCGTTACTTGGAAATACAAAATGTTTTCCTTTATTGGGTTTATCTTTTGTATGAGTCCTACTAAACATTGCTAATACTGTCCATTTAACAAAACTGTAAGATAAGGGGAATTGCTACTATTTTTATTACTACACTTTTTGTTCTACGTCTTCCTTTATGATAATAAACATTTTAATCAGTTTTCAATGTTAGCATACACTAGGCTTCAAATGGTACAGTTCCTCTTCTGCTGCTTATGAGCCAGCACCTTATCAAGATTGATTTCTCACTTTAATTATGTATTGATTATCTGTAAAAATAGAAAGTTCAGAAATTATAACTAGAAACTTATTCAAATTTGAAGCTACACAACCAGAAGTGTCAGCCATCTGCTAAAATTCTCACAATTAAAAATAACTACTAGCTTAGCCATTCAGAGTCTCGCCCAATGGCCTAATGCTGTAGCCCATTCTAAAAAGTTATGGCTCAAACTTTAGAAGTGACACACAGTATACTTGTAACTGAAAAGGTAGTTTCCATGGCAATACAAGTGCAATCAGCCAGAATTAATTTGTCAACAGCAAACCAACTTCTATAAAGGAAAGCGAGCACCAACTACTGGATCAAATAAATAAATACATTTGCATAATTAAAAAAGGAAAAAACATGGAAAGACTGAAAAAAAATGTTCTTTGGGTATGATCTAAGGCTGTAAGTCTGTGGAAAGATTTCCATTACCTTCAAAGGGCTATGGAATGATCAACTAAGAAATTGATTACAACTATCTTTTCCAGACAGGTCTTAATTGTGTTGTTAGTTTTAATGATCAATCGATTATATAAAATGTTCGTGAAGCCTGAGGAAAACAATTATTTGATTTTTTAGAATTTGTCTTGTTGTCTTCTCTTACAGCTGAACTGAAGTCAAACTCTGACTAGAAATCAGGTTACAAGATCATAAAGGCTAATGACAAAAGTTACACAAAAATCAGTATAAGTGATCAGAAATTGGTTCAGATCTGTAACACAACAAAAGTTCAGTGCACATCAACTGCTTTCAAAATGGTTGAAACTAGTTTAAGATAAATCTGGATGAATGTTAAGTATCAGAGTTAACTGATTTAATTTAAATCGGTTTATTGAACTTCTGTCCCAGGTCTGCTCCAAATTCAAGTTAACTCATAGTCCTTCAGCATCCCAGGATGTTTTGCACCTCCCCTGTAGACAATTCCCCCCCCCCCCAGGGTGGGTGGGCTAGGTTTGGCCCAAGCTGTCTACTCCAGGCAAGCAGGGAGGCATGTTCTAGCACCCCCTAGCTTCTGGCCTGAGCCACTGCAGGCATGTGGCTGCATTTCTAGTATTACAATGAATATACACTTGTTTATCAGTTCAATCTATGCAGCTTAGACTAAAAGGTGAAGATTTAAATGATTCAGCCTCTGGTTTTTTGGCTTTCTGTACTTAGACACAGGGCCAGGGCTATGAATAACAGACACCAAATTTCCTAAGTACATAAGTGAGAAAAAGAACAAACTCTTTAGGTCATTACCAATAGACCGTCCCCTTTCATGAGCCATTTCTTTAAGATATAGCCATATTTTCTAACAGTTAGCCTAGCTTAAATGTCCTTGCATGGGCAGCACTGAGAATTTTTCGCACTGTAGTAGCACATAATAGCCACAAGCACGTAATGGACATGAAATATGGAACAGTGATCAGTAGATCAGTGAATAGGGAACAACAGTCCAAACCCAATATATTTGGGTGAACATTTTATACCACAGGAAGGGCTGTTAACCACCACTGAAAGTTAATGGGAGTTGCGTGACTAATGGTATCTATGGGTATGAAGATCTTTTACAATTCAAATGTAAAATAATCCCCTTGTACAAGCTGAAATAAAAGTTACAGCTTCTGCACCAAACTCACATCTGAGATAAAGCTTTTTGAAGTAAATATATACAATTATGGAAAGCTATTGTAGCAAGCTAATTCAAAACTATCTTTCCTTGTGGCTGTGCCCAAACCATGAGACAATTTCATAATAGAGTGATTTCCTTAACTCTTCCTTTGCAACAACATCCCATGTGACAGATCAGCTAACCTAGCTTCAGTTAGCCATCCAAAATATATGCACCAAATAATAATTTCTAAAGCAATAATTATGGCCTGGATTAATTTTTTTATATATATTTCTTTTTCAGATAATTCAGAATTTTGGTGATCAGTTGTTTCCACAATAAATTGGCAATTCATGGAATGATGTTTGAAGAGGAGAAAGACAAATATTTTGAACAGTTAAAATATGTGACATGTTAGCTTTGGGGCCCTGAGCACAAGACAAAACATTACCATCAACTAAAAACATATTTCTCCAGGTCTTTCTTTTTCCATGATTTAAAATGAAACAGCATGTACATATCCTAGAGGAGGTGAAAGCATACTCCAGAATTGATCAAAGTTATGAAAAATCTTAGCTATAGGGAAATTCTAAGAGCATAAAATGATGGGAATGTCTACACTCTGGCAGCAGCATGTCCCAGCCAAGCTGTTCCCAACCCACCCACCCACCCACTTCCCCAGGCATGATTCAAACCCAAAAAACTCTGGAGCAAGGGTGGCTAACACATGAAATGCATGCAACAAATGGCATAGGCAACTTCTGAGAGTGGCACACAGCAGACAGAAGAGGGAGCAAGAAATACAGTGGCAGATTGGAAGACAGAGAGAGGAAAGCAGAGCAAACAGATTGTACAGGGAGCAGAAAGCAAGGCAACGGGCTGGGCAGGGGAGGGTGCACAAAATGGCAATTGAGAAGGATGCAGGATTTACCATGTAGCACACCTGCCAAAGTGTTTAGCTCCTATATCTCGATGGTGGGGCTTCCTCTGTAGCCATTCCCAAGAAGATGATCTCTAGCATGCTTGACAGCAGCTCCTCTGGAGAACTCCAGGGCATCCTCATCGGCATATTATCAAGCTTGGAGCACATATGTGGGAGCAGATGGGCAGGGCTTGCTCAGGTCTATCCCAACAGGGGCACAATGCACTGAAAAGTTCACAAGCCTGGTTAGACAAGCTCTGAATGTCAAGTGAATACCAACCTATATGGATTTTGGAAGGAAGAGCACAGATTCAGATGGAAAGAATTTGGGGTAGGTACCAGAAGACAGGCTTGTCACACGGCATGAATGTCGCCTGTAGTTCTCTGTAGCTGTAGCAGAACTCTTTAAATAATTTGGTCAGTAAAGAGCCAGGTCAGGTTTAGAAACTGGAAGGTCTTCTACAGGGAAGAAGGGGAAAAAAAGATGCTTACTTTGACATTTGGTGGAAGCTCTTAGAATTTACTTTAAAAAAAATTCTCCTACCTCTAAATCAGAAACTTTGAATACTGAAGGAACATGAAATTTCTGTGAGCTAACAGAACAAATTTGGAATAAATTTAAACTGTGAAAGAAGTGATGAATAGAAGATAACAAGATTTGTATTATGCAGAGTTCTGAGGCAGAAGAGGGGATGAATTCTTATATAGAAATGAAGAAGCACAAAAATTTAACAGCAATGGAAACACAAAGGAACTGTCAGAGGTTGAAAAGCAGAGAAGAAAAGAACATAGGACTCCTGTGGACTATGACATCTTCTTCTTCTTGTGTCTCTACACCACATTTGACCATTTTGTTACACATACTTGTGCTCATTTATTGTACTTTACATGATCTTTCATTGTACTTTTGCCTTTGAGCAGCAGGCACTGCAGCAGGATACTGATTTTGGACACTGCTGTGACTTAAGGAAACACTGTTGATGGAAGATAGATAGCTATCTTTAAGTATATTTTAGGGGATTGAAAATATCCTTAAATGTTAAATTTGTTATTTGATAAGTCAGGTTTGTTGATAAATAAACGTTAAAACAAAGAAACTGGAAGTTCTCTCATGAATACCCGGGACAGGGCACATGACACACAGCAATTCTTATTATACGGTGTAAAGCATCAAATTACTGAAAAGAGAATGACTGAGATATAACTAAATTCAAAAGCAAAGGAAAGCAATGGGGGTGTGAGCTGGTCCTGCCTTCTGCCAACTGATTTAGTCCAAGCCGCAGCCAGACCTCTTTCACGGTTCAAAACAATAAGTCTGTTTTGGAGTCCTCCTTTAACACAAAACATTTGGGCCACTCTGCCTACTACCTTCAAAAATGGGAATCAAAAGAAGATAACCTCACTTTCACTTCAGGCCTCAAAGATTCTTCAGCTTCTATCAGTAGCAGCAGCCTCTGTGTCCGCCTGTTCGCTAGGAGCTTTGTTACATACTCCCAGTGGAAGATCCTCCCGGGGCACCTTCACCTCATTGCCAAGCCCCTTCTGAATCTTGAAAGGGTCTTTACACCCTGTCACAGGAGGACAATGAGAAACGATTTTAGTTAACAAATATAAAAGATCTGTTCCTTTCCTCCTTAAAAAGGCAACCTGAAAGAAGGTTAAACAGACTCTATTTAACAGTTTGGGGAAAGAGAGAAGACAAAAAAAAGAGCAGTTACTTGCCTACTCAAACCAATTTAGGGCATCTATACATGTGCCAGATGTCTGCTCCAATGTGTGCTAATTAGCAACATCACAGCAGACTCAATTAATCGAGTCTATCAGAGCATGCCAATTAAAACACTCCAGCAGTTTAGTCTAAACACTCTTACCACCATCCTAAAGTGCATGATGCTGAACACGTGATGCTGCAGGCACTTTAATTAGAGTGGCTCTTGGAGCCACTCTAAAGTGCCCCACTCCCCCTCTGGAGCACATGTAAAGACGTCTTTAAAAACCTGAATTTAACTGCTACGTTACAGTGTCTGATGCATACACCATCTAAAAGATAAACTTTTTCATTTACTACTTGCAGGATGCTAGGATGGGTTTTCACTACTAAGTTGATTTCCTGTCCTGTGTCTGCCTTAATCTTCCAGGACTTCATACAAAAAATCCCACGTCCTGGAATCTCCTCTTTCCTTCTAAATGTTATTGAATCTGAAGCAAAATTGGAACATGTCAGGTTACAGAGATAAGAAGAAACAAGGTTTCTACATATAGGTAGGATGGCCTATTAAACTTAGTTATATCAAACATTCAATTGTGTTTAGTACAGATCAGAAGGCTGATGACGCTGAAGTTAATGTACTAATTAAGCTACCTTGAACACATATATTTTATACAGTAACTTCCTTCAGTCAAGAGCATTAGAATGATTGGTAAAATACTTTACCATGTACATGGGAAATATCTACTGCATTTTTAAATTACAGTACATCATTTTATTCAGAAGTAGCTATAATCTGCTGTCAACCATGACCATTAAAATGGGTTAAAACAATAAGTGGTACAAGCCATTGGCCTTAACTGTTCAAAAACCACGCGATACAGAAGCAGCATTCCAAAATGAACAAATATAATTTAAAAATATCAATGGTATATTTTAAAAATTGAACAGCATTGAAATGACATTGTACACAGAGCAATTTTATAGCATATAGAAATTATATCAAGTGAGACTTATTTATGCTATTTTATTCAAGTATCTTACGCAAAAATCAGCATCAGTAATCAAAAAGTTTGTAAACTCATCCATCAAACGTTATTCTGTAAGATCTCCTAAGAACTGAATATAATCCATCCACCATAAATACACTAAAAAGACATTACTTGTAAGTAAATAAGAAAGAGAAGATGAATACGTACAGTAGTCTATAAAATATGTGAGAAAGAGTAAGGCTAGAAGTTGTTTAAAGTCAAGCTGACAGTGTAAGAGAAAATGGAATCTGGTCAATAACTGTTCTCTAAAGTACATTTCAGAAGCCAGTGAAGCATGGGACTAAATCATGATGGACTGGGATAAATCATTCCTGGGAAAAAAACAAACCCCCAACACCCATATATTATCCAATATATTAAACTGAGAAACAATCTGAACTCAAATGCTAGGGTAACTGAAAATACAAAATGCAGGTCTCACAGAATGACAGAAAACATATGCTACCATGTGCTATTTTCCCCTTTAGTAGTTTTATTACACAGTTCTTACACATTTTACACTCTTCCTTCTCAAATCTACCTTTGTTGCATGATGGAGAAGTATTCAGGGTAAGTAGCAGGTTCGAAAAACGCAGAAACTTCTTTGTAAGACATCCCCAACAGGAAGGAGTTAGACCATAATGTCTGTTGGCAGTGAAAATAGCCTATTCTCAAAGTCAGCAAGAATAGTAAAATGAGGCAAATAAAGTTTATGTTTTCAGCACCTTCTATGCCTTCAAGCAGATACTGAGTTTATGGGATCAAGCTACTGCATTCTCACCCCTACTCTAACAAATAATGGAGGCTATGAGCACCCATAGTCTAATGTTTTGTACAAAATTTATAAAGAGGAAAATAGCCAGAATTGTTTAACATACTGGTTTCATGGACAAGAGACCACGGAACTAAAAGAAGAAATGAATAAGCATTATTTACTATTATTTAAAGTAGGTGTATGAGATTACCTTCTCCTATATATCTACTTCCCTTCCAATTAATATTGCCAATTGCTGCGTACCAGTTTCAGCATTTTAATGTGACATTGGGGCTGTAACATGCCTCATAGTCCTGAGGCAGGAATGCTCTTGTGGAGCTCTGCCTAATTGCTACAGTAAAACCTTCTTGTATGTTCTTCCCCTCTTGCCTCTCAGTTCCCATTCCTGATGCAGAAATAGATCTGTGTTTCAGCATGTTTAAAAAAAAAGGAAAGAAAAAAAGGACTGTATTTGCTAGATGAGTTTGAAATACTCCCCACTAACATGAACCCTTAATTTGACTTAATTTGCCTAAATGAATTTGGAATGAATTTGGAGGTGAAAAGCAGAGATGAGAAGAAGATAATGAGATTTCTGTTATGCAGAGTTCTAGGAGAGAAGGGGCTTGGCATTGACAGAAGCATTAAGAAACTGTTGGAGACTGTGGGGAGGGAAGGGAACAAAAGACTTCTGTGGATATTGATTTCAATTGTGAATAGCACTGTTGATAAAAAATCAATGTCCAGGTTTGCATATATTTTGGGGGATTGGATATGTTTTTTGAAAGTTAAATTGGTTATTTTATGTATTGTATTTATTAGGAAATAAAATTTGAACAACAAAGAATGCCATAGTGCTGTTGGTGGGAGATTGATATCTTTCATTTGGGTATATTTTTGGGGATTGGATATCTTTTTGGATGTTGGGATCTGTTACTTTATCCGTTGAAGTCATTAATAAAATTCAAAAAAAGAGTGAGAGAGAAAAAAAGAAAATGCCATGGAACATATGAACTTCTGAAATGTCTCTAATTTCCCCTAAACAAGTCCTTCCTCCTTTTCATTTTAAATTATATTCAGCAAGGTAGGAAGGAAGGGAGCATCTCATTTTGCAACACTTCATGTCAGGTCACTTAAATTATGTTAGCTTGCCACACAGATAATTTTATGTAACCAGAAACATTCTGTGCAGCCTAATGTGATGCATCATCTAGAAAGTGAAAATGTATTAGAGAGCTACTAAAACAGTTATTTAATTTAATCTGAACTGAAAAAGTGCAAAGTAAAACTTCCAAAATTCCTCATAACTCTGTTAACCAAAATCCTTCTTTGGAATACATTAATTCCTCCCTCTGTAGAAATATGAGGAGTTGCAGAAGAGATTAAGTGATCACACAGGAAGGATGTGACAAAGCAATTGAGAGAGAGCTAATCTTCCAAATCCTAATTCAGTATCTTAACCATACAATCATTTTTCCACTGCTGCCTTCACAACTTCATCCTTATTCTAATCTAACCAATAAAATACTGAAAAGCAATAAACTGATTTATGTAAGAGGATGGGCACAAACACTAAAAAAAAATATTGTTAACATTTTTACTCATTTTTTCAGTGATGCTCGTTAATTTAAATACAATGATAGAGGTACAGCTGGTCCTGAGATTCTTTTTAAAAAAGTAAAAGTGCTCATGGAAGTTAAGGAATATGAAAGTAAGAAACAGATAGACTTGACATATGGTATGAACTAGCCTCCATAATGGAATGACCATAGATTTTATCCTCGCATAACCCCAAGACCCTTAAACAAGATCTACACACTCCTAGATAGAGCCTCTACTGTGGTATGACTCTACTGAACCAAATAGGGGCCCAATCCCTACTGAAGGCAGAAGAAATTATACTATAGACTTCCGTGAGTAATGAAGCAGGCCCTGAGTCACTGGTAAAATCAGCCCCAAAACCTACACTCCTATCAAGAAGTCACACATTTTTGGATTTACAATTAAATAAATAGATACACACCCCCAGTCGTCAGTATATTAAGTTTTAGGCCATTTTGTTCTGAATGTAACTCTCACAAGCAAACTCTTGCAAGAAACTAATAAACCAGGGCGTCAAACTCCTCTGGCCCTGTGAAATGGCTGAGGGTCTCTGGGCTGGTCTGCATGGTAAATTGGAGCTAACCCCCTGTTCTGTGAGCAGTGCTCATGGCACCAGGTCCAGTCTGCATGCCACATATCGCATGCACCAGCTCTGCTCCAGAGCTTGTGGTGCACGAACTGGACCTGGCACTACACACAGTACAGGAAGCCAGTCCAGCATTCACGCTGGATTGTTCCAGCATGCAGGGCCAATTCAAATCAGGCCTCAAGCTATCCACAAGTGCCAGAGCCAGTGTTTGGGACTGATCCAGAGGGTCACTTCAAGCAGCCTGTACCCCAGACCAAGCTCCTGTGCTGCATACAGCACCAGGTCAAGCCTGGATGCTGCATGTACCATGCATCTCATGCCACCCTTGTGTGCAAAGCAAGCCCTGCGGCCGGCATGTTGAACATGGTGCAGGGGACTAGCCTGGCCATATGCACTGCACGTGATGGGTTGATGTGAGGTTCACACTACTCTGAAACCCCACTGGACCAGCCCTGTGTGCTGGCTCTGAAGGACGGCTCACCGGGATGCTAATTAACTAATTAATCCGGAGGATTGTCAATCCTCTATGGCCCACAGGTAGTCAGTTTCGGAGCATTAAAGTAAGTGAATCTCCCTGAGCATTGATCTACTGCCCGACCCCACTCAGAGTTAGAAAGAGTAGCTACACACTACATCCCAGGTAGGTTGAGCAAGACAAGCTGTATTACACAACAAAATCCATGCAACAACTATCTAACGCAATATTCCCATAATCCCCAAGCTACAACACAACAAAATACACCTAACAGTACAATAATCCGATGCACATCCCAAACCCAATGTCCTTGGTCACACAACCAATCAACTACACATTACACTTAACTGCTATGCAACTTCACAGACAACCCAGAAACCACAGATGGCAGCAAGAACACCCTGGACCCAGTCAGCAGGAGAAACCCTAGGACAGTCCCTGAAGATCTCTAGATCCCTGTTTAGGTACTCAGCACCTTAAAAAGTAGGTCATGACTCAATCAAGGTTGACAGTTCAAACCCTCTAGAAACTTCTCACCTCTAGTCATATGGCGCGTGCATGGGCAACTGGTGCTTCCCAAGTCCGGAGGTGCACTTCCGGTTCCACGGCTGGTGCTTCCAGGGGTGCATGGCTGATCTCACCCACATGCACCCCCTACGCGGCACCAACGGGCACATGCATGGACCTCCACTGTTCTACAGCTTCAGCACAGCCTGATCCAGACCAATCCCAGAGCCAGCATGCAAAACTGGTTTGGGATGGGCCCCATGTACAGTACAAGCCCCAGACTGACCCCATGCTGCATATGGCACATAGGATTGATCCTAAACCAAGGGCCAAATCATACAGCTCCACAGGCTGAACACAACCCATGCCCCATGATTGACACCCCCTTGCTCTAAACAATATAGTAGTTTAGCAAACATAGCCACCAAAGGAGAACTGTTGTTGGGGTTTTTTTTAAACATAGCTCCCTTGAAAGAGAGAGGAACGTGGACACACAGGAAAGAAAAGGAGGAACAAGGTCTTTTATCACTTACTGACCAGGATGTGTTACATAAAGATCAGGATCTGCTGAAGAAGCACTGACAAGCACGCATGCTTTTCTCTCATTAAAATAATCATTATAAATACTTTGGAGGGATTTTTTTTACTTACACCTGCTGTTCTGGCCGGAATATTTTTCTATCAGAGCTTTGTTTTCCACCTCCAGGCTCTTGGATTAGAAAAATGACATGCCATCAGTACAGCTTAAATAAAGCTATAAACAGAACGTTCTGGAAATCCTGTAGAGCTTAATAAATCAAAGTTTTACTTCATTGACTTTGACATTTAATGCTATTTTATATGCACTTTTAAATATAGTTATCTTAAGGCTGAATAAGAAGATTCATCTCCAGGAATGAATATTCACCATGGGCCAAAGAGGGAGTTACATGCATTATTACGGTTATTACTAAACAAGTAGAGATCGTCAAATTGTGCATAAAAATGAATTTCAATTCCAAACTACTGTTCAGTTAGGCTCTAATCTTACTCTTTGGCAACGTATTCTTCCAGACCATTTTTACAAATGTAGTTTAGTCAATATTACACCAACCTTGGGCTCCAGTTTAGAGAAGGCACCAAAATGATGGCTCCCAAGAAGCCTGCACTGGGCAGCAGCAGCAGTCTGAATGCTGTAAGGCCTATACTCTCACCTACCTGCTCTCAGCCATCCAGATCTCTGTCCTAGAGGCCCCTGAATTCAGATGACAATGAACATGTGAAGAATGGCTTGTTCTCCATGTAAATAGTTGTAGTTGCATGAAAAATGGTATTTGTGTATTAGGAGTTTTTGTTATTCATTAATTTCCTATTTTCAAAATAGGAAATCCAGACAGAAAGCAAAAATAATTCCTCAGTTGACCAACCAAATATTGAATTAAAAACAAGATTAAGAACAAATTGTACAGTCCATAATTTAGACCATCAGAGAAATAGTTACAAACCTAGCTAGCTGCAGAAGTATCAAGCCAGTTACAAACGATTCACAAACAGAAATAAGGAATTAATAGCATCTCAATTAATATTGCTCTGAGTAAAGAATTTAGCTAGTGACAGGGACCCAATCAGTGCCTGCAACTTCTTGTGCATGAGGAACACAACATTAAAATATTGCAACTCAGAAAGCCTGATGACTCCCTATTTGGCATCCATTACCTACACTATAGGTTCAAATCTTTTGGTGTTGGTTGAAATTATGAGTGAATAATAACTACAGAGCATGGAGTTTCTCTTTCAAAGTATACACTTACTTTTCCTTCAAATGTAGGTGTCACTACAGTTATCATTCAGAAATTAGGCTGCTGTACTACTCACTTCATGCAGCTACATGTCAAGCAACTTTGAAATTCCAATTCCTACAAGAGGACGAAACATAGATGCAAAACTGTTCTCAACCCCAAAACTCTTTGCTCTGTTGATATCCTCCTTAACTTCTCCACAACCATCCTGAATTTCCCTCACTGGTTTCCTTGCCACCTAAATCACACAGATATCCCCTGTAGCGCAGAACATATCTGTCCATTTATTAAATAGTGGACTGCTAACAGAGTGTTTTATAAACACTGTTCATGGTCTGCACTGGGCTCTGGTTTATGTTTTTTAGTAAAGATTAACCTAAAAATAATAAAAAATTCTAAAGGATTGGAATTTGCTTACTAAATAAACAACCCTGTCTTCCCATATACCTCTGCAGTTGTGTATGTATAGAGGGAGGGAAGCAGGAAGGGAGTGGGGGGAATCTTTTAGGGGGGCTTTTTCAATTTAGGTGGAGGATGAGAGATTAGGAAGAGAAGGTACAAGAAGCTAAAAATATTTCATGGGTAGTTTATTGTAATAAATGGGGTTGTTTGGAGGAGAGTGAGGAAGGGTTTCATTTTTATTATTATTATTTATTTGTATTTCATTACTGTTCCATTTATATTCCATTCCATTCGTATTGCGTTCCAGTTATACCCAACAAATCTCAATCATGCCTAGAGCCTCATTTTGCAATACACTGTAAATTCATATACCTACATGCATTTCACACCAGGACAGTTTACAATAGTTTTCTTCATAGCAAATTTGAAAATCTGTGCGGAGGAATGATGGTTGTACTCATAAGAAACATTTTTGATAGAAGTATTTTCATTTTTTGAAAACCCAAATTGCTACTTATTTTTTACTGAAAGCTTTTATTGTTACTTGAAAATAGATTTTGCTGAATTGTTATTGCTGAAAACAGATTTACTGATTGATTTGTGAATTCAGTGAAAAAACAACAGAGAAGAAGAAAGGAAGAATTAGCATCTCCATTTTGTTAAGGAACTGAGGGGAAGTGATAAGTTTATCACTTTCCCTCAGTGAAAAAGGTGCTTATTCTAAAGTTGGGTGTTAAATCCAGTTCTCTCAGCACGTTAACTACAAAGCCATCCTCTCAATGGATACTACATGCTGTTATATTAGCATTAGCGCAAATTTATTAATTATATAATTTTAATTATATACATTTATATATTAGCACTTCAGCATAAATTTGAATGAAAATACCCATATCGCAGATCTGTGTGACCACAACCAACTATCCAAATTATGTTTTCAAAGTTGCCTTGAATGTATGAATAAACCGAATAATTTAACACAAAGCACTCTGTAAGCCAGCATCGCAACACACTGTTCTAGCAATAGAGTTCTAGGATTTCTTCTCTGAACATCCATTGCAAAAATATTTTATAGCAATAGAGATTGGGGCTTAGCTCACAAAACACAGGTACTATAAATAGAGTGTTTGTGAAGTGAAAGACATATGCTCAATCAAGCAATCATGACAGGAGCAGAACTGCTAATTAGCAAGTTGCACTTGGTACTTGTTATGCTTCCACAAACCTCACTTCACAGATTTTGCAACATTTTAACACAGACTTGAACTTCTGACTTCCAATGCAAGCTCTCTTAAAAAATGAACAGAGTATGCTTCCCTGAAGGAAATGACTGGTAGTCTTCTTCAACCCCATTATGTGTAATATCATTTCATCACCCAAATATTCCCTGCAGCTGCAGCAGTCTGGCAAGAACAAGTCACAAGAAAAACTCATCTACATATGGCTTCTGGCCTTGCTCACTAGAGAAACTTGCTAAGACAAATTATGGTGTCAAAAGAGAGCTCATTAAATTTTTATATCAGATAGTTGTGTTACCCTTAACTCCCTCGATACTCATCCTTCTTTCTGCCTTAAGCTTTCAGTCCTGAAGGCTCAAAAATTTTCAAGGGCAGCAGGCACACCAATTATAAAAAAAGTTGTTTGCTTACTAGTATAAAATGAAGCTTACAACCATCACTAATTCACATTTCCCAAAAATATAGCTCCATTACCACATCGCACAAGACTGCTGAATAGTGGTATTCCCGCTGGTGTTTAATTTAGTGCTGGTATTTGTGCTGAGGCAATGGCAACAATTAAATATATTGAAATGGGGATTAAGCACATTTTCCGCCACTTGGCTGGTTGTTATATTTATTTTCTTCTTTTTTTTAATAAAAAATGAATAACTTCTGGCCCATTTATCCAGTGGTAAGGTAAATGGTTTTATGCACTATTTCAATCATTTGGCATTTTGGAAGGTTAAAACAATTGTAAGCGTCACAGTTATGTTTGATATTCTCAAGAAATAATCATTAAAATAATTCAAAGTTACGTTAAAGTTATTATACTCCTACAGTCTTGTTTTAGTAAATGAATAATTTAAAAAGCTCTACCTGCTTAGGAAGAAGTATAAAACATCATGAAATATACATTTTCTACCAGAATACTCTAAATATTTTATTTCTTCTATTTTGATTATTAGTATTTTTTAAGTTTTACTTTCCTTGCTATTACCACTCTTTAATATATTTAAGAAATTACCCATGTAGAAGAATAATTTATAATATATTAATATCCATTTCCAATAGTATTTTAGTGGTTATAGATTTTCAGCATCAAAATGCAATAGGAAATTAAGTGATTTTTTCATACACGATTCATCACTTAACAAAGATATTATCCTAAGCTTTTATGGGACAATATCAATGTATCTTTTGGATTGATTTGAGCAAGTTTGGTATATCTTTTGCATGACTCCAACAAAAAGTCAGTTTACTTTGCAGGCATGACATATTCAGATACTACTCATTAATATGACTGATAAGTGAAATAATCATTCCATCTCAGACTGATGCAGCACAGCAACAGTAGGATGCAGTTCAGAGCAAAGTGATCACTTTTGAAACTTTGAAATGTAAGCTTGAGCACCAAAAAACCTGTTAGGACACAGATGTACTTCAGAGCCATCCTGAATTCTTAGAGTTCTACAGTCACTGACACAGGGTTATACTTTAAATCAAATGTCATCTATAAAATTTGATTTTATAGATTTATAAATTTGATTTTACATCCAAAAGAGAAGGCTGAGGGGGGATCTAGTGGCCTGTTATAAATTAGTCAGGGGGAATCAGCAGGCATTGGGGGAGTCACTGTTCCCCTGTGCACTGCCAGGAGTGACCAGAAATAATGGTTACAAGCTGGCAGAGGGCAGGTTTAGGCTAGATATCAGGAAGCGCTACTTCACGGTCAGGGCAGCTAAGATCTGGAACCAACTTCCAAGAGAGGTGGTCCTGGCTCCTACCCTGGGGGTTTTTAAGAGGAGGTTGGATGAACATCTTGCTGGGGTCGTTTGACCCCAGTATTATTTCCCGCCATGGCGTGTGGTTGGACTAGATGATCTACTCAGGTCCCTTCCGACCCTAGAAACTATGAAACTATGAAATTGTGCCTTTATTAATTTTTGCCATCTACAGTTGTAAGGATGGGGTAACTGGACCACAGGCATGGACTTGCCTATATTCATATAGTAAATTTGTGACCAACAGGATTA
Organism: Crocodylus siamensis; assembly: GCF_052110815.1. Classification (NCBI taxonomy): domain Eukaryota; kingdom Metazoa; phylum Chordata; order Crocodylia; family Crocodylidae; genus Crocodylus; species Crocodylus siamensis. The sequence continues at coordinate 21,745,122 of NC_143403.1, forward strand.
GATCTAATGATAGTCCCATCTTCTAGACATCAGACCACACAAAAATAAAAATTACTATAAGGCTGTGCTAGTCTAAAATAAACTGTCATGCATTTTGCTATTTTGTGCTAAGCTTTTAGTCATTCCTCATGCCCTTGAAGGTTCTAGATATACCAGGGTCTTTTTGCTACAGAGCAGCAGCCTGCTGGAAAATATACTGCTATATATATTATAAAAGTATATTGCTTTTGTATATTTTTTTATATTGCTCACTGTTAGGTCATTGACTTCACTGGGACTAGCATTGGTCATATAATCGCTTTAAAAAAGAGAGAGACTGAAAGCTAGATTGCCACCCAGAAAGACTTAAAAAGTAGTGCAGTTAACCTTGCTCATGGACTATTTGGAACTTGGTCCATCCGTCTGTCCACAGCTCTCTCCAGCAGACACATAGATAAGGGGTAGCTGGAGAAGGTAGGAACAGGTAGACCTGCAGTTTACATGTGGTGAAGGAAGTAATCTACAGCCAGGTCAGTACTATAACATTTTGCCAGCTCAACTACATCAGTTAACTTGGGTGAATAAAAGCACTGCCAGCAAAACCAGCGGCCAATCACAGACTGTGGCGGGGGGGTCCCCACCAGCTGATGGCCAACCAGGGAAAATGCCGACAGCAAAGCCCGGAAGTGCCGCTGCTGCTTCTCTCATGGGGGTAACGGCCAATCTCAGAGGGTGCAAATGCACCCGCATGCACCCCCTATGTATCGCCAATAAGCAAATCCCACCAGCAGACATGTTGACACAACTTACATGAACATGAACTATGTTACCCATACAGTTGCTGTAGTGGTTGTGATTGAAGAGGAACTAATTTTCATAGATTCCTAGATGCTAGCGTCGGAAGGGACCACAACAGATCATTGAGTCTGACCCCCTGCCCTAGGCAGGAAAAAGTACTGGGATCAGATGACCCCCAACCAGATGCCTATCCAGCCTTCTCTGAAAGACCCCCAAGGTAGGGGAGAGCACCACCTCCCTTGGAAGCCCATTCCAAATTTTGGCCACCCTTACCGTGAAGAAGTTTTTCCTGATATCCAGCATAAATCTGCTCTCTGTCACTTTGTGACTACTGTTCCTTGTTACCCCAAGAAGTGCCTGGGTGAACACAGCATCTCTGGTTTCTTGCTGCACCCCCCCCAATGAATTTGTAGGCAGCCACACGATCACCTCTCAGCCTTCTCTTGCAGAGGCTCAAGAGGTCCAGGTCCCTTAGTCTCTCTTCACAGGGCTTGGCCCTTAACCATATGAGTGGCTCTCCTCTCAACCCTCTCTAGGTTATCCACATCCTTCTTAAAGTACAGAGCCCAGAACTAGACACAGTACTCCAACTGTGGTCTGACCAATGCTGCACAGAGGAGAAGTATCACCTCTTTGGTTCTATTTGTCATACATCTGGTGATTCATGATAAAGTGCAGTTAGCTTTGCGGATGATTTCATCACACTGATGACTCATGTTCATCTTGGAGTCCACTATGACTCTGAGATCCCTTTCTGCTTCTGTGCTGATGAAAGGGTCATTCCACAGCCAGTAGGTGTGCTGGATATTTTTACACCCTAGCTGCAGCACTCTGCATTTGTCCTTGTTGTACTGCATCCTATTGTGTTCTGCCCACTTTTCCAACCTGTCCAAGTCTGCCTGCAGTCATTTCCTACCCTCCGGAGTGTTCACTTCCCCCCACAATTTAGTATCATCCGCAAACTTGGGCAAAGGACACTTCCCGCCCACATCCAAGTCGCTGATGAAGACATTGGAAAGAACAGGTCCAAGGACTGAGCCCCACAGGACCCCACTACCCACATCTTTCCAAGTCCATACAGACCCATCTACTACCACTCTCTGAATGCGACCCCCCAAGCCAATTTGCACCCACCAGAACATGTAAGCATCTAAGTCACACACTCTTAATTTATTTATGAAAATGGGATGAGATATGGAATCGAAGGCCTTCCTAAAATCTAAGAAAATAACATCTATTTTGCCATAACAAGTTTGTAGCGCACCAGCAAAACCCCAAGAGACTGTTCAAGACCAGCAGTCTTATCTGTGGGTCTAAAAATGGCTGATAAGGCTGCTCTGGGATTGAAAGGTTCTGCTGCAACTCAGGCATGTGTTTCCATGCAGGGTGGAGGACTCCAGATTCTCAATTCAGTCCATGACACACTGTTTCTGCCCCTCCCACTTTTCCATCTCCTGTAGACATCATAAGATTTCAAAGTACTGAGATCCTTGGAGCAGGCTCTTCCTCCATTTGGGGTGATTCTGGGTGATAGTTTCCTACCAGCTGATGTCAATGTTGCATTTTTTCAAGTTGGCCTTATGGATGTCAAGACAGCTTTGTCTGCCCTCCTCAGGCATATCCACACCTGCAGGCATATGCACTTGCAGCAGCACAAATAGGAGTAGCACAAATTTGAGGAACAGGTATGTGGGTGAGGGGTTTGTAGGTGTGTCTTAGCAGTGTGGGATTTGTGGGTGGATTGTGGAGGGACTGTGGGTGTGGGGGAACCATATAGGAGGGGGGCTGCTCAGAGGAAGTGGGTCCCCTGCCCCCTTCAGGCCACAGCCTCCCCACACAGCTCACAGACTGCCCCTGCCCACAGGAGCCACAGCTCCCTCCACAGGGCCACAGCCCCCCCTCCGGGCCCACATGACTCCCCACAGGAGCCAGAGCTCCCCCACAGGGGCTACACCCCCCCAGGGCCCTAGCAGTCCCCCCCACAGCTCACCAGCTGCAGCAGTGGCCATTGGGGTGCTTAGGGCCTTCTAGCACAGCCCCCCTGCTCAGCACAGGGCAGCATGGCTCAGCCCCAGCTGCCTACCATCCAGTGCTGCCTTTGCCACTTCACATGGGTGCAGCCCAGCGTGGCTCAGCACAGCGCAATGCAAAGCTGTGCACTTTCAGACAGCTCCAGGTCACTTGGGCTGTCACCCAGGGCCCCATGCCTTCTGTAAATTTGAAAATTTCAGTTACTCTTTGATGCCCTAAACCCACACTGAAATTCTAGAAGGAGCTCTTCAATAGCTCCAAAGTGGAAGGAGACAGTTCAGGAGGGTTTTCACAATGATCTTCCCTTTGGTGGACAGCAAGGTGATCCCTCTGTAATTCCCACAATCAGACTTGAACTTTCTTGAAAACTGTCACAATTAAGGCATCCCTCGTGTCATCTAGGATTTCCTCACTGTCATTCTTCATCTGCTCGATGGATTTCATCACCTCATAAAGGTTGGAGGCATTCTGAGATCATGTCTCTGAAAGGGTGTTGCAGGATAGACCTGAGAACCCCCTTGTCAACAACAGAGTCTCAACTGAAGAAGGTCTTCAAAATGCTCCTTCCATTAGATCTTCAAAATGCTCCTTTCCCCTTTCCTTGATCAGGTCTCTTCCATCTTTAGGTCTCAAGAGGGTTGGTGCCCAAGTGCTCAGACTATAAATGGCTTTGGTGGCATTGAAAAAACTGTGGATGTCAGTGAGATATTGAATCTCCTTCACCTCGTCTTCCCACCATCTGTATCCTCCTCTCAACCTCTCTCTCTCTCAAAAGAATATTGAAAATAGTTAAAAAAGAATGTTTTTTGGAAAAAGAGAATGCTTGGTGGTTGGGATATGCTTTTATGATATAGAGACCAGGTGAGCACCCTAGATTGAAGCAAACCTTGAACCCATTTCACAGAGAGAGTTTCTCTCTCTCTTGCATTTCTTCTTCATCCTGGACTTGTGAAGCTCAACTGATCAATTTTTTATTATTGTTGAAAAAGGTGAGTTTACCCAAAACAGTCTGATTTGACAAAAGATTTTCTGAAACAATTTTTTGTCAAAAAAATTAAAATTTTTCCACCAACTCTGTCTATGAACACACTTATACTATATGTCTAGGTCACACTAAAATTAGAACAGCATTTTCAACTCTTTTTTTTTAACTGCACAATGGATTTTTCCCATTTAAGTGCTGATAAAACCCTAAGTAAGGAAATAAAAGTGTATTTTAATGTTCAGCTATGCTCTAAGTGCTGCTGTGTGAATGGGAAGGCTTTTCCTCATCTGTAGGAGCAAAGAGCTGATCAAAAAAACAAGCATCTTGACTGACATTATCTCCTCCTGGGCAGAAACCAATTTCTGTAAGAACTCTGCAGTTTAGAACTTGAAGATATAACGTGTATCCAGGGAATCATTTTTCTTCTACAATTATAGGTTTGTCATTTAAGAGGTTTAATGCTGCCGTAAGGTTCCTGCTTCTCACTTTTTTCCTATTATAGCTGCCATCTTTGGGCATATTCAGAAGATATGGCTGTGTTCTTTAAATAACCATTATGGGAATAGCATATAGACTTCCCTTTTGTGAAATGCTAATGTTTGGCTTAAGAAGGTTTTAACTTTTGAGCACTAGAGGAGAGGGAAATGAGTTTGAATTCAAACTCTATTTCTGATTCCACTTGTGACAGTAAAAAATCTCTGGCGTGTCACCATTTTGTTCTGACAGTCTCTTAAAAAGAAATGATCACCTAATCGGCAAGGCGACTGGGAGGAAATCGCACATTGGGACCCCTGACAATTATAACTATTTAATCCAGTGGTTCTTAACCTTTTAGACTCAAGACACCCCTATGAAAATTCCAGGTCTTAGCTTGTATTCTTTTTTGACCGTAGAAAAATAGAGTAATTCCTCTGTTGTCAGAGACAGCAACAGGTCAGAATGTTTTGGATATTGTGGATTCCTATTTGAAATCTCTGGGATCCTGCTGTGAATCGTGTACATGTTTGTACACCTAACAGCACTGATACTTAGCAGCACCTTTAAAAGAATCTCATGGCACCCCAGGATGCTGTGGCACCCAGGTTGAGAATGGCTGATTTAATCTCTACCAAATATTTATAAGTAAGTTACATAGAAAAATCAACCGGGGCTTTGCCAACCATCTTTATAGGAACATAAGCAAGGCCCTTATTATTAAACAGCATCTGCCAACCATCTTCATGGGAACATAAGCATGTCCTTTATTATTAAATAGCATCTGGTTCTCCCATTTGTCAACTATAAAACCGTTTCAAAGTTACTCAGAGGGCTTCTCCATCTCTCTTATATAGCTTGTGAACCTAGACAAACATAGAAAAGGTAAGCATCAGAGACTACCAATTCCAAAAAGAGATTGCAGCCTCCATAAAAGTGTCAAAAGTTCAATGACAATAACTCCACTATTAACCAAGTAACCTCCCCAGTACATTCCAAAGGTATCATTTATTTGGAGGAGAAATGAGTAAAATGGGTGTATGCATCCACACTTGGATGGAAATATCTGCCCAATTTATATGGAAAGAACCCCACTGCAAGTATGCAGACTCCAGAGTTATTCACATGCATATTTTGTACATATGCACCACTTTATACCCAAGAAGTGCATTTTGGTTCCTGTAAGTGAATTTATGAATTCAGACGTTCTATTGCCTCATGGTCCTCCTACCTGGTAGTGTGTTTTGACTGCCTTTACATTTCCTTGGTTGTAACTTCAAAGCAACAGTTAGTAACACAACTGGGAAATGGCTTGAAAATTCTGTGGTTCTGAAACAGTAATGTTGAATGGCAACAGCGACAGGTGTTACCTGCATGTCAACATCTGCTCTCTCAAACCTGAATCAGCAACTATGGATCTGAATTTTACCCTTCCTGCTGCTCAGCTGAGTGAGGCAGCTGTTTTATCCCGAATGTGTCAATCTTCTAAATTAATTAGAGCCAGTTCAATGATCCCTAGCAAGGGTATTTTCTACAGTCCCTGGCAATCAACATCCTTCTAATTCACACAGGGCTGAATTTTGACCTGACTTAAAGCCCAATATTCTCCTTCAAATTACATGTTAACGAGGCCAGAATGTGGCCCAGTGACTTCAGGTATGAATTTCTAATTGAGAACCTTTGGCATTTACCTCTCTGCTGTCAGCCATCCTAATGTGATATCTCTGATGAGGATTTCCAAAAGACATAACATTCAGAAAGCCGTTTTCATGCCAAAAGAACCTTAAAACCCTTTTAGAAACATAATGTTACAAACTAAAGGCAAACTTCTCTACAGTCTGCACCATCCCAGGTACTCACACAATGGTCACCTCTTCCCCACATGGAATTCAGGGAGATACGTGGAGATCACATGAAGAATACACAATAGCAATCTATGAAAGGAAATGAAAAAAAAAATGTTTAACAGGAACAGCAGTACCCACTGCTAACATTTACACACAAAGGCTGCATCCACACAAGCATGGACATTTTGTTCCCCAGGGACAACTAGCAGTGGGACACCTTGTGCCACTGCTAGTTGTCCCCAAGGAACACCTGTACAACACACCCTCTGGCATGTGGCAGGTTACCCTGGGTGGGTTAGGGGAGGCTAGGGCCAGCACTAGGCTGGCCCCAGCAGTCTTACCTGGGGTCTTGGGGGCCTCCTGGGGCTGCAGCAGTGATGATCCTGCCATTCAGAGCCTGGCTGGCAGCCAGAACATGCCTCCAGCCAGCCAGGCTCTGGTTTTGAGCAGTGTACGCTGACCCCATGTGCGCGGCTCTGCTTTTTTTAGTTTGGTTTTTTGGGGGGTTTTTTGCATGGTTTTTTTTGACCCCTAGATATCCACAGGTCAAAAACAAAAAACAAAAAAAAACCCATACAAACTGCAGCATGGAAAACACCGGAATGTATGGTATGTGATGCTGCAGACATGTCTGCAGCGCCACATACTGCACAACCACTCTTGCCTGGATGTGGCCAAAGAGCCCAATTCTTCACCACTACAGCATCTTAAACACTGATGTAAAATGAGTGTAGACTGCCACAGAATTGGGAACTGTGTTTCTATGTCAGGTAGTGCCTTCTCTGATGTTCTGTTTCCAAACAGTTGCACTGATTCAGTGCCTCATTTTTCCCATTAGCCATGTACTTTCATCCTTACACAGAGGATAGGGAACAGATTAGAAAGTAAAAAGCAAAACAATGGTTACATAGCATCTTCCTCTAATGGTCCCTTCCTGTTGGTGGTACCATGAAAATGGTATCTGTACAGTCAGACTGAAATGGGGTGGACTTGGAACTAGTTCCTGCACATGGCACATTATCTTGGATATGGCACCTATTATTTATTGAATATCATAGATATATGCCCATGCCTGCTATGGGACAGGGAAATCTGGGTGAGGGGGATCCCCTACCCTCCATAAATGCTGACCTCGTGAAGGAACACCTTGAGAAGCTGGATACCTTCAAGTCAGCCAGCCCTGACAATCTGCACCCCAGGGTACTCAAGGAGCTGGCGAGCGTCATAGCCCAGCCCCTGGCACGGGTCTTTGAAAACTCCTGGCGCTCTGGTGTAGTGCCCGAAGACTGGAAGAAGGCCAATGTGGTGCCGATCTTCAAGAAAGGGAGGAGAGTGGATCCGGCTAACTACAGGCCCAGTAGCCTGACTTCTATCCTGGGGAAGATCCTAGAAAAGTTTATTAAGGAGGCCATCCTTGAGGGACTGGCCCAGGCTAACATCCTAAGGGATAGCCAGCACAGGTTTGTTGTGGGTAGGTCTTGTTTGACCAATCTCATTTCCTTCTATGACCAGGTGACCTATCACCTGGACAAGGGAGAAGAGATTGATGTCATATATCTTGACTTCAAAAAAGCTTTTGATCTGGTATCCCATGATCACCTCTTGGCCAAACTGGCCAGTTGTGGCCTTGGCTCCACCATGATCCGCTGGCTGGGAAATTGGTTCCGTGGATTTTAAGACTAGCCTGACTAGCATTAGTTTCACAGAAGTAAACTTAACTCAAATGACAAAGGTAGTGAACAGTGAACTACCCTCATGGGAGAGAAGTGCATATAATTCCAAGATAGTAAATGGTGACCTCACAGATCAATAGGAATAATCACCACTTGATCCTCAATTTCCCTGCATTCCTAGCCTATGCTGGCCTTTTTCTTTCTAAATGTTGTTATCCCCTTTTTAAGGGGGAGCAAGATGTCACAGATAGCTGATGAAATTTCCATTATCGCATGTTCCTCTACAAATAGGAGCAATCACTTGATTTGAAACTAGAAACAAAGCCAGCATGTGGTATTGCACTATGGGTAACATTTTGAAAAGTACCTACCTGAGAAAAGTCAATATATTCTAAGTCATGTTTGAAACTGAAATGCAAGGTACATTTTTTTAAAATTTCTTATGAGCAATAACAGAAATATCAAGCATTACAAAAATGTCATAGCTGTCATTTCCTGGCAGAACTCAGATTATATATTTAAAAGTTTATTTTCAAACTTTGTTTACAAACTATTAAGAACCTAGAAATTGAAGCATAACAAAGTTTTATTACAGGAGCTATTTATAGGAATTGTTAATGCTGTTTGCTTAAAAATTAATGAACCAATTGCTCACTGAAAGTAATTGTGACCTCATCAGTGAAAATAAGCTGTAAAATTAAAATGCCCTCACAAATACAATTACGCTTTTACAGTCAAAGGCGTATTCATATTTATAAGCTAGTAAAACACAATGTGTATTAAAAAGCCATGCTTGCATGCACAAGCAGCTGCCGCTTCCAAGACAAAAACAGTTTGCCAGTCTACACAGTTTAATTTAAAGCTGTCACTTGTCCCCAAAATTATGGAAATTATCAAATAAAAAAAATAACACATATGCTTTTCAATTATTCAAACTTGCCTAAAAGCTTTTTTAATAAAAGGAGTATCTTTGGTAGCTCTCAGCATTATGCTATCAATCATTGAAAAAATCTATTTATTCCTGGTCAGTCTACAAATCTGTACAGGAAGCTGGATTCTGCCATTACCCAAGATCACAGTTGTTTAACACTGAGACAGTAACCTTAACAAAACAGCAATCTATACACTGTCAATCATTCATTACTGGCTAGTTACAGTTGATCCAATTTCAGTGAAGCTTTCAAAAACAGCAAATAATGCTACTGCACCTTTAAAATGAAAAAATAAAAATAAAGCACTATATAACAAAATTAAAGAAGCTCGTTACATGTTTAGTATAACCAAGACAATGAATCTACACAGGGTCACCACGTAGCTCTATTTTCCCCACAAGAAATATAATGGTCTATGGACAGGAGAGGGACAAAGCAAGGACTGACAACAGCCATGACAGGGTTCAGTCCCTGTTTCTTTTCTCCCTATACTTCTCACCAAAAGGGCTCTTCTGAGAACAGAGAAGGCTTCTTTTCCTGGTACCATTTTAAAGAATAGGGTACACAAGAAAACTGCAGTGAGACCTAGCATAACTAGGGGTAGACAAGAAGCCCTGAGTGCCAACTTAAAGGTACCCAAATCATTCTGCACCCCCATGAAGTCTATGCCCCAGCAGCAAAAGCAGCCCCTCACCATTGTTCTTGTAACAGCGGTGCCACTATATGAACACCCAGGTGCCATTGCTTTAAGAGTAAGAGTCAGGATGGGCAGAGCATGATATGATGGTAGCGGCAGTAGCAGCCAGGGACTATTTTAGAGTTTCCATCATGGGCAAGATCCATACACCCTCTCTTCTTCCCCAGCTCTTAAAACACCCCTACCCGCTTCTGGTAGGTGCAAACTTTGCCTGTTACACTGCTGCTGAGCACCATTTCCTTTTCCCATGTGTCAAAGATTTGTGTGAGATCTAGATTACTATATAGGTCTTAGTTAGATAGGTCTCCAAAAAAAGAACTTTCTTTTTTCTAACTTAAGTTACTAGTTGTGCTGGATAATCCTGGCCTACCCTAGCCATTGTGAAAGGATGAAAAAAAAGTAGTATGGGAGGACACAAATGACAATGGAAAAATTATCCAAAATGAACAGAGATATTGTTTTTAACTGCTCTGAAAAAAAACTCCTTTTTGCATTCAAGTTGCAATGTTCAGAGTGACTTCATGGAGAAGGTGAAGTTATTTGCAAAAGCCAAAATGCATATGGAAATACCCGGTTATATTTCTTCCAAGTAAGATCAGAGAACAAGTAGAGTCACTTATTTATTTTTCAAACAAGCTATACGTTTGGATTTGGAAATCAACAGGAAGAGGTTTAAACCAGCCCATGTTGAGGCTTTTCAACCTGGAAGGAGAAGCATTCTTTTAAAAAGTTTATTACTTAGGATGACTGGCTGAATATTTTCTTTGCAGTTTACTCACACTCTTCACTGTGCTAATGGAAAGCATTCTCATGCAAGCAGATCAGAGCCACAAATATCATCTATGGCTGCTGAGCCACTGTTGGTAATAATAAAGGAGATTCACAGCTTTGAACAACCCTTTGTCACACTCCACATAGCACACGCTTTATGGCTTCGTGCAAGCATGTTACATAAGAATACAGACACTGTCTGATGCATGGAACTGTGGAAAGTGGAAACATAGCAGAGTCAACTCCTATGATCAATGAATTTCACTCAGCTGCCCTGTCATTATTTTGATTGCCAGCTTTATTGCTGCAGTGATATTATACGGATCTTACTGATTGTTTCTGGCAAAGCAGCTGTGAAATGGGAAGGCTCTTGGAACTGCGTTCTGAGCTATAGTATAGGGTAGCGTGAAGCTCACTGGGCAGCCACCTTCACGTACTGAACACCACGCTCCAATTTTTACCACACAACTACAAATTCTCATAGATACAGGATCGCAGGCTGAAATGCTTTTTGAGTGATTATTTACATGAGAGTCACTATGAGTTTGTGATAGCATTTTTGCATTTTCTATTTGTCTTTTTTTCTTTAAATGATGGACATTTTCTATTCAAAAGGGAATTCTGTATACAGCTGGCAATATAGATTTTCTGTCTGCAGTATTCCATTTCGGTTTAGACAGCAGAGAGGCAGAAGGGTAAATGGGAATCAGGACTGAAATGGATGAATGCAGTATGATCCTCTATGTCAAGGTCAGTGCAAGAGCCTAGCTTCTTAGCACTTCAGTGCTATTACCCCTGCTGTGTGTAAGCGTAAGATAGGAAGACTGAGCAGCAAATGGATTGATGCACAGATTTCCAAACAAGAAAGATATTTCCCCCCCACAAATTTATTTTTCTATTAAGTATCGTATGAACTAAATGAAGCCAACCAATTCCTTTAAGACACAATTCAATCTCAATTATCCTTCTATCCAGCTATAGTTTCCAAGAAATACTAATTTTGTACAGCATAAGGCAGAAGTGTGATTTAGTGGTAAGAGTATCAAGCCCCTCACTCACATAAAACTGTTAGCATTCACCTGCTTAATGAGTGGGTATCATCCTATCATATTTCTCACAAGCACCTTCAAGCATGTTTAAGAAATCATCCAAGTTCAGAATGTAAAGAACTGAACGTACACCATGCCCAAGGGGTATCACATTCAAAGCAAATATAAAAATATACTACAAACATTTATGTTTTGGCTTTATTCTGTTCTCCCTCAAACAAACCTACCAATGAGTGAACAAAATGGTGGTCAGATCCAATCAGCTCCAGCCTGAGCTTTGGATTTGATAAAACGGAAACCACAAAACCTGTCCTTATGCCATTAGCAAGAATCATGAGATATCTGCCAGTATCTCACTACCACCATGTTTATCATCCCTCCACCCCATCCCTTGGTCATAGGGCTAATCCTGAAAGATAAGGTGCAGGTACCACCCCGACCACCACCCAACCCGGAAGTGGATGAGTTGTATCGCTATCAGTTTCTTTGTTGACAAAGCCAACCCCAAACAGAGCGTAAAACTTGACACTACACAAGGATCTGGATAATAATGCAAGAGATTTAGGTTTGAATTTCAGATCTTGCCTCTGCCAAAGTAAAACAGTCACTTCAACAGGCTGAATGAACTATTAATCATTAGTCCTGGCAACAATTAGAAAGTGAAACTGCTTAATATTTCACATCATAATCATTTTAAAAATGTCTAAAACTCCCTAGTAGTTTCTAGTTCCCAGTTCATTTCTATATTCTCTTAGGGTGTGGTTACACAACAACTTAAATACATGTTAAGGGCCCTTAAACCAGGAGTGTCCACACACTGCAGCAAGAACCATCTGCTAAGGGCCCTCCCAGTGGCTCAGAGATAATCCTCTTCCATTGAGGATTATCTAATTGGTTTAAGGCAGCTTGTGTTGCAGTCATGTGCAACTGCTCCACAGGCCCAAAACCAATTGGGAGCAGTCCTCCAGCATCTCCGGAGGCACTGCTCCCAGCTACTCTATATTCCTCCCCAGTAACAGCAGGAATGCACCTAAAGGTAACAATCCCCACTTCTCTCCCGCTCTGGGCTCTTTCCAGACCCAGAGAACAGTAGCAGCCCAGCAGTGATGGTAGCCAGGCAAACAGGTTCCCCTTCCTTGCCTGTTCCCCTGGGGCAGTGCTGGCAAGGCAGGTGAGCTAGGGGACATGGGGAAGTGGGGGGACAGGGGTGAGCCATGAGGGCTGGGGAGCAGGGAGGGAACCTCAGGGACAGGGGAGTTGGGGGAATAGTGGTCTGCTAGATCTGAGCCAGCGACAGGGTAAGGATGGGGGTAGGGGCCAGGTGCTAGATCTGAGGATGAGGAGGGCAGTGAGGACCCAGTCAGGGTAGTCAGGGGCTGCCCACAATCTGGGCCACCTACCCTACCCTGAGAACAAGTCAGATGAGCAGGCACAGAGCCAAAGCTGTCTCCTAACCATGCCCCACTCACCAACTCTCCAAGGGCAGGTCAGAGCAGTGCACATTGCAGAGGGTATTAACCTTTAATGTGCAACTGCTCAAAGCACGTGCTTATTTTAACACCAATTAAAATTAGCATGTGCTAAGTGTAATGTGTAACAAGACCCTAATTAATCCTCATACTCTATCTGCTGTGACCTGATGCATTTTATTTTCCCAAACAAGCCTGATTTTGTTTGGGAAAATAAATCCCATTAACACACTATATTAAATGCCCAAATAGAAGATGTTCTAGCTAGATTACCAGCTACCTTTCAAGAACACTTCAACACACTGTTCTTGTAAAATCTGGCAGTCCTATGATTAAGATTAAAATGAGTTATTCTGTTGCTGAAAACTCATAATTTACCGCATCTGACAATCTTTGCTGTTTATAATATCTCAAACCTTCCAAGCAGGAGGATGTTATATGTATGTAGTACCTCTCGCATCGATTGGATGCTACAAACCTGTGTCAGTGTATATGTGTGCATGCTTGCTTGAGTAGAATTCCAACAATGTTTCCGGTTGAGAAATATGTTAGGATTCAGAGCACATCTTCAGTTTGTCATAGGTAGTACCCTTGATGCTATCTGATTTCAAAGCTGCTTGCTACAAATCCTCAGCAATCAGGTGATGTTCATTATTAATGCCTTTAATCTGACCTCAGATGAGAGATCTTGTGCAGCTTGATTTCAACAGCTAGCCTGAATAGTGTTCACCATCCATAGCTCATGGATTACTTCCTTTTTACCTTTGTTGCTATGAAAATGAGTGAGCGCGCACGCATGCAGATGCAGGCACTGAAGGCATGGACAGAAGTTGTTTGTCGCACAATTGGCCCTTTGAAAGTGCTGTACAGCCATGCCCTGACAGAAGTGCACAGCTGCAGAGAGCTTTAGAAGTGCCTGATCACAGGACTAATTAATTATCAGTTAAAGTTTTAGTTAAAGCACCCCGTCACTATTTTAAAAGGTGGGACACTGAATACACATGACACTACAATGTTTTAATTAGAGTGGCTGTCCAAGAGATGCTTTAATTAACACCCCACCATGCTACCCTGGAGCACATGTAGAGACACCCCTAAGATTTCCTCATGACAGCAAACAGACAGAATAAACAATTACTTACAAGCTACAACAGGCCCAACATTCAGAAAGTATATTTGACACTAGAAGTTAAGGGTAATGATAATCACGTGATAAACCTATGATCAGACAAAGAATACACCTCAGCAGGAGACAGCACAATACAACCATGTAATAAAAGCAAATAAATATAAAAATAAAGCAATACATGCTTCTAAAGTATATTCCTGGTTTATTTAGTTTTCCATCTAAAAGGAAACACTTTTCAATACACTTAAGCACAGGCTTAACCTTTGAGAGCTCTAAGCCACAAAGTTCACGTGCTTGTTTATATGGTGACAGATGAACCAAAGAAAATATTCAACCTACATGAAAAGCTGGTAACAGTATCAATTTAGGGAGGAGAAGGTCAACACCTGAATTATAGCCAGGGTCACAGGATCTTTCTGCTGTAGTTTTGCAGTTCTGCTTTCGGCTGCAGTTCACAATACAAACAACAACTGGGCAAAGAACCCTGTAACCATCAACTCCCAGTAAGCTAGTTGCTCCATAAAGAGAAGCCCAAATTCTCCATAAAGAAAAATTAATGGACAGGTTACACACCTGTACCCACTAGCATCATTAGTCCTTCCAACACTAGTAAAACAAGCCTTTACAGGGTAACAGAAATGCTTATTTGCTCATATGTTTAAAACATATAATACAGGGATTATGCATGGAAACAGCCAAGATGCTTGGTTTGTGATAAAAATCAAACAAGAGACTGAAACAAAGCAATATATATATATACACACACACACACACATATAGGTATTTTATTTCCGTTATTTCTAAATAAATCTGAATTGCATTGCAACAGATGACATAAAAAGCCAGTGTAGGCAGAGGAATCTGGAATTTCTGACCTAACTTGTATTCATGGCTAACATAAAAAAGCATTCAAGCAGAGGAGCAAGAAGAAAAGGCACAATTATAGTTATTGATAATCCCATTAAAATCAACTTCCTCTAATGCTCAATTGTACTGAACAATGTAATTTAGGACTTTAAATCCCTTGATTTTATTTTATTTGTTAAACAAATTTGTCACAATGTGTTAAGGTTTAGCCTTCCCATTGTAGAGCTTTTGTTAAATAGAGAAAGAATGATGGGAAGAACAGGAAATGAAAGGAGCCCTTTTCATTATAAAACAATTATTACTGCTTCTGGGTGTTATAACTATACCAAATAGTGTACTGGATACTTGCCAAATGGTAAGAATTACTCCACCATCAGTAATAAAAAATTATTTCCATGTGAAACATCACTGAAGATGGCAAATTAAATTCCCTTATCTCTGAAAACTTATTAGGCAAGAAACAAGAGCAAGGACAAGGTTTTGTCTGAAGGAAACATACTTCAGATGTGTACCATGCTACGTTATTTTCTTTTTGGTTTCTGGTCAGTTCTGTAATACTCTGGCGTGGTGGAGATAGCTCAGGGGAACCAGCCCAAGGTTCTGTCAACATGAGGTCATCAACAGATCAGATGCATCGAGTTAAAATTTCTTTATCCAGAGCTAGTGTGTATCATTTTTGTTTCCACCTCTCCACAACCAGCAGCTGAGGAACAAATTCAACCATCTCGCATTGAATGATACCAGACAGATAAGAGAGACGTACTGCAAGAGATAAGTCGCCAGATTCAAGCCAGCAGAGACAGAGACAAAATGAACTAGAACAAGGCCTATAAAACAACTCAGTACACAAAGTTAAGCTCAAGTTCAAGTCTTTGAAGAAGCACAAGGATGCCAAGCAGTAGTGTAATAAAGGATGAAAGACTGGAGCACAAGCCCCAAATGACCTCTTAGAGGGGGCACCAGAATAGTGGTTCCCCAAAGAGTACGTACTACTGCAGCAGCCCCACGCTGAACTGTTGCACCAGCATTCAGGTGTAGGGACTCAATGCCATTGCTGTAGCATCAGCAACCAGGGCCGAACAGACAACTTTGCACTAGTAGCAGCCGGGGCCTCTGAGTTCCTGGAACAGGTAATCTCACCTCCCTCTCCTACTCCAGCAGGGGTTTGACCAGGGCACAAACCTACTAGTAATGTCTCTTATACCAATAACAGCCAACTCTGGGTGTTGTTTGGTGATATAAACCCCTGTTCTCTCATAACTAGACTTTAATTCACCTTCTTATTCCATGTACAACATAAGGCATCAATGTTTCAGAGAGAACGCTTTTCAGTCATCATTGACTTACACTGCATCACCATAATTTAAGCAAACTTAAGTAACCCTAACGAGTTAGAAAGCAAACTGTGAAATTCCAGAGTTCATGCTGTAATGCAAAATCTCACTTTTGCAAAGGTCTAGGTAAGGTCAGAACCCAGTCACATGAAAACAAAGTCTTGTTCGGCATTGACTCTGTGCCCTGGGAGATCTCTAGAGGACATCTAGAACATACAGAACTTGGCTGCAGGTGCATCCTGCAGATCAACATCTGGCTGCACCGGTGGTGTCACCAGCAGGGCTTTGGCTTCTTCAACCATGGGATGTTCTTTCAAGGAGAAACATTGCTGGGAAGAGATGGGATCCAACTGACAAAGACAGGAAAGAACACCTTCACAGACAGGCTTGCCAACCTAGTGAGGAGGCTTTAAACTAGCTTCACTGGGGGATGGGGATCAAAGCCCAAGTAAGTGGGGAAGCGAGAGACCTCGAGAAAGATCAAGCAGGAGGGCCAACATGGGAGTTGCTCTCCTACTTCCTAAGAAATCAGGACAATCAACAAGTTGCCTCAGGTGCCTGTACACAAATGCATGGAGCCTGGGAAATAGGCAGGAAGAATAGCCTGTTCCTTGCAGTCACAGAACTGTGATGCAATTGGAATAACAGAGACTTGGTGGGAGCTCACATGACAAGCACTGTCATAGATGGGTATAAACTGTTCAGGAAGGACAGGCAGGGGAGAAGAGGAAGAGGAGTTGCACTTTATGTAAAAGAGCCATATTGCTCAGAGCTCCAGTATGAAACTGCAGATAAGCCTGTTGAGAGTCTCTGGGTTACAGTCACAGGGGAGAGCAACAAGGGTGATATTGTGGTGAGTATCTGCTGTAGACCACCAGACCAGGAGGAAGTGCTAGATGAGGCTTTCTTTAAACAGCTAGTGGAAGTTTTCCTGGTTCTCATGAGGGACTTCAATCGCCCTGACATCTGCTGGGAGGGCAATGCAGCAGTGCACAGGCAATCCAGGAAGTATTTGGAGAGTATTGGGGACAATTTCCTGGTGCAAGTGCTGGAGTGGCCAACTAGGGGCCATGCTCTTCTTGGTCTGCTGCTCACAAAGAGACAAGAATTAGCGGGGAATGTAGTAGCAGATGGCAACTTGGGCAGCAGACAAAAAGGAAACTTAAAAGTGGAAACATCGACAAGAAACTAGACAAGAATATAACAGCCTTGCTCAGACATGCAGGGATGAAGTCAGGAAGGCCATAGTGCAATTGGAGTTGCAGCTAGCAAGGGATGTGAAGGGTAACAAGAAAGATTTCTACAAGTTTGTCAGTAGTAAGAGGAAGATCAGGGAAAGTGTGTGCCCCTTACTGAACGGAGGAGGCAACCT
Organism: Crocodylus siamensis; assembly: GCF_052110815.1. NCBI lineage: Eukaryota > Metazoa > Chordata > Crocodylia > Crocodylidae > Crocodylus > Crocodylus siamensis. The sequence goes on from NC_143403.1 coordinate 21,762,529, forward strand.
TGGCACAGAGGATACAGAAAAGTCCGAAGTGTTCAATACCTTTTTCACCTCAGTCTTCAAAGTCAAGGTCAGCTCCCAGACTACTGCACCTGACAGCACAGTTTGGGGAGGAGGTGAGCAGCCAATAGTGGTAAAAGAACAGGTTAAGGACTACTTAGAAAAGCTGGACATATACAAGTTCCTGGGGCCAGATGGGATGCACCCAAGAGTGCTGAAGGAGTTGGCTGATCTGAGTGCAGGGCCCCTAGCTATCATTGAAAACTCATGGCAATCAGGAGAGATCCTGGATAATTGGAAAAGGACAAACATAATGCCCATATTTAAGAAAGGTAAAAGAGGAGGGTCCAGGGAACTACAGACAAGTCAGCCTCACCTCAGTCCCTGGAAAAATCATGAAGCATATCCTCAAGGAATCCATTTCTAAGCACTTGGAGAAGAGGGTGATTAGGAGCAGTCAGCATGGATTCACCAAGGGCAAGTCATACTTGACAAACCTGATTGCCTTCTATGTCAAGGCAACTAGCTCTGTGGATGTGGGGAGAGCAGTGAATGTGGTACCTTGATTTTAGGAAGGCTTTTGATACAGACTCCCACAATATTCTCACAGGCAAGCTAAGGAAGTACAGGCTGGATGAATGGACAGTAAGGTGGATAGAAAAACTAGCGGGAGCATTGGGCTCAGAGGGTAGTAATCAATGGCTCAATGTCTAGTTGGCAGCTGGTATGAAGTGGAGTGCCCCAGGAGTTGGCCCTTGGGCCAGTTTTGTTCAATGTCTTCATCGGCAACCTGGAAGATCATAGAATCATAGAAGTTGGGTCGGAAGGGACCTTGTAGATCTTCAAGTCCGACCCCCCACCTGGGTGGGAGAAAAGACTCAAATAAGTCCAGCCAGGTAGGCATCAAGCCTCTTCTTAAAGATCGCCAGGGTAGGAGCCAGCACCACTTCCCTAGGAAGTTGGTTCCAGCTCCTAGCCACCCTAACTGTTAAGTAGTTCTTGCGGATGTCTAATCTAAATCTACTCTCTAATAATTTGTGTCCATTGTTTCTTGTCATGCCAGGGGGCACTAGGGGAAACAGTGTCTCCCCTAAACCCTTCTGGTATACCCTAGTGAGTTTATAGACAGTCACCAGGTCTCCCCTCAGCCTTCTCTTGTGAAGGCTGAACAGGTTTAGGTCCCGCAGTCTCCCACTGTAGGGTCTGCCCTATAGTCCCCAGATCATGCAGGTGGCCCTCCTCTGGACCCTTTCAATGTTGTCCACTTCCCTCCTGAAATGGGGCGCACAGAACTGGCCGCAGTACTCCAGCTGCGGCCTGACCAGCATCGCATACAGGGGGAGGATCACCTCCTTGGCTCTATTTGAGATGCACCTGTGGATGCACGACAAGGTCCGGTTAGCCCTGCCAACTGTGACCTCACATTGTCGGCCCATGTTCATCTTGGAGTCAGTAATGACTCCAAGATCCCTTTCTGCCTCCGTGCTCTCAAGAAGGGCATTTCCCATTCTCTAAGTGTGCTGCTGGTTTCTACTGCCTAAGTGCAGCCCCCTGCACTTGTCAGTATTGAAACACATCCTGTTTATGTCAGCCCACTCCTGTAACCTATCCAGGTCTTGTTGCAGTCTTTCCCTCCCTACTAGCGTGCTCACCTCACCCCAAATTTTGGTATCATCAGCAAATTTAAACAGGTTGCATTTCACCCCGTCGTCCAAATTGCTGATGAAGAAATTTAACACCGCAGGCCCCAGGACCGAGCCCTGGGGGACTCCGCTGCCCACTTCCCCCCAGGTTGAGTATGACCTATCCACCACCACCCTCTGAGTACGACCCTTCAGCCAATCTGCAATCCATCTGACTGTGTAGGCATCAATGCCACAGTCACCTAGTTTTTTAATGAGGATGGGGTGGGAGATGGTGTCAAAAGCCTTGCTGAAGTCTAGAAAGACTACGTCCATGGCAACACCTGCATCCATTGCCTTTGTGACCGGATCATAAAAGGCAATCAGGTTGGTCTGACATGACCTGCCCCTAATGAAACTGTGCTGGTTGCCCTTGAGCATCATCCCTGAAGCCGGCCCATCACAGATGTGCTCCTTGAGGATCTTCTCAAAGAGTTTCCCAAGGATAGAGGGTCCTCTCTCTCCCCTTTTTTGAAGATGGGGACCACGTTAGCTATCTTTCAGTCATCTGGCACCTGTCTGGACCCCCGTTTCTTACCTTAGCACTCCTTGCCTGTCACCTGTCCTGCTCGGATGGCGTCTTTTTGTCTTCCTGCGGCCGCCTCCCCCAGCGAGGCTAGTTTAAAGCTCACCGTATGAGATCAGCCAACCTGGAAGAGAAGATACACTTGCCTTTAGGAGAGAGACGAAGCCCATCCCACCCCAGCAAGTCCCCTACCCGAAAGCATGGGTCATTATTAAGGAACCCAAAGCCTGCCTGGTGGCACCAGCTGCATAAGCGCCGGTTGACCACGCCAATGCAGGCCTCGTGTCGCCGTCCCCACCTACTCACCGGAAGAAAAGAGGAAAATACCACCTGCGCCCCCGTCTCCTTCTGCGTGTCTCCCAGAGCCTTGAAATCCTTCATAATGAGGTCAGGGTTGCCCCTGGCCACATTGTTCGTACCCACATGAACATCAACCAAGGGGTACTGATCTGCAGGTCGGATGTAGGCCAGGATCCTTTCCATGATGTCCCTGACCCGAGCCCCAGGCATGAAGCAGACATGTCGTGTCCAGGGGTCGGGCCGGAAGATGGGACCTTCCAGTCCTCGTAGGATGAAGTCTCCGATGTCCAGCCGTTTCTTCCCCCTGGTGTTCGCTCTCTGCCCCATTCCCTGTTGTGTGGGGAGCGGCATCATCCCTGCCAGAGGCCATTCCACCGTCCTCCTCCGTCACAGCTGCCAGGGCACCAAACCTGTTCCCCCCGCTGTCTCCTCTGCTGCTGCTGCTACCTCCACCACTGAGGTAAGGGGGTGCTCGTGCGAGTGGCACACGTGCACCCTGCTCCCTCCACTCCTGCTCCACAACTGCCGTTGGAATTTCAAACAGCAGCTTTTAAAGTCCACGGTTTGAAATTCCCGCGATTTTCTCTCAGCCAATCACACCTTCCAGCTAGCCCGGAAGCACGTGCAGGCGGCTCCGCCCCCTACCAACCCTCCCACTAGACTCCCGGGGTCGAGGCCAAGGGACTATCTGGGACTGCCCCCCTGCTTTGGGGAAAGGCCCCCGCTAGTTCCTCCCAGCTAAATCCCCCCAGGTCGCTTGTCTGCCTGCCCGCGTGCAGCTTGGGAGCGCGGCTCCCTGTCGGGCGAGCTAAGGCGGCACTGAAGGGCTCCCCCTCCAGATCCACCTCAGCTGTGCTGTGCCCTCTGCCCCACTTACCTTAGGGGGAATCAGCTGTTGCTGCCTCTGCCGCTGTCTCCTCTGCTGCTGCTGCTACCTCCGCTGCTGAGGTAAGGGAGTGCTCGTGTGAGTGGCACACATGCACCCTGCTCCCTCTGCTCCTGCTCCCCAACTCATGGCATAGAGTGCACCCTCAGCAAGTTTGCAAATGACACCAAGCTGGGGGGAGTAGTAGATACACTTGGGGGAATGGCTAGGGTTCAGAGGGACCTAGACTAATTGGACGACTGGGCCAAAAGGAAACTTATGAGGTACTACAAGGACAATTGCAAACTCCTGCACTTAGGACAGAACAATCCCATGCACCACTAGAGGCTGGGGGCTGACTGGCTGGGCTGCAGCTCTGCAGAAGAGGATGTGGGGGTTACAGTGGACAATAAACTGAATATGCACCAGCAGTGTGCCCTTGTTACCAAGAAGGCTAATGGTATACTGGGCTGCATTGGTCGGTGTGTTGCCAGTAGGTCAAGGGAAGTGATTATTCCCCTCTATTCAGCACTGGTGAAGCCATATCTGGAGTAATGTGTTCAGTTCTGGAGCCCCCACTACAGACAAGATGTTGACAGATTGGAAAAAGTCCAGCAGAGGGCAACAAAAATGATGAGGGGGCTAGGGCACATGACTTATGAGGAAAGACTGAGGAAAGTTGGCTTATTTAGTCTAGAGAAGAGACGACTGAGGGAGGGATTTAATAGCAGCCTTCAACTATCTAAAGGAGGATACAAAAGAGGACAGAACTAGACTGGTCTCAGTGGTGGCAGATGACAGAACAGGGAGCAACAGCCTCAAGTTGCAGCAAGGGAAGTTTAGGTTAGATATTAGGAAGAATTTTCTCACTAGGAGGGTAAAGCACTGGAACAAGTTACCCAGAGAAGCGGTGGACTCTCCGTTCTTGGAGGTTTTCAAGACCTGGCTAGACAAAGCTTTGGCTGAGATGACTTAGTTGAGGTCCTGCTTTGAGTAGGGAGTTGGACTAGATGACCTCCTGAAGTCCCTTCCATCCCTCATATTCATGATTCTGTGATTCACTTATTGATTTCTGCTGTTTTAGTATGATGCAACTGTCCTTCTCTGGGAAGACAGAGAAGATTCACAGGGTGCAGTTTAGTAGCTGAACTTTAACTCTTTTGAGAATACTATGGGTTATTTAATTGTACAGTGTAAGTCATCATTCCTCCTATGAAACGTCCAACGTATTTCAGGAGGGTTGCCATCCACCTTCATTCTTTCCAACCTCATCCTAGCCCAATACTGGAATTCTACCATTATCCCCTCTTCTAGGAGTTGAAAAGGTACTGATGAAAGGTGCTAGTCTCCTTGCCATGTGTCACGGGTCCGCCCATAAGGGCACAACTCACGTACCCGTGGTTGCCTAGGGGCCCAGCCCCTTTGTGCACTTTGGAGTCACTCACATTCCCAGCCTGCTCCCGCCAAGTCCGCCTGCCACGACTTCAATGATATAGGTTCAGTGTTGTTCCTTGGCGGGTACGGGTCTAGAAACAGGTCTCCGGTCTCGTCTGGTCTGGGGTCTTTGAGGGCTCCGGCCTCCCCCTACACCCTCGCCCGAGCCTCCACACGGTGAGTCCCAAAGGTGTTCCCCCCAACCCGGCCGGGGTCGGGTCTCTCTCTTTGCCACATGCGAGTCCTCCTTAGTGACCCCCGGGTCACTCGGTAAGTCTCGGCGGGGTCCCCTAGGTATAGCCGGGGCCCGCTGTTCCTGCCAAGGGCCTGTCTACCAACAGTCCTCCCTGGTTCAGCCCGCCTCTGCTGCCTCTGGCCAAGGGCTGCACCGGCGGTGGCTGTGGTGAGGGGGCTTCCCCACTCCCAGCCTCCACCACCCAATCAGTGGCCCTGAGGGCCCTTCGTCCGTCGTAGTTTGCCCCGCAGGGCCCTACCCTGCTCCAAAAGGTTCGGGCCGGCTTTCCTCTTGCCGTCCACCTTGCTGCTGCTTCCCTGACGGGAAGCTCTTCCTCCTCCGGCTGCTTCCAGCCCCCGACGCACCGCACCGGCGCCGCTTTTGAACCCGCCGGCACCTGGAAGAGTTCATTAAAGCACATGCCGCCGGGCTCCGCGCTGGGCTTATCTCCCAGGCTTTCGCACTGGCTCCAGCTGTGCCGCACCTCTCATGCCCGGCGTTCCCGCGCTGCCGGCTCCGGCCGGGCGTGCTCCGTCCCACCCAGTGAGTCCCGGGGCTGCCTGGGGTCGGGGCTCTTCCACACTCCCCCCGCTTAAGACGCCCCTAGGCGCTCTTCCTTTGTCTTCACCCTTGTGTATAGTCTCTTGGCCTCTGCTCTCTGTGCCCTCTCCACATCGGGATAGGAAATCCGCTACTATATTTGCCTTGCCCGGCCTGTAAGCCACCGAGAAACAGTACGGTTGCAAGGCCAGTGCCCAACGCATAATCCGTACATTGTCCATTTTTGTGGTGTGTAACCACCTCAGGGGCACATGGTCCATCACCAACTTAAACTCACGGCCCAGTAGGTAATAGCGGAAGTACTCGACCCCCCACTTTATCGCTAAGCATTCGCGCTCTATGGTTGAGTACCTGGTCTCCGAGTAGTGCAGCTTCCTGCTGGCATAGGCCACCGGTCTTTCTTCTCCGTTGACCTCTTGTGAGAGGACCGCTCCCAGTGCCGTTGCCATGCCAGCTGTTAGAAGCCTGAATCTCCTTAGGAGGCTTTTCCCAAATCTACTAGTATTTCTAATTGATTAATGAACCAGACTCCTATGGAATGTGTACTTGCATTGAACACCTGCCACCTGTTAAGTAGCAACAACTTGAACCTGATCTCCCTACCTATCCAACCAGATCCCTGACCCAGAATGGCAGTGAGGGAAAAATTCTCTCTCAGCCCCTAAGAAAAAAGGACAATGATCACAAAGTCCAAAATAGGTCATGGAATAAAATCTTACCCTGATCCAAGGGGGTATAGTTCAAGAAGGGGGGCAGCTGCTGTTTTGTTGCAAGGGAGGTCTCAACTAGCAAGACATGGGATAAATACTATTTGTACCCCCTGTTATGACCACCCCCTATCCTAGGTGCCTTCTAGTCAGCTCCTGGCTAGGGATGTGCTACTTCATCTCAGCCCTCACAACCTGAAGAAGGGAAGGGCCCTACTTGGCACTTTATTCCTTATACTTCTGGACAGCAACACAAAGCCTTCTTGTGTAAAAGGTCTGGTGAGCACATTAGTACAAAACCCCTGTTCACTCTCATAATATGCATCAATCTACCTTTACTGCACAATGCCAAGATCAACAGACTATATTGCCTCCTCCGAAAAAAGGGATTTACATATACTAAAAACTATTTCAAAACTTGTGATCTGCACATGAAAATCTGGTAACATGATTTGTCCAGCATGTCTGCCTAATACAATTTTTAAGCTAAAGAAAAGCAAATTGAATATTATTGTAAATGAACATTTCACTGAAAAGTCAGCACCAAGCATTAACATGTTCACTCTCTAATAATTTCTCCAAAATTCTATTTTCTGACTTAAAGTATGTAATTGTAGTCACTGCTATTTTAGAGTGTGTATTAATTATTCATTTTTTCTGGTAACAAAAACATGATAATTTCCATCTTCTGTCTATTGATTTTTTTTCAACCATTTAAGTGTGGGCTTCTTGTGTTTAGTTGTGTCTAAAATGTGCATTTATAGATCTCTAGAGCCTATAAGTCAGGATGAAATAACAAAATCTTTTTTTACTTTGTACTCTCCATTTGTTTAACAACAGGTTTTATGCAGTTCTTCCTGCTGTTTTATTTAACTCTAGTGGCCATTCCTGGCATTCTGCAAGAAACAAAAGGCATTTCTTCAAAAATTAATACTGGAAAGAATACAGTGTCTTGGGATGAAGGAAGAAACAAAGACACATAAAAACTTAATATGCATGGAAATAAATCTTAATGTGTAGGACTACACAGAATACACTAAATTAATTATATAGATAATTACATCTCACATTACAGCAGCTACAAGAGGCCAAACATTCAGAAAGTATATCTAACAGTAGAAGTTAAGGGAAATTATGATCACATGATAAATCTATGATCAGACAAAGAATACACATCAGCAGGAGACAGCACAATACAACCATGTAATAAAAGCAAACACATATAAAAATAAAGCAATAAATGCTTCTAAAGTATATTCCTGGTTTATTTAGTTTTCCCTCTAAAAGGAAATGCTTTTCAACACTCTTAAGTAGAGGCTTAACATTTAAGAACTCTAAACCGCAAAAAAGTTCACATCCTTGCTTACATGGTGACAGATGAACCAAAGAAAGTATTTGACCTAAATGAAAGGCTGGTAACAGTATCAGTTTAGGGAGGAGAAGGACAACACTTCAATTATAGCCAGGGTCACACAGAGGATCTTTCTGCTGTAGTTCATGGCAGATTCACAGATTTTAAGGCCAGATTCATGATCATCCAGTCTCACATCCTATGTACCGCAGGCCATACATTTCAGCCAGAAATTCTTGCTTCAACCCAACAGCACTGAACACAGTTACAGTATATCTATAAATCAGGTGATCTGATTAGGAATTTGGAAATAATTTCCTAGATTTGCTCTATTACACAACTGCCTCTGAAGTTCTCTCATCTTCTTTTTGAGCAGGATATCAAATTAGTTGATTGCTGTCATGCTATATTTATTACATCTAATACAACAAGTAGATACTATAAAAAGATGGTGAAGTGGACACAAATCATGGAGCATATAGTTTCATAGTTTCATAGTAGCTAGAGTCGGAAGGGACCTAGGTAGATCATCTAGTCCGACCCCCTGCCTTGGCAGGAAAGAGCACCGGGGTCAGATGACCCCGGCAAGGTGCTCATCTAACTTCCTTTTAAAAATCCCCAGACTAGGAGCCTGCACCACTTCCCCTGGAAGCCGGTTCCAGGCCCTAGCCGCCCTGACTGTGAAGTAGTGCCTCCTAATATCTAATCTAAACCTACCCTCCGCCAGCTTGTGACCGTTATTCCTGGTCACTCCTGGCAGCACACGGGGGAACAGGGACTCCCCCAATACCTGCTGATCCCCCCTGACCAATTTGTAGCAGGCCACAAGGTCCCCCCTTAACCTTCTCTTGTGGAGGCTAAACAGGTTCAGGTCCCGTAGCCTCTCCTCATAAGGCCTGCCCTGCTGACCCCTGATCATATGAGTGGCCCTCCTCTGGACTCTTTCCATATCGTCCACGTCCCTCTTGAAGTGTGGCGCCCAGAACTGGACGCAGTACTCCAGCTGCGGCCTGACCAGTGCCGCATAGAGCAGGAGGATCACCTCCCTGGACCTGCTCGAGATGCATCTGTGGATGCATGACAGGGTACGGTTGGCCTTCTTGACTGCCTCTCCACACTGCCGGCCCATGTTCATCGTGGAGTCAATGACGACTCCAAGATCCTTTTCCGTCTCCGTGCTGGCAAGAGGGGAGTTCCCCAACCTGTAAGTGTGGTGCCGGTTCTTCCTCCCCATGTGCAACACCTTGCACTTACCAGTGTTAAACCCCATCCTATTCTCATCCGCCCACCGTTGCAACCTGTCAAGGTCAGCTTGTAGCCTATTGCACTCTTCTAGTGCACCCACATCCCCCCACATCTTAGTGTCATCAGCAAACTTGAACAGGGTGCTTTCTACCCCCTCATCCAAGTCACTGATGAAGATGTTGAACAGTGCGGGCCCGAGGACCGAGCCCTGCGGAACCCCACTGCCCACGTCCTTCCAGGTCGAGAAGAACCCATCCACTACCACCCTCTGGGTGCGGCCCTCCAACCAGTTAGCAACCCATTTGACTGTGTGGGCATCGACACCACAGTCTCCCAGCTTTTTGATGAGGACAGGGTGAGAGACAGTGTCGAAAGCCTTCCGGAAGTCCAGAAAGACTACATCCACAGCAACCCCTGTGTCTAATGATTTGGTGACCTGATCGTAAAAGGCCACCAGGTTGGTCTGACAAGACCTGCCACTGATGAACCCATGTTGGTTGCCCCTGAGCATGCATTCCCCCGCAAGGCCCTCCTGGATGTGTGCCAGGATAATTTTTTCAAAGAGCTTACCCGGGATTGAGGTAAGACTAACTGGCCTGTAATTTCCTGGGTCCTCTTTTATTCCCTTTTTGAAGATAGGGACCACATTGGCCCTCTTCCAGTCCTCCGGCACCTCACCAGAGCACCACGAGTGCTCATAGAGCCGCGCCAGGGGTCCCGCAATGACCTCGGCCAGTTCCTGTAGAACCCTAGGGTGAAGATCGTCCGGACCAGCGGACTTGAACACGTCCAGCCTCTCCAGAAGTACCCTAACTAACTCCTCGCTAACCCCTGGCCCAGGCGTGTCTCTCCCGGGGCCCGAGGGGGGCCCAGCAGGGAGGTGGCTGAACTGGTCCCTACTTAGGAAGACAGAGGCAAAGAAATCGTTAAATATGTTAGCTTTGTCATCTGGCATGATGACTAAGTTGCCCATCGTGTCCTGCAGGGACCCCACATTACCCGGGACCCTCTTTTTACCCCCTATGGATTTGAAGAAGGACTTCTTATTGTCCTTAATCCGGGAAGCTAGTCCTATCTCCATCTCTGCCTTGGCCTTCCTGACTGCCCCCCTACATCCTCGGGCAACTGTAACATAGTCCTTCTTGGTGATGACCCCATCCCTCCATTGGGTGTATGCCTCCCTTTTAGCAAGGAGACATTCCCGGATGCTCCTAGTGAGCCATGGGGGTTTATGTGCCCTCCTGCTCCCTTTGACCCTTGTTGGGATTACCTCCCTTTGGGCATGGAGGATCGTCTCCTTAAGGAGCAACCACTCACCTTGGACATCTGGCTCCCTTCCCCTCTGGAAGACTCTTTAACCAAGAAATTATTCTGTGTGGTGTTAAAGTTACTGGCCATTTTGCAATAGATTCCCATGGATGAAGAAACCATCCCTGTTTAAATCGGGGGGCGGGGGGTCCTGTTAAAGCAATTAACACCACTATGCCAGACTCTGTATGTTAAGGATGTTGCAGTGGAATTGGCTTCAGATTAACTGTGATGAAGATGTAAATGTATTCCTAGTGTGGGAGGAGATCTTTAGATTACTGAGGGCATGAGCACATAAACAAGTTACTCTGAAGTAAGAGAGAAGTATTTCTTTCATTGAGGGAGTGAGGTCCCACAGAGAAGCTTTCATCTAGCACAGGGTAAACAGGGCACACTGCCACTTACTGTGGAGATACTGATGCATACTGAAACTCACCTTTGTTTATAGGTATTGATGCACAAATTCACAAGTAAAAATAAAACCTTGCTGACTTTAAAACACATGTATGCACTGTATACCCCCACCACATACACACCCACACACTGCAGGGCTATTGTTGTTGCCAGTCATAAGCTCCATGGGGGAGCTAAGCTGGCACCCAGAGCTGGTGCCCTGCTTACCTGCCCCAGTTTACACTACTGATCCTATTAACTTCAAGGATGTCTGCAGCTGAAAAGAAATTATGTTGAAAGCTTTAAAATAAATACCAAGTCTCGAGTAGCATTTGTATTTGAAAAGAAGCAATTTATTTTTCTACTCAATTGTTTGGGTCTAATTTAAAAAGCAATGATCCTTCAACAGAAATAGAATAAACTGCAAGAGTACCACTTTCAAATTTCAAGACAAATCCTGCCACATGCACCAGACTTTTTTTTATTTGTCCCCTGACAATTAATATATCAACATGAATTCTTTAGTTTTGATGTTTTTTGCAAAAACAGAAGATTTTGAAATGCATGTTCCATTTTCAGGTTGCAGGGGGCTTTAAATATTCTCTTTGTGCTGTTGGATTTAACCCACACATGATCCAAATCAAGAGAGGATTCAGATGTGCTATAATCACTGGGTCTCTAAAAACTTTTACTTGTGATTGATAGGTTTTAATTTGAAACATGCAAAAAGAAGATCTGGTGTTACAAAATTCTGCTGAATACCTCCTCACCAGTTAGCAAATGCCTTATTGACAGCCAGCTAACTTATTCTTGTTGTTTTAAATGACAGCGATTATCATGAAACAAATACTGAGAAGTGAGTGATTGGAAAATTAAAATGTTAACTTTTGGCCAAATTTTTTTTTTTTACATATCAAAGCTGCCACATTTTGAAAGCCAGTTACCAAGCCATTTTTTCAGGTATGGCTTCTTTGAAGGCTCTTTGGAAGCTTCTAATCCCAAGGCTTCTCTTGAAAATTTTTCATATGATGAAAGGTGGGAAAGAAAAAGTCCAGGTGATTATCCCCTGTCCCTGTTTTCATTTGTTTCTGAGGTTTTAAAATACAGTTGAGGTTGATACTTGGTTCCCCTTTCCTGTCTTTTATCTATCAATTTATCCAAAGATGCTCAAGTAACTCACCTGAAAAACAGTAGTGTGCTCATATCCTCACTTAATATAGTAGTGGTTAACAGTCCCCAGAGCAGGATAGGGTGAAAGACTGAGTTGGCAATCTACTTGCTACCACATTTCCACTTCTGATTTCCAGGCTATATGCAATGATAACATGTGATTTTATAGCTGGAACAGCTGATCTGTTTCATTGGGCAAAACATGCTGATCACTAGAAAATAATATTTAGAGATTTGCTTTTAGGAATTGACTTGTAGGTAAAGTAGATATTGCATTAGAACAATGGTCCAGGGGAATGGCAAGGGTTAATTGGTTTCTAAAAACCTGTTTGTGCCAAAGTTTCAGGCTTCACAGCAGACACCATATCTGAAATGAACGGACAAAAAGTCTATGAAATATACACAGTTTTTCCTGAAAATCCATAACAAAAGACAGGTTGTTGTTTTGGCACCAGGTCATAGAGTACCCAGATGGAAGACCCCTGGGATTTCTGCTTTTGGTGAACGAATCAAATTAAGAGGCCAGGCATACCCAAGACACTGATAAATGTCCAAATTAAGACGTATGTATGTAATAGGTTTGTTGGAACAAGGGAATATGCTGACAGAGCAGAATATGGACAGTATGACAACCACAGGGAGACCAATCAATGATACCCAAAAATTAAGAGTCATTAGAGGACAAAGAGTACAAAAGGAGGTATTTCAGAGCAGCAAAAGGTCCCCACAGGAGAATCCTGAGGCCACCATGGACAAAGGACACACCACCATCCTGTCCCACCCACCCCAGCAGGGGGAGTGGGCCTCAATCCTCAACCTCCAAGACTGCTGACATTCAAGAAAGAACCACAGAATGAAGCTCACAAAATGGCCAGACGTACCTTTCACTGTGAACACTGGAACTGGTAGATAAGGGAAGTGGGGGGGTTATTTTGATTGCCTTGCCTGCATTACTCTACTATCACTGTGTACCAATAAAATTTGCCTATTATTGAATGGAAGAAGTCATGGTCAGTCTGAGGGTTTCGGTTTGCCTGGAAAAAGGTATCCGAGTCATAAATCTAGTGCTAACAGCGCATCACCCATTGTCTTGCCTATTGATGGTACAGGATAATGGGAAATATTTTCTCCTGAGGCTCAAGTGATCCAGGCCTGTGCACCCTCAGAACTCCCATGCAAGTTCAGGTCCCTCAAATCCCAGAAGTGCCTGCCCAGCAGGGCCAGATACAGGCATGGGCAAACCGGGCAACTGCCCAGGACCCAGACAAAAAGGAGGGTCAAAAACAGCCATTTTTTAATTATTATCATCATCATCTCTGGTGAAGGGGGGCCCAATACTAAAAGCTGGCCTGGGGCTGCCAGGAGTCTAGGTATGGTGCTGCTGCCCAGATTTTCCCAGTTACAGAGAAGTTCCCCAGGGAATCTCAGGGCATATCTCTGTAAGCGGAGAAAGTCATAGTTTCATAGTTTCTAGGGTCGGAAGGGACCTGAGTAGATCATCTAGTCCGACCCCCTGCCATGGCAGAAAAGAGTACTGGGGTCAAACGACCCCAGCAAGGTGTTCGTCTAACCTCCTCTTGAAAACCCCCAGGCACGACTTCTCTTGGAAGTTGGTTCCAGATCCTAGCCGCACTGACCGTGAAGTAGCGCCTCCTGATATCTAGCCTGAATCTACCCTCTGCCAGCTTGTGACCGTTATTCCTGGTCACTCCTGGCGGTGCTCGGGGGAACAGGGACTCCCCCAATGCCTGCTGATCCCCCCTGACTAGTTTATAACAGGCCACTAAATCCCCCCTCAGCCTTCTCTTTTGGAGGCTGAACAGGTTCAGGTCCCGTAGCCTCTCCTCATAGGGCCTGCCCTGCTGTCCCCCGATCATGCAAGTGGCCCTCCTCTGGACCCTCTCCATGCTGTCCACATCCCTCTTGAAGTGCGGCGCCCAGAACTGGACGCAGTACTCCAACTGCGGCCTGACCAGTGCTGCATAGAGGGGGAGGATCACCTCTTCGGACCTGCTCGAGATGCATCTGTGGATGCATGACAAGGTACGGTTGGTCTTCCTGACTGCCTCCCAACACTGCCGGCCCATGTTCATCTTGGAGTCAATGATGACTCCAAGATCCTTTTTTCACCTGACAAGAGGGGAGTTCCCCAGCCTGTAGGTATGGTGCCGGTTGTTCCTCCCCAGGTGCATCACTTTGCACTTGTCTGTGTTGAATCCCATCCTATTCTCATCGGCCCACCCTTGTAACCTGTCTAGGTCTGATTGTAACCTGTTGCTTTCTTCCGGTGTGCCCACATCCCCCCACATCTTAGTGTCATCAGCAAATTTGAACAGGGTGCTTTTTACCCCCTCATCCAAATCACTGATGAAGATGTTGAACAGTGCGGGCCCGAGGACCGAGCCCTGCAGAACCCCACTGCCCACATTCCAGGTTGAGAAGGACCCATCCATTACCACCCCCTGGGTGCAGCCCTCCAGCCAGTTGGCAACCCATTTGACTGTGTGGGTGTCGACACCACAGTCCCCCAGTTTCTTAATGAGAACAGGGTGAGAGACAGTGTCGAAAGCCTTCCAGAAGTCCAGGAAGACTATGTCCACTGCTACCCCCACATCTAATGATTTGGTGATCTGATTGTAAAAGGCCACCAGGTTGGTCTGACAGGACCTGCCAGTGATGAACCCTTCTTGGTTGCCCCTAAGCATGCAGTCCCCTGCAGGCCTCTTGTGGATGTGTGCCAGAATAGTTTTCTCAAACAGCTTGCCTAGGATCGAGGTGAGACTAACCGGCCTATAGTTTCCCGGGTCCTCCTTTTTCCGCTTTTTGAAGGGGAAAGTCAGAGTTTCCTGCTTGCAGGGAGGCAGGCCTGGGAACTTGGGGCACATTTCCATGAATGTGGAAAGTTCATGTTTCCTCACTTATGGAGACATGCCTTGGAGATCCCAGAAGCACCTCTCTGCAAGCGGAAAACCCCAGCTTTTCTTACTTATCAAAATATGATGCAAAATTCCTCTCTGTAAGTGGGAAAGCTGGGCAGGTGGTCTGGGGGGGTTCAGGGGCCAATCCTGCACAGAAATTCCAGGGGTGCACAGGATTGGACCCTCAAGTCCACAGAGCATCTCTCTGGGGGAGTCCAGGCTGCCTGCACTCTCCCTCCACAAAGCAAATAGACGTTCACTGCTAAACAGCAGCACAAATACCAACTTTGTTGCACCTTCAAGTTTTGGAAATGTATGGCACGAGAAGGGGCATACATGATAAAAGGCAATGCCTGTTTGCACCCAAGAATGTGTCTATATTTGCCAGCCTTCATGAAGCTGATTTCCAGGTATGCAGTAAAGAAAAAACACACCAGATAATTTGTTTTCTGTGGGATATAACAAATGGAACATAGAGCTGTGGAGTTGTTTGTGAATTAGAAATTCAAATCACTCCATTTCAGATCAACTGTAAAATTTAAAGTGCATCTTCTTTTCAAATTGTTATGAAAAGGTTTCAGAAATGCAATTCCCATGCATTTTAAAAAGGAAATAATTTATCTGGAATCCTCACAATTCTAAAATGAGAGAATTATATGGTTTGGGAACTTACTTTGATTGAAGTCTGTTCACTCTTAACAGAAACATGAACTTAAATTGTTGCACAAATAAAAGAGGGGCATTCTGACATCTCAGCTGTCAAAAGTTAAAAATGGAAAGCCAACACCTAAGCTGTTTTAGTAGTGCTCCCTGCTGAACAGAAGAACACACTTAGGCTCTTGTTCTGAAGAGCAATGCTGCTTTTGCTGCCTGGCATGAGACAGACCCTCACATGCCTAAGACAGCATCACCTCTGGGTGAGTGCAGGGCTAAAAGGTCCCCAGACAAGTCTCATCCATGCCTTAGCTGAGTCACCTCAGTAACAAATGAATTAAAAATAGGAAGTCTCAGCTTCTGCTCTGTTAAACTTTATTATGTAGCAAAGAACTCTATAAAAAGAGTTTCTACTCATGTACACGGGTCTGAGCATGCATGTTTCAGCTTTGCCCAGAAGCCAGGCTGTATGCACTACACTGTATTTGTGTGCCCAAATGAAGCAAATATTAAAATAAAAATGACTGCAAGTCTGGGGGGACACACAATCTGTATCACCAAAATCAGATGGAGTAAAAGCCTCTGCATTTTGGGGCCCAGTCATTTAAAGAGAGAACTGCAGAAAACTGAGCCATTTAAAGCAAGTATCAAAAAAGCCATCAAAATGGACCATAAGGAGTGCACATTTTCCATAGCTCTCCGTCTGTTCTTAATGTGTGCTATGTAAAATAGAAAATTCATCTCTATGCTTGACCTGCTCACTGTTCCCTTCAAATTCTAAATAGCTTTAGTCTATTGGACAGAGGTATTTGAAACATTTTCCTGCCAATTCTGCTGTGCAGAATCTAACATCTTCTGATCCTACATGTTTAGGACCCATTCAAAGAAAGCTGGAGCTTCTCCAAAACATTATACTCTCCAAATGCTTTGAACGGGAAGGAAGAAAACAGTTCCAGAAGGAGCCCAGCGAGCTACAGTCTGGTCACTGTCCCTACTCCACAATATAATAAACATTAAAGTAAAAATGGACAATTGGTCTTGGTAACTAAATGGGGAGGAGAGGGAAAAAAAAGAAGATGGAGAGGATTATATAAACTGCAGCAGTCTGAGCAGTGGTCTGAGTCTACAGACATTTGCAGGTTTGAGTTGACATTCAGAGAACATATATCATAACACAACAACTTACCCCCATTTTTGGGGTGTTTACTGTTCTCTTACTGCTGCATCATCTAAAACATATCCCATGCTGTCTTAAGCTATAGATCACCACCAGCTGGTCATTGGCCTGTGCACATTTTTGCCTCTTGAGTTTCAGTAACGGTGGGTTGAACAGTTCACTCAGAATCCACCTTTTTTGGAGATCAGTTCAAGATCATTTCTAAAATTGGGATTTGAAAGAGAGACAGACAAAATCAGGCATTAAGCACATCTTATTCAGGAATCTCCAGCAATCATTTCCCAGATATACTGGCTACATTTTCTAGTGACTGAATTCTGCAATACATACTTGTGTACAAGCCTCAGGACAGAATACAATGTTGCTGTCCCACCAATGAGAACCTCCTCCCTGTTCGTTGCTGGCTGCCCAAATTAAACATTGGGTTGTTCAGAATATCTCCATGCTGACTGTAAATAAATTTCTAAGGTTCACACTGAAACAACCTAATTATGAAAGACAGCAACACTGACTTTATTAGGTTAATCTATCTGTAAAAGTGGGAAAAATAATGAATAGTTAGTTATTTAGAATCAATGGCACATCAGAATGAGAAGTGTTGCATATAAGCACTTTTGCTGCTTGCCAGCCCTAATGACACCTTGATTAACATAGCAATCATTCGTAAGGGAGCCAAAAAGCCTTGACTACCCATACACAGCGATTCTGTGACTTATGGCTTTATATTTTTAAATTGGCTTCTCCAGCATCATCTGATAAATCAACACACAAGTCATTAAATGGTTCATTATCCCAGTAATATGATTCATTCTCTCTGCCAGGAAACACAAGAGATGACGGGCAACTTAGAAATATTCCACTTGAAACCATGACTGTCCATCAGCATAATAGATTAACTGTACAAGGGACTGCAGTTGGGGGTAGAGGTCAATGAGATGTCTCAGCATGCGGTAATTTTTCTTCAGCAGGACTTGACCCCTTATTAGAAAAAAACACATACTCATTTTCACTATCCATGCTGGTTATCCCACTGTATAGATTACTGTCTTTAAAAAAAGAGCTAGAATGCAGCAAGAACAAAATCCCAGCTCACAGACACTGAATCCTCCTTATCGCTAGAAAGGGTTTACTCTTTCCTAACATGTAATCAATGTAATTTTAATACAAGCTAAATCTTTCCCGAAAAAACTAAACTCTGTTTAAGCGCCATTTCATCTCCAAAGGAAGCAGAGATTTAGATATGCTCTTCATATTTACACCTTCACCTGAAAATGTGAAACAATGCTCTAATTCTTCTGGGAAATCATAGAGTGGCAAAAACATGAAAGAAAAATAATTACTGATTGGTAAGAAAAAAAAATAGAAATCAGACACTAGTTAGCAAATGCAAGCCATTCTGCTAATCTATGAATGTTGTTGCTGGCTGATGCTAACCCCATAATTTAGGTGCCACCCAGCTGGCAATCCTCCCAAAAAAGAAACACTGTGGCAGGTAGGTGTCCTATAGGTCAAGGGAGGCATACTGGCAGTGTTATATGGGTAAGTTGTCATGACAACATTTTGGCCAGACCAAGCCTTTCACACAGCTACTAGACCATATTTTGGCTATATCCAGGCACCAACAGATAGAGACACTCCAGCCTCTCAGTCTGAAGCAAAGCCAAGAATCACAGGGCCTGGCTCCCTATCCCAAACCTCTAGGACAGGGAACCAAAGATGCCCACCCTTCTCTCTCAGACACCTTAAATGCTATTCTCCAAGACACTGAAAAAAAAAGAAAAACGAAAAACCAGACATTACTAAGATGAAAGACTACCCTTTTTCCAAGCTAGCTCCTTCACTGCACTTTCTTGGGCTAGCAGCCTTCCAGGAAAATGGGTCCTGAACCCAGGATTCAGGAAGCCATCAAATAGACCCCTGCACTATAGCCACAATCCCCCTGGACTTTCCTCCTGCTCTGCCATTCCTTGGGCTGGCAGTTTTCCAAGGAAATGGGCTGCATCTCAGGTGCAGCTTGATGCCAAAACATCTTGGTTGGACCCAGAAGGCTACCAATATTCAGGCACCCCAGCTTCTCAGGGAAGCAAGGCCAAGAATCTTGGGGCCTTACTCTCCATTAGCGGTGCACCAATGGAGATTATTTTGGCCAATACCGATGGCTGATCTTTAACGAGCCACATCAGCCAATACTGATCCATTTCTAATATGCAGCCCCGCAGCATGGAGAGCGGCATCCAGATGGTAAGTCTGCTGTGGGGGAAGGGGTGGGGGAAGGAAGGGGCATGGGGATGAAAATTGAGGCCCCCTTGGTAAGGGAAGGAGTGAGGCTGGCGCTGGCGCTGGGGCAGGGGCAGGCACTGTTCACGTGGGGTGGGGCAGGGCACTGGGCAGAGCTGAGGCTAATCCAGGGGGCACAGGGAGGAGGAGGGGCACTCATGCCATTACACGCACCCCAGAAGGGCACAGAGAGCATGTGCCCCCAGATCCGCACATAGGGCAAGGGTGGGCTGTGGATCCAG
The DNA here is from genome assembly GCF_052110815.1 of Crocodylus siamensis. NCBI lineage: Eukaryota > Metazoa > Chordata > Crocodylia > Crocodylidae > Crocodylus > Crocodylus siamensis. Next base: position 21,781,571 of record NC_143403.1, read on the forward strand.
GCTGGGGCAGTGGCACTGGGAGTGGAGGCTATAGAGAATTTTGGGGTGGCTGCAGCCCCCCAACCCCGCTTTCCAGTACCACCACCACATGCCCTGAGCGCAGCCCAGCCCAGCCCCCCCACCAGGAAGAGCCTGTGCAGCCCTGACCCTAGCCTGCAGCAGCAGCCTAACTTTGCCCTGTGCTTACATCTGGGGGCACACACCCCCATGCCCTTATCTTTTTGGGGTGGGGGGTTGATGAGGAAGAGAGGGCAGCTGTTATCCCTCAAGGAATATAGTAGAACAACTATTAGAAGGGTATGTAGGCTTTATTCTAGGATTATTATAACAGAGATTTTGGAATTGCTTTCCAAGCCATAGCTAAGATATACTCACTGTAATGTCTGAAAATATAAACTTATTTTTCTTTCTTTTTTTTTTTTAAAGCACATGTTTAGGAAAATCACTACTGGCCCAAAACAGCAAATGCAAGCCCTACTGCTGTTTATATCAAGTGAGCAATCATCTACTTATCAGAGGTATGGAGGCCAGTGAAAACAAGTTAGCAGTGCTCAAGTAGCCTGTTCAAGCATGAAGTAATTGTGCTATGCTGATAATGCCATAAAACAATGAGATTATTGTTCCAGGACAATTAACTGTTTCAAGATTGTATATTAGTTGCATTGTTCTAAGGATCTTTTAGAAATTCAAATAATGACAGAAATATTCCCACATTGTTATGGTTTCTTAGTGCAGAAACAAGAAACTATACCAAAAGATCCATTTGTTTGACAAACACAGTCACTGCTACGTTGCCGAATTCTCGAAATAAAAAGTATTTAAATTTTCAAGCAATGCATGTATGTTCTTGTTAATTGAATCAGAAGGAGATGTATCCAATAAAGTATAGTATGAGAGTGTACCACCCCACTTTGAGCCAAAAATTCGTCATGGTTAAGATTTATTTCAAACAAATAAAGTGAGGTAATTGTCATACTATTTAGCCAGACTAGTGGGTTACAATGGCACACATAGTAATGATGGATTTGTACCTTTCTTTCATAACTGAATATTACAAAATGTCATAGTACCACTCTAAAGCATCTGAAGAGCACACACTTTTAGCCTATTTGGGGGAACAGTAGGAAAGCTGTGAATGAGAAAAAGAGAATCTGCATTCACAGCAACAACAACAAAGCCGTTTTGATGCTCTTCACATCTCCACCTGGCTCAGCACAGAAGAGAATTCATGGCATATCATGGCTATTATGACAGCTAAAAGAAAGACTCATAACTGAATTGTCACTTTATCCTTAGACACAATACCTTTGGACTTATGTAGCATCTATCCAGAGCTCTAACAATGAGAGGAGTCACCTTTTTGGGCCTGAAATTAAAATCCCAAGTAAAACAAGTCTACTGTCCATGCAGCATGTACAACAGAACATAACATGGTAATCAGAAAGTCCCTGTGTCCCCAGAGAGATGCATTAACACCAAAGGAAAAAGTAACATTGATTTCAAGGCAACTCCTTCACAAGATCTGGCAAGATCTGGGAGAAAAGAAAGGGGGTAAAAATAAAATTAAAGGATAATAAGATGACTCTCTGCATGGCAAAGCAAGGTCTTATATTGAAAATTACTTTAGAGCTGGAGCTAGATTTCACCCCAAATTCAAATGTTCTTTAGTTTACGGAAAGTAAAAACCCCAAGTTCATAATTTAAGCACAAAACTGCAGGTCTTGCAGGTTTAGGTCCCTGGGTCATATTTTCATAATTGGGATCCAGACCATTTCTGTATTTACCCCCAAATAAGGGAGTATTCAGCACTTGGGAGGAGGAGGGGGAAATAGGCCACTTGTGAGGCTAGGCATGGACAATGTTAACAGTAACAAATCCCTGAACAGTTAAACTATAAACTATAGGGATAGAGATCTAGGGATTTCTTTCTAGGATAAGTTTGTAAACCTGACAAACACATCTACATGTCTAAAATTGGGAATCAACTTATTTACTCTAGTATAAACCAAGATGAGCAAGTACTTGTTTTTCTGTTAAAACCTTCATGTCACAATACTGCAGTCTTTTTCTTCTCATGATTTTGCATCAGCATGTTGCAATATGCTGTACTTTCTTCCATCCAACAACATTCTTTTTCCCAAAACAGCTGCTGGAAATTGCAGTGCACACTGTATGTGAAAAATACTGCAACAGGCAAAAGTGAAAACAAAATCCGCACACAATTTAGGGGAAGCAGAACCATGAGCAGGCACAGCTCCCTAGCCACTGCTACTCAGTTACTGCAAGTACCGCTCTTTTTTCCTCCATTCTGCCTTTCACAAAAGGCATGTAGTATATTCCAGGGTATACTTTATGTGAGAAAATACATTCATCTCATGTAAAAAAAAAAGTAGGTACATCTACACGTGCATTTACTCCAGCCTAGATTTACTGTGCAGTAAAATACTGCAGAGTAAGGGGTTTTGGATAGGTGTTGATACATGTGGGGATTAGGAGAAGATTTGCATCCACTTCCATGCAGCCCTGTAATGAACCCCTGCCACCACTGAGGGGAGCTCCAGGTTCCCCCTGGGTGCTTGTCCAGGGGCTGGCAGGGAGCACAGCTGTCTCCTGGCCCCAGAGGATTTTCTGCTGCTCGAGTGGAGACAATACCCCCCTGCCCTGGCAAAAGGGAGCTCCTGGCCCTGGCTCCATGATCAGGGGCACAGGGCTTAGAAAGAGCTGACAGGGAAGAGCAGGTCCCAGCCCTATACCCGGATCCATTGGTGAGGCAGCTGGCAGCTAGCTCACTGCTAGCTGCCCCACTGGTGGATCAGGGCAGGGGGCTAGGATCTGCCCCTCTCTTGCAGCTCTTTCCAAGCCCCATGCCTCAATCACCTAATCAGAGCACAAGGCTGGGGCCTGCCTCTGACTGGGACATTTCCTGGGCAGCCCCGGGCTGCAAAGAGAAGTGTGCATGTTCAACCTGAAGCTGGCTGGAGACTGCCTGAAACAGGACAGTCCCCAGCCACCTCCAGGCTGCATGTGATTTCCAATGCAGCCTGGGGCTGGCTGGGAACTGTCCCAGTTAGGGCCAGGTCCCAGCCGCTCCAGGCTGGGCAGGGAACTGTCCCCATGCAGGGAGCTCCCAGCCCCTGCTTTGACTGCAATTGAAATTGCCAAGTGAGGGCTGAAGAGCTTATTCCAAGCTCCCACTCCGTGATCACAGAGCAAGGGCTGGGAACAAGCTCTCAACCTGTTCCCACCTATGGCTCTGTGACTGCAGAGTAGGGGCTGGGAATAAAATTGCAGCTCCCACTCCATGATTAAGATCATGATTGGGGAGCAGGGGCTGGAAGCTCCCTACTGCTGGGTCAGTGTGACATTGTCCCCACCTGGACATGCAGGATGGGGGCTGGGGAGCTTGTTCCTCACCCAGCTCCATAAGCATGAAGCTGAGGAGGGAATAGGCTCCCCAGCCTGTTCCTCCCCTTAGCTCTGTGCTCACAGAGTTGGGTGAGATGTCTGACCAGGAGCAGATTTTGGTCCTGGTCAGGTGTCTACACACATGCTACAGCACCATTACTAATACTGAGTAAATTTGCCGCTTCCATTTGTAGGTAACAAATTTACTTGGTATTAGGGAGGTTTACTGCACAGTAAGCATGTGTATGTGTAGATGCACATTCTTACTTCACAGTAAACTATGCTAATGCGAAGCTAAGCATCTTGTGTAGATGTGCCCACTAAGTACTTGCCCTGTGATTTACTCATGACAATTTTTTGTTTGAAAAAATTAATGTTTGTTGAGACTATTTAATTGGAACATTCTTGACCAGCTCAGTTGGTGAGCACACATTACAGGTTCTACCTCATACCCAAACAACAAAAAACAAGGGTGTTTTGGAGCCTTGGCTCATTAGGTCAAGCTGCAGCACAGGATACATTTAGTTTTTGAGGTTCATATTTCTGTCCAATAATGTAGCATAGGTTAGATAGGTTTAGCTTTCCAGTTAGATAGTTAATCAAGTTAGATAGGTTTAGCTTGCCAGTGGTCAGAAAGCAGATGCAAACTATGCGGGCATAATTTGGGTTTACATCAATGCAAATATGACCATACACAAAAATATAGTCATAATTCATGCCTTCAGATAAATGAGTATAACTGTGCTTTAGAATCAGGCTTTAAATATAAGGAAAGAACTCACAAAATTTAAAAGCACGGTCTGAACTTGTCCAAAGGCAAAGGTATTTGAATACATGCTTTTGCTTCTTGGCCATCCTAATATTTCTTTTCTATGCTTGGTGTTGTGCTGTTGCTATAAATCTTTACGTTAAAAAAAAAAAAAAAAATCAATGCATGTCTTTAAAATTATCTTTTAAATATTGCTGTTATCCCTCCCCCCAATACATTTTAATACAAATAAACTGCCTGTTTGCAGATTATGAGATTACTACAGTAATTTTTGAAAATCACAAGTTTTTTAATTTCAAACTCACTCAAGCTGCCTGTCCCAGGGAGACAGTCACAATGGGACAGGGAACCCTCCCCATGGTAGGACAGGGGATGAGGGTGACCCACCTCCACAGAGAAAGCCCTGAAACCAAGGTAGACTTATCAATTTCAGGACGGGAAGTGCGGGACAAGCCACGCTTACTTCCTATTGGAGGAGAGGCTGCTAGCCTATTCCCTCAGGTTTTTCTTTGTGTTCCTCTTTTTTATTATTACTATTGGCATTCCTTTTGGGTTTTCCTTTTTTTCTTTTGCTGTGGCTAGGACATAGGCACTTCTCCAAGAGGCAAGAGCCACCTTAGACCCATGGCAGGTGGCCAGCTGGCCATGAGGAAACGCTAGGAGGTCAGGGTGAATCAGCTGCTCCGGGAGCACAGGCAGCATGCAGAACTAGGACTGGCACAACCAGAGGGCATACCACACGAAGACCATCTGACTTGTCCTGGAAGCTGGCATATGGAAGGGGTGTAGGGGAGGCAGAGCCCCACAGATACCCACCAGGAGACATGACCCGCCTGAGAGAGTCCTCAGAAGAGGAACCTACCACTGAAGATTCAATCAAATTAATGGCAGGGGAGTTTCTGGGCCTTCCTCAGGGTGATCAAGGACCCCTCCAGAGGTCACAAGATCCTATGCAATGCCCAACACCAGGTGCATGTGCTAAGGCAGCACACAAACATATCCTCAAGGCCAGGTGGGCACAAAGTGGGCAAGGAAACTTTAGAGAGACCTGGCAGACACAGAGTATAGCAAGGTGCAACCGGCAGCCATGACCCCTCCGAATGTGCTAAGCCAAAACCTGAGGGAACTTACACAGATCCTGGATACCCAACAGCAGATGATGGATCAACAGCAGGACTGGCTGCACCATAGCCTAGCAGCATTCAAGATGCCAAAAATGACCCAGGAAGATGATCTGGAGGCATACATCAAGGCCTTCAAATGCCATACAATGATGACAGGGTTGGATAAAGAGTATTAGGCCAGCCAGCTGGATGCAGTCATTGTGGGCAAGGCCCAGGCAGCCTATCGGGCCCTCCCTATGGATGAAGCCCATGACTACGAGCAAGTGAAAGCGGATACTTTATACAGATTGGAGATAAACCTGGAGCACTACTGAAAGCTGTTCCAGGAGAAGAAGGGGCCAGATGAGAGGCAACCCAGGATCCTGCTACAACTGCTTTGGGATCTTCTGAACAAGTGGGTGAATCTGGCAGCATTTGACTGTGATGCTCTGGCAGACCAGATACAGCTGGAACAGTTCCAGAATGACCCTGTAGAGCAAACCCAGCACTGGGTCCAACAACATTTGCCACGCACTTGCAAGGAGGCTTTGAAGCTGGCAGAGGCCTTTGCAGTGGCTGAGATGGGGTATAACCAAGAGCAGTGGAGCCCTAGTCCAATGTCCCCACTACCTTGAGAGCCAGATAGGTGGCAGCCTTTCAACAGGGGCGGTTTGAGGGATGTGGTCTACTTCTGGTGTGGGAGGACCGGACACCTTTTGCAAGAACGATCAAGTGGCTCTATGGAACAATGGCAGCCAGATAGTTCCCCAAAGATACAATCTAAGGCACAAAAGGAGTCGGAAGGTAGCAAGATGATGAACTACAGCTATGAGTTGTGGGGAGACAGCACTGTCTGAGGGCATCCAGTCATAAAGGCCTGGGTGGAGAACTGTCCTGTTCAGGCCACATTGGATTCCAGGTGTACACAATCGCTCATGAGGGCTGACCTTATCACACCCTAAAGGGATCACAGAGCAGTCCCGGTAAAGATGGCCTGCCTTCATGGGGAAACAAGACGGTCTGACCATCAAGGTCCAGCTCCAGGTGGGAGGACCACAGAGCATCACAGAGAGCTACTGGTGGGAGTGGTACCCTGACTGGCATGTGACATGCTACTTGGACGTGACTGGGCAGCACTCTATGACACCCTAGAATGAGTCGGGATGCCAAAGTAGGATGGATGAGGATCAGAGACCACGAAGGATGGCTCATGGAACTGTACGAGGATGAAGAATCGATGGATGAGACAGAGGTTGACTTACGCAATGTGGCATGCATCCCGCCGTTCCGGGAAGCACAAAAGGAGGACCAGGAGCTAAAAGCACTCAAAGCATAAGCCTTTGAGGCCAGGGACAGCCAAGCACCACCACCAGTGGGAACTGCACATTATGAGGTGAGAAACCAAGTCTTGTACCGGGTACATAGGGAAAGGTCAGGGGACCTTGAGGGAACACAACTGTTAGTCCCCACCTGATTCTGTCCAGTAATATGGAGACTAGCCCACAAGAACCCTACAGGGGGCCAAGACAAAACTACTGCTAGGGTGACTAGTTGGTTCTTCTGGCCAGGGTTGCAGAAGGAAATTGCTCATCATTGTGCTGCATGTCCTGAATGCCAGAAGATGAGGGAAGACTGCCCAGCATGGGCTCCAATCCAAACTCTGCCCATCATCCACGCCCCATTCTCAAGATGGACATGGTTGGGCCTCTACCCCAGAGCTGCGCAGGACACCAGTATATACTGGTGTTCGTGGATCATGCCACCCAGTACCCCAACCCATTTTGGGTTGACAGCACCATGGGTAGCTGAAGAGCTTGTTAAATGGATATTGAGGATGGGAATACCAACAGAGGTTTTCACCGATCGGGGCGGAATTTTATGTCTGGAGTGTTGCGACTCATGTGTTGCACACTCCAGATAAAACATTTACACACCTCCGTATATCACCCACAAACCAATGGCTTTGTCCAATGCCTCAATTGAACAATAAAATGAATGATGCGATGATGCATACAAGGCAACCCATGAAAATGGGATTTACTCCTACGCCTAGTATTGTTTGCAATTCAGGACACCCCACAGGAGTCAATGAAGTACTCCCCATTCGAACTCATACTGGGGCACCATCCTAGGGGCCTACTGCAAACACTGACAGAAGACTGGGAAGAGAATGCAGGAGATACAAGTGATCCAGTCACCTACCAACAAGAATTCCAACAGTGGATACAGGTAGCCCAGAGTCTGGCCAAAGATAATCTGCATGAGGCCCAATACCACCGGAAGGAAAAATATGATGCCCAGGCTAAGGAAAGAGAATTTGAACCCAGTCAGCGGATATTGGTGCTCTTGCCCACTTCCACGAGCAAGTTATTGACCCAATGGCAGGGTCTCTCTGAGATGATTCACAGACTAGGGCCCATGAATTATGAGATCTATCAGCCAGACCACATGCAGAAGAAGCAGATATATCAGATGAATCTTCTACGAGAATGGCATAAACCCAAGGGGTGGGCTGCATTTACAGAAGCTGGCGTGGAAGAACTTGGACCCCAGGGGATGACTAAAGGGAAAACTAATACTAGGATGGAGGAATTAGTCCAAATAGGAGAGGAATTGTCAGTGTCCCAGAAGCACAAAATGCAGGCCCTGGTGTGGGAATTCAAGGATGTATTTTGCGAGGAACTGGGATGGGTCCAGGACAACTATCACTCAATAAAAACACCTCCTGGAGTGATAGTGCAAGAAAGGTGGCAACCAATGCCTTACCACCTCTTGAAGAAATCCACAAGAAGTGGAGGAGATGCTTGAGCAAGGGGCAATAGGTCTGTCCAGGAGTCCATGGCAGAGCCCTTTGGTCCCAGTCCCCAAGCCGGATGGGTCCTTGTGGTTATGCGTTGACTATCGGTGTTTGAACGCGATGGCAGTTTTTGATGCATTCCCCGTGCCCCATGTAACTAAACTAGTGGAATGCTTTGGGAATACTCAATACATCACGACCACTTCTCTTGCCAAAGGCTATTGGCAAATCCCTGTATCTAAGAAAGACCGAGCAAAAACAGCCTTTGGGACACCGTGGGGTCTTTATGAGTTTATACGTACACCGTTTGGGCTCCATGGGGTGGCCGCTACATTCCAATGCCTGATGGACCCGATCTTGGCTCCACACACTGAATAAGCCACAGTGTGCATAGATGACACCGTCGTGTTTTTGCAGACATGGGCACAGCACAATGAGCCCTCCAGGCTATATTGTGAGAATTACAAAGGACGGGGATGACAGCAAACCCCTGAAAATGCATCCTGGCTCAGAGACAGACCAAGTACCTGGGTTTTCTGGTTGGGTGGGGCACTATCAGGCCACTGGCAGATAAAGGTGGAGACCATCTGTAATCTCACAACACCCCAGAAGAACAAACAGCTTCGGTCATTTCTGGGATTAGCCAGCTACTATCGACAGTTTGTGCCCCATTTTTCTGAGCCAGTGGCACCCCTCACAGAGGCCCTAAAAGGTCAATGTTCCAGAACCATAAAATGGACCACAGAAATGACGTACAGCTTCAAACTTCTGAAAAAGCCCTTATGCAAGGACGTCATAATACATGCACCTGACTTTTGTAAACCTTTTATTTTACAGACAGATGCCTCAGAAACTGCCATTGGAGCAGTCTTGACTCAGGAGGATGACGAGCTGGAGAGGCCCGTTGCCTATGCAAGTCGGAAACGACTACCAGCGGAGACACGGTACACCACAGTAGAAAGAGAATGTTTAGCGAACCCCTGGGCAGTGGGGCATTTTAGGTATTATCTGATGAGGAGGGAGTTTAAACTCATGACAGATCACACCCCTCTAAACTGATTGAGCACAGCCAAACCCAACCATGCTCAAATCCCCAGGTGGGCCCTCGCCTTACAACTGCTTAAACTTCACATACTGTACCGACCAGGGGAAAATAACATTGTAGCGGCTTTTTTATCCAGGTGCGGAGACAAGGCTAGAACCAGCAACACAGACCACCAAGCTATAAAGAGGCATGAAATAAAAGGAAGGAAGGCAGGACAGAAAAGAGGGACACCCCAAGGCATCTTAAAGGGGGGTTATGTCTCAGGGAGACAGTCACTGGGGGTTGGGGAAACCTTCCCCATCATAGGACAGGGATGAGGGTGACCCACCTCCACAGAGAAAGCTCTGAAACCACAGTAAACTTACCAATTTCAGACTGGGAAGCATGGGACGAGCCACACCGGAAAGAGCTGCCCGCGCAATTTATAAGCTGTGCTTACTTCTGGTTGGAGCTGGCTCAGGCAGCTGACATCATCATGGAACGCCGCCCAGCCAGAATAAAAGCAGAGGCACAGGGAGAGCGGGGGAAAGAGCCAGCGAGGAAGGCATTTTCCATGCCGAATGCAGACAGCTCAGTTGAAGAGCCAGCATGAGGAGAAGATAGGTCCTTGGCAGGAGGGATGACTCGGGCTCCAGGCATGGGGGCTGTGAGGGAGGAGAGGCTGTTAGCCTAGTCCCTCGGGGGGGCTGTGTTCCTTTTTATTATTATTATTATTATTGGCATTCCTTTTAGGTTTTCCTTTTTTTCTTTTGCTGTGGCCAGGGTACAGCACCACTCTGAGGCAGGAGCCACCTTAGACCCATAGCAGGTGGCTGGCTGGCCACAAAGAAACACCAGGTCAGGAGGAATCAGCTGCTCCAGGAGCACAGGCAGAGTACAGAGCTAGGACTGGCACAACCAGAGGGCATACCACACAAAGACCTTTGGACTCGGCCTGGAGGCTGGCATATGGAAGGGGTGTAGAGGAGATGGAGCCCCATGGATACCCACCAGGAGACATGAACCACCTGGGAGAGTGCTTAGAAGGGGAACCCACCACTGAAGATTCGATCAAAGTCATGGCAGGTGAATTTCTGGGCTTTCCCTGGGGTGATCGAGGACCCCTCCAGAGGTCACAAGATCCCACACAACACCCAACACCAGGCACATGTGCTAAGGTAGCACGCAACCGTATACTCAAGGCCAGGCAGGCACACTGCCTTTTCAGCCATGCTACAGGAGCTGTGAAAAATTGCTTTGCAGTGATAATGTTTTTATTTTACAAATGGGATATTTCAGAAATGACCACAATACCTTTTCATATTTACATTGGAGGTTAATGACATCCATGAGAGAGACCCAAATTAACGCTGATGACATCCTGTAATTTTTAACTCTGAAGTAATGCAGCCTATTCCAAATATAATTTACATCCCCTGTTGCTCATTAGTACACTGTTCATAACAAGGTGTCATTAACACCACTTCTGTATCTGATTTGTTAAACAGGCAGTAAAGCATGAATTAGAGATATATGCCCAGTACCTTTAAACATACCTACACATAAAAGGCTGTGTCTCCATGAGATGTTGACTGTGTAGTTGTTACTACATGATCATTTAGTATTTGCATACCTAAGTACTAAATGACTAAACAGTAACTGGCATTACTGCGCAGTAGCATCCCCACATGGTTCTTGGTGACACTGACTGCACGGTAGCTTGGTTTGCTCCCCGCAATGCTACTGCAAAGTAGTAACAAGCTACTGCACAGTAAATAAGCTACTACACAGTTTAGACTTCGACTTACCCAAGGATCTCATGGGCAGGATCCCCCAGGAAGCCAGTCTGAGGGAGAGAAGAGCCCAGGTCAGCTGACTATACTTTAAAGAAGCATTATTGAGAGTGCAAGAACAAACCATCCCAACGCACAGGAAGACTAGCAAATATGTAACCAGCTTGTCTTAGCAGTAAACTAAGTCACAAAAAAGAAGCTTATAAACAGTTGAAACTTGGACAAATAAATAGGGAGGAGTATAAGATCATTGCTTGGGCATGTAGGGATGAAGTTCTGGCTGGCAAGAGACATGAAGGGTAACACGAAGGTTTTCTACAAGTATGTTGGTAGCAAGAGGAGGATCAGGGAAAGTGTGGGTCCCTTACTGAATGGGGGAGGCAAACTTGTGACAGAGGACAGAGAAAGGCTGAAGTGCTCAATGCCTTCTTTGCCTTAGTATTCACAAGCAAAGTCAGCTCTCAGACTACTTGACAAGGCAGCACAGTTTGGGAAGGAGGCGAGTAGTGAACAGTGAAAGAACAGGTTAGGGACTCATTACAAAAGTTGGATATATACAAGTCCATGGGGCCAGACGGAATACACCCAAGGGTGCTGAGGGAATTGGCTGATGAGCCTGTAGAGGCACAGGCCATCATCTCTGAAAACTCAGGGCGATCAGGAGAGGTCCTGGATGATTGGAAAAGAGCAAACATAGTGCCCATATTTAAGAAAGGGAAAAGGAGGATCCAGGAAATTACAGACCAGTCAGCCTCACCTCCATCCCTGCAAAAATCATGAAGCAGATCTTGAAGGAATCTATTTCAAAGCACTTGGAGGACTAGAAGGTGGTCAGGAGCAATCAGCATGATTCACCAAGGGCATGCCATGCCTGACCAACCTGATTGCCTTCTATGGCAAGGTGACTGGCTCTGCGGCTGTAGGGAGACCATTGAATGTGATATACCTTGATTTTAGCAAGGCTTTTGAAACAGTCTCCCACAGCATGCTCGGGCATAACCTAAGGACATACAGGCTAGATGAATGGACTATAAGGCAGATAGAAAACTGGCTGGAGCATTTGGCTCAGATAGTAGTAATCAATGCCTCGATGTCTAGTTGGCAGTCAGCATCAAGTGGAACATACCAGGGGTTGGTCCTGAGGCAAATTTTGTTCAATGCCTTTATCAATGACCTGAAAGATGGCATCAAGTGCACCCTCAGCAAGTTTACAGATGACACCAACCTGGGGGGAGTAGTAAATACGCTGAAGAGTAAGGCTAGGATTCAGAAGAACCTAGACAAATTGAAGTATTGGACCAAAAGAAATCTCATGAAGTTCAACAAGGACAAGTGCGAAGACCTGCACTTAAGATGGAACAATCCCATGCATTGGTACAGTCTGAGGGATGACTGGCTGGGCAGCAGCTCTGCAGAAAAGGGCCTGGGGGTTACAGTGGACAATAAGCTGAATATGAGCCAGCAGTGTGTCCTTGTTGCCAAGAAGGCTAACAGCATCCTGGGCTGCATTTGTTGGTATGTTTGTAGTGGGTCAAGTGAAATGATTATTCCCCTCTAGTCAGCACGGGTAAAGCTACAACTGGAGTACTCTGTTCAGTTTTGGACTCCCCACTACAGAATGCATGTGGACAAATTGGAGAGGGTCCATCAGAGGACAACAAAAATGATGAGGGGGCTGGGGCACATGACTTATGAGAAAAAACTGAGGAAACTGGGCTTATTTAGTCTAGAGAAGAGGAGACTTAGGGGATTTAATAGCAACCTTCAACTACCTGAAGGGGGATTCAAAAGAGAACAGAACTAGATTTTTCAGTGGTGGCGGATGACAGAACAAGAAACAATGGTCTCAAGTTGCAGCAAGGGAAGTTTAGTTTAGATATTAGGAAGAATTTTCTCACTAGGAGGGTAGTAAAACACTGGAATAGGTTACCCAGAGAAGTGGTGGAATCTCTATCCTTGTAGGTTTTTAAGACCTGGCTAAACAAAGATTTGTCTGGGATGATGTAGTTAGGGATGGTCCTGCTTTGGGTAGGGGGTTGGACTAGATGACCTCCTGAAGTCCCTTCCAACAAATTTACTTTCTTTTTAAAGTGTCTTTTGTAGATGCAGCCACAGAGAATAGAACCTGCTTTTCACAGGTTACTTGACCTGGTAATTACTTCAAGAGGTCCAAGCAAAGATCCTCACTAGAGATATACTCAGCTATGAAATACTGAAGCATACAAGAGGGGAGAATTTCCAGAGTGTTACTAAAAATCTTTGCAAATGAAATATCAGAACTAGAAAAATAGTTTTTTATCCTCACCTGACTGCCTCCAGGTACAGATCACCAGGGACCCTGGTTTTCCGTTTCCCACGGAAAAACAGAAAACCACAGATTTCCCCTTTTAGCAGAGAAACCCAGGGATTCCCTTCTTTTGCAAAGAGATCTACAGGCTAGTTGAGCTACAGCCTGCAAAAGCTGTTTGTAAACAGAGCCAGAAACGCCCAGCCCTGCCCAGAGGAGAGGGAGGGAGAAGGGCAGGGCCTGAAATTCTGTCAGCCATGGCTCCACTCAGTTCAGGTTCACACTTCACTCCTGGAGTCTGAGGCAAATGGGGCTTGCAGGGGGCTGGGGGCCCATCTGGCAGGGCTAGGAGGTTGCAAGTCATGGCTGGGGGGGCACCAGCAGGGCTGGGGGTAGCCAGTAGCCAGCCCCGGCACTGACATTGGCCCTGGCACCAGCCAAGCAGGCAGCACCAGTGGGGGAGCCAGCTCCATGCTGCTTCTGCTGCAGCTGCCTGCTGTTGGGGGCAGGGAGCTGCAGACTTGGGTCCAGCATCCCATATCCCTGGCAGCTGGGGGTCCCCTCCAGCAGGGCTGGGGGTCAGGAGCTGTGGGTGGGGACAAGAGGCATGAATAGGGTGGAGGGAAGCATTGGGGGTGATTGAGGAGCACCAAAAGGGCTAGGAGGGGCTGCAGGGCTTTTAATTTTAATAACAGATTTGGGGTTTTTTAATCAGAGAATTTGTGATTTTTTTAATCCGAGAAAATGAGGATCCCTGCAGATCACCCACATGCTTCAGCAGAGACAAGCAGCTAACTCATACCACTCCCTGCTATACAAGCCTTCCAACACATTCCCGAGTTAACACTCTAGGAAGTCTAGAACAACAGATGGGCTGGACTACAAGGGTGGGACACAAGGATACAGGCTGCCCGCCTCCAAATAGTATGAAAATTAGATGAAAAATAATACAGTCCCCACCCCTATTTTTTATCATAGAGAACCCCTACATAAGTGCCCCAAAAAGTTATGGTCATTGTTGCACAAGGGGCCATTCGAGCTCCTGGAGGCTAAGTTCCAATTTGGTCTCCAGAAGTGAGTCACACCACAAGCCACAGAGACAAAGCCTTTATTGCTTGCAAGCAGGTAGGCCTGGAGTCATGAGACTCAGATCAAAGCTGACCCCGAGTGCCTGTTCTCCATTGCTTATATACTCGATTACAAGGTATTGGAAAATTCCATTAGCGCAGGCGTACTTCGGGTTACATAGTTGCGAAACTGGTTGCAAAGTTTGAGACTTTCTAGCCATTAGCTTGTGGTTTGCCTTCTCATGCAACACAGCTGAAAAATAAGTTGCAGGTGCTTCTTTGGTACATTCTTGTGAAAGCATAAAGCATAGGAGTAAGCAGTTCTAGCCCCAGCTTGTCCCACAGTCATTACAAGCAGAAAGCTCCTCCATGGATACCCAAAGATCATTCAGGTTTGGGAGTGGACCTTACAACCTCTTCTGCAGGGCTTTGTTGGGAGGGGGGAATGTCTGTGAGAGGAGTCTGGCAAAGACTTCTCCTTCCCAGTCTTCATCTGCACATAGGAGCCAAGAGGAAGATAAACTGATGTCCTCCAATTACTTTTGCATTAGCATGTTCTTCACACGCTGCCAAACAATTTATATTTCTGAACCCAAGCTACATAGATCCCCGGGAATCTATAAAAATTCCTCTGTGAGTTGCTGGAGATGAGTCTGTCTCAAAGCAAGTCCTCACCAGCTACAATCCTATCGTGTCTTCTATCACTCCCAAGGCATCCCCTGGCCATAGCAAAACTTCCCACTTAAGAGAGAAGACTTGAAGAAGGAGGCAGCAAAATCCTGCCTAATTGTTATGTAACAACAGCTGCAGCGTTTTGCTTGGCTGCAAACTGAGTAGATGAGTTGTGCCTAAGGACTGTGCAGAGAAGAGCGATAAAAAGTTTACACAGGGTGTGCAGCTTTCCAGAGGGTGTGCTTTCCAGAGGCTGTGCAAAATGCATAATTTTTACTCGTGCATTTGAACTGCAGCCTCCAGATGCTGATTGGCTACTATGGCACCATAAAATGCTGAGGGAGGGAAAAGCAGCTGGAGAGAGGTGGAGTCAGCCCCTTCTTCATCCCTGGCAGAGGTGACAGAGCTGAGGCTTGCAGGGGACCAGACTTCAGGACACAGGAGAGCTCGCATCATCCCAGGAGAAGCTGCTTTCCCACCCAGGGTCAGAACTGTACAATCAGGGACACAGATACCCCGGGAAAGAGTGCGGAGGGGTTGGTAAGCTAGCTGGGAGCTGAGAGCAGCTGCTTGGTCAGGGATCTGCAGGGAGAATGCCTCTGTTTGGGCTGGAAAGGCCTGCAGGGGGAATCCTTTGTCTGCATGTGGAGGTGCTGTGGGGCCCAGAGAGGGGGCAGGCTGTGAAAATCCGAATCTGCCTGGGTGTATGAGGGGACACTTAACCCCTAGTGTATTTTTCAGAAGGAAACTAAAAAGAAGCCTACTACCTGTGGTGGCTGTTTTTTTGCGGAGTTACTAAGAGCAAAAAGTCCACTTTACCCAGAGCAGCAGAAACCTCACCTCTGCCGCCTAGTGCTGTGAACAATAAGTGGCAATACAGCTTCATGGGAAGGGGAGTGTGACCAGAGGAAAAATCAACCTGGGTTGTGGGGGGCAAACCATTTTAAAGTGTTATAACCAGGTGAATGTAATTATTGAGGTTGTTTGATGCAAGTGGGACCATCCAGTGTGGTGGAATTATTCAGCTATTGTTGCAGTTGTAAATCCTATTCAAATTGTTGGTTTTATTATTAACTATTGGTGTGTGTATATATATACACATACATACATACACACACACATATATATTTCTTCTCTTGATTAATCATTTCTTTTCTGTATATAGTTGTGTATAAAAAGAAATCCATTTGTTTATTGGACTTAAAGTAAATGCTTGGGCAGTGAGGTTGAGGGACACACCTCTCCAAGGGACACCTCAGTCAGCAGACCTGCCTGAGGGATTTCCAGGGCTACTGGCAGATTGAGGATCCAGAATCTGACATATCACCGGGCCTAGCATGCCAGCGAGGGTTACAGTTACAACCCTGAACCCCCAATATAGGATATTGATGGAGCAGTAGGAATCGGTTTTGTTGGTTAACTTGATAGCTTTGCAGCAGTAGAGCACTCAGCATCACAAACCAAAAGCACCATTAAACACTGGAGTAACACAGGGAAGGCACACAAGACAATTTTACATGTACTGAATTATGCCCCTTTTTATGCTTCTGCTTTCAGGGGACAATTCTGGGATCCAACCAGCCATTTTCTTTTCTTTAGGCAATCAAGACTAAACAAATTTATTAATTTTTTTCAAGTAGAGTCTCATATTTTGGGGGCATCACCTATACCCTACAGTCTATAAACAAAAAAGAAAAGAAAAGAACAGTATCCAAAGGCAGACTTGAACAGCCATTTTATGAATAGATGTTTTCCTCCAAGTTGCAAAGGACTTATAAGCTAATGATGGTAAGATTTCAGCTTAATTCTAAATAGCAGTTCTTTCATTTGACTTTAGCACTATAACATTCAAGGTAAGCAACAGTACCCTCTTTGCTAATTATTTACTACAATAGCATCTCATGCACTGCAGTATGTCAAAGCACTCTGAGAAACTAAATCATTTAAGAACCTAATGGAACACTAATGCTATTACTGTTTAGATTATTCATACCATTTTACCATGATTATTCATTTTTTCCTTTCTTTATTGTATATTTTTTCTCTCATATTAATCTTATGCACCACACTAATTGCAGTGTTTTCATGTAAACTAATAATTCCATTAAATACTTTGCACTTGCATCCACTAAAAAAAAAAGGAAGTTTAGTTACTACCTTCTTAGGACTCAAATTAAGCACATCCTCCTCTATTCTTTTGTATTCGACAAAGTTTCAAAGTTGGTGAAGCACATTAATATAGATGATAAAAACAGTAATTTCCCCCAGAGTAGGCATGGACATGGTCATTATGCTGTGATGGAGAAAAATAAAAGAAAGAAGAAGGATACAGCTCAGCACAAGCATAAATAGAAGCATAACATGGACTGGGGTGCCACTGCTTAGATTATGACAACCCAAAAGCATTAAAAAGACAGAGATTGAGAAAGAGATTCCAAGTTGCATCATCCATTGCTGAGCTTCTAATAAGAGTCTCTGGACTAGAGGTTGACTTTGAGTAGGTTGTGGAATGAGATCAATGGGTATATAAAGCTATCTTCCACCTGTAGTAACAAGATTGGCCCTGCCAAAAAAGAAAAAGAAAAAAAAGAAAGAAAGACCTCATTCTAGCCTCTTTATAGTCCCTCAGAATACCTCATCTCATCTATAGCTCTGCTTGGATGCCCATTATAGCCTCATTAGAGTCCCTCTGAACCTCATTATAAGCTCTATTAGACCTGTTGGACCTATCATATGTCTGTGAAACAGCATCTTAGTTAATCAACTAGGTTGATGCCTTTGTCTGTGTTAGCTGTTGTATATAACTATTGGCAATTAGAGATGAGGATGATCAAAAGGAGGTTTGGCTGCTGCCCTACTAAGCCTGATGTTGAGCTTCCAAAAGAGATTGATCACTGTGACCGCACTACTCTGGTGCACTTAATTCAACTCCATGTATGCAACAGAAGCATACAGCACGCACACACACACACACACACACACTTAATTCAACTCCATGTATGCAACAGAAGCATACAGCACGCGCACACACACACACACACACACACACACACACACAGAGCAATTAGTATCAACAAACCATTGTGGAAGCCTATGCATAGAAATGGCCCAGGTCCTCCAGCATCTGCTATAGTCATCCCACCATAATATTGAATACTGGAGCTGATCCTAACTCACTACTATGAAAAGAATACAGCCCTCAAATAATGCAAGTAGATACAGCAATAGGCTTTAACTATTTAGACAGAGAAGTATTTTGAAAACCATTTTTACAATGAAACAGTGAAAGCATCTTTTTGTCCAAGCCTATTGTTTTCTCCTACATTAGACAAACACAGTGTTTTGCCATACCTATTCTCCCTGTATTCAGATTAGCACAGGGCAAAATTAGCACACAGGCTCTTTGCTCTCACTTATGCTGGCAAAAAAAACCCATGAGCACCTCCATTACAGTCACAGCAATTATATCAGAGTAAGATTGGAATTTGGTACAAATCCAAGCCACTATGTGGACCTAAAAGTTTTGCTCTAGGTTTTTCTAGTTGACTTTATGAGATTTAAATTTCTAGAGATTCAAAACAACAACTTTATATTTTGTATACTTGGATAGATTGGTAATTCAGAATACCATATCACATTTATAACGTTGCATGGGTACCCACCTGGCAGCTTTCTCTCATACTTCCAAGACATTTATAAGGCCTGGTCCACATATTTAATACTACTGTCACTGTGTTGGTGAGATTCAGCTATGCACTTGATTTTCTTGTTATAGCAAAAAAAAAAAAGTCATAAAATGGATGGAGTTTTATTGATATGAAGGCGCCTTTATTGATGCACAAGTGCCTTGTATAAGTATGGCCTATTCTCCTTCCTCCATGGCCAGAAGTTATACTGGTATAAAACAGTTGGTACTAACAAAATTTCATTCACATTAGGGAGAGGATTTCAACTTAAACTGTATCATAGAATCATAGAAAGTTAGGGTTGGAAGAGACCTCAAGAGGTCATCTAGTCTGACCCCCTACCCAAAGCAGGACCATCCCCAATAACATCATCCCAGACAAAGCTTTGTCTAGCTGGGTTTTGAAAACATTCAAGAACGGAACATCTACCACCTCTCTGGGTAACCTGTTCCAGTGCTTTACTACCCTCCTAGTGAGAAAAATTGTTCCTAATGTCTAACCTAAAGTTCACTTGCTGCGACTTGAGACCATTGTTCCTTGTTGTGTCATCTGCCACCACTGAGAACAGTCTAACTCCATCCTTTTTTGAATCCCACTTCAGATAGTTTGTCCCAGAGGAAGGAGCCCTGAAAAGAAGAAATGCTTACTCCTGCAGGGGAGAGCGAGTCACACCGAGGAGAAACACCAGCGCAGTTCATCAGCCGCTTTTATTGCCGGCTGGTAGCAGTGCCAGCAAATGATGTCATAAAAAAACGCTGCTCAGCGGATTTAAAAGCCAGCGGTGGGGAAATGGCAGCAGAGGTGACTGGGATGCTGAGGGGCGAAGGTGCTCCCCAGCCAACGTTACAGGGAGACAGAGATCCCTTAAAAGGGGCTCTCCCCACACTGGTGTGGCCTACCACATTGACTGGCAGGACAGCCAAGAAAGAGAGGGACAACATCGGGGGATCAAAGAGAGTCTAAGATGGCAGCCCTGTGAGTGGGGTGAGCAGAAGCCTACACCCAGACCCTTTCGTTATTTTTTTCTCATTGTTTTTTTGTTGTTGTTCTTGACCTATCCTATCTTGGCGTGCACATGGAGGGCACCTCCCCCACCCCCCGAAAGACCATCCAGGGCCACGGAGAAAGATCAAAGCCAGTTTGGGAAAGAGGCTCAGAGGAGGGGCAAGAGCAAAAGCAAGATAATTCTACACCCCACAATTGTCAGGAGTAGCCAAGCCAAGGAGCAGGCCAAAGACCCATCATCTAGCAGCCCAGAAGGTTGGCTCTTGGTTGGGGTGTAGAGGAGGTGGAGCCCCAAGAATGACTCCAGTGAGGGAGTAGCAAGAGACCTCAGGAGGAACCCCACTCCAAGAACATATAGAATCAACCCACAGCAGGCGACTGTTAGGGCTCCCCTCAGGGTGGAGCATTACCCAATGCCTAAGTTCTGGGGACACACCACTCGGACGGGGCCAAGAGAACGCTCGAAGGCTGCCCATGACCACCTATTCGAAGTCCAATGGGGGCATAGTTGAAGGCTGCTATTAAATCCCCCCTTCAGTCTTCTCTAAACTAAATAAGCCCAGTTCCCTCAGTCTTTCCTCATAAGTCATGTCCCCTGGCCCCCTCACCATTTTTGCTGCCCTCTGCTGAACCCCCCAAATTTGTCCACATCCTTTCTGTAGTGGGGTTCTGTAGGTCTGTAGTAAAAAAAATTACACAACTTGTGAGTTCAGACAATAAGGGATCAGCATGGCAACTTGGACCCCTATAGTTAGATAAAATACACAGGCTCTCACACTGTTAATCAGAAGAAAAGCCCAGCTATAGTTTGGTTTCCTTTGCTATTAAAGGGCTTGCATTCGTCCTGGTACTATATAGTGTTCTATAAGCACACAAACACCCCACTAACAGCACTTTTCTATCGTCATAGATCAGTGCAGATTTTAAAGAGGTTTTCATGTATTCATCAGTATTATATCAATAAAGTCCCTTGGTTTCTTTGACAAGAATTGATTGCTGTCAAAAATGTATTTTTCCTGATTACCCTTACTGATGTGCACTACAAAAAAGGGGAGGGCATTGATAACTCCACTAAATTGTGGTGAGACAAAGGGATTTTCATGGGTCACTCATAGTGTGCAGAGCCAATTCTGTGGTCTTCTCACAGCATGCTCCCCTCACTGCTGATTGGCCAGGGGGCCCTGGTGGCCCCACCCCTCACTGCTGGTTGGCTGAAAGGCTAAGACCATGGCATAATTAAATAGCAAAGTCTGCAGAAACATCAAATAAATGACCGTGTTATTATATATGTATATATTATGTTTAACTCTAAATTAAAATATTTTATGAAACCCCTGACGCTCTGGTGAAGTGCCCGAAGATTGGAAGAGGGCCAATGTCATGCTTATCTTTAAGAAAGGGAGGAAAGTAGATCTGGCAAACTACAGGCCCATCAGCCAGACCTCTATCCTGGGGAAGGTCTTGGAAAAGATTATCAAAGAGGCCATCCTTAACAGACTAGCTGAAGGCAATATCCTGAGGGATACTCAGCATGGGTTTGTTGCGGGTAAGTCTTGCTTGACCAATCTCATTTCCTTTTATGACCAGGTGACCTATCACCTGGACAAGGGGAAAGAGATCGACATTGTAGATCTTGACTTTAAAAAAGCCTTTGATCTGGTATCCCACAATCACCTCTTGGCTAAACTGGCTAACTGTGGCCTTGACCTCACCACAATCCACTGGGTGGATCCAGAGGGTGGTGGTCGACAGGAGCCAATCGCCTTGGTGCGCAGTCACCAGTGGGGTCCCTCAGCGCTCTGTCCTAGGGCTTATGCTATTTAACATATTCATCAATGATGTGGACATTGGTGTCAGAAGCGAATGGCCAAGTTTGCCGATGATACCAAACTCTGGGTAAAGCATCCACACCTGAGGACAGGAGGGTGATCCAGGCAGATCTTGACAGGCTCATGAAATGGGCGGATGAGAACCTGATGGTGTTCAACACCAAAAAATGCGAGGTTCTCCACCTTGGGAGAAAAAACCTGCAGCATGTTTATAGGCACTACAGATGAAAGGGACTTGGGGGTCATGATTGACCACAAAATGAACATGAGCCTTCAACATGATGCTGCAGCTAGTAAACCGAGCAAAATGCTGGCTTGCATCTATAGATATTTCTCAAGCAAATCCCAGGCCATCATTCTCCCATTGTACTCGGCCTTGGTGAGGCCGCAGCTGAAGTACTGTTTTGGGCCCCACAATTCAAAAAGGATGTGGAGTAGCTTGAGAGGGTGCAGAGGAGAGCCATGCACATGATCAGAGGTCAGGAAAACAGACCTTATGATGAGAGGCTGAGAGCAATGGAGCTAGTCAGCCTGGAAAAGCGCAGGCTCAGGGGTGATCTGATGATCACCTATAAATTTATCAGGGGTGTCATCAGGATCTGGGGGAACTTCTGTTCACCAGAGCGCCCCGAGGGATGACAAGATCAAAATGTCAAACTCCTCCACAACCGATTCAGGTTGGACATAAGAAAGAACTTCTTCACTGTCCAAGCCCCCAAGGTTTGGAATAGGCTGCCACCCACTTTGAACACCTTCAAGATATATTTGGATACTTATCTTGCTGGGATCCTATGATCTCTGCTGACTTCCTACCCCTGGGGCAGGGGGCTGGACTCAGTGATTCTCTGGAGTTCCTTCCAGCCCAAATGTCTATGAAATGAATATAAATTTATATACATTATTAATTGTAACTAATAGTATTATAATTTATCATTAGCCTTCTACAAAAAGTTTAGTAATACTAAATAATATTAATAGAAACAATTCATGCTAGTTGTTAAACACCAGCATCCACTGGCAGTTGCAGTGGGCATCCTCTGTTTCTATGGTGTCTGTACACTGAGATGACACATTCTGTGTCCCCTGAATTAGATGGAATGGCAAGGTAGCATTTTGCCAAGGGGTAGAGATGTGGAAACTGATCAGAAACAGACTCCCAAAATACAGTCACAGTCAAAGGCATCTAGCACTCTTTGACAAAGTTCATGCAAGCAGCATGTTCCTTGTCATGCTCTTTCTGCCATTCAGAGATTGATTTTAGCAGCCAAGGGTCAAAACTCAAACAACACACTCTGATTGGGGTCAAAAATATGAACAGCACTAAAAGGAAAAAAAAAAGAGGAGGCAGCTGCTTGTTTAAACTGCAGTGGTAGTGACTGATCATACTGATTCAACTTCACAGCTACTGCCTGGAACAGTTCTCTTCTCTGCTGGTTTTCATGTTGACAGTCTGAAAGTTGCTGCGATGCCATGTCTTCAGCCCAACTTAACAATCTATCGGCTTGTTGTGTGCTTGGTGGATCAAAGCCTGCTGCCTTTCAAAACTGCATTACAAGCTTCATGAACCAGATAGCATTTTCAGCCACCAGCTTAACTTGATCTTTAAAGTCGCCCCAGACATTGCATAATTTAAGCATGTACTGTGTTCTGGGTGTAATTTCAAGCTCCTCACACACAAGTTTCAGGTTGTACTTCATATTCTATGGGCGCATCTACACATCACCCTACGGTGACATAGCAACATTGTCATACAGCGTACTACGGTGACATAGTGATCATGTGAGTCTACCCATGATTGCCAGCTACGTCCCCATAGTGGTACCCTCCCCCGATATAGCAGGCTGCTACAGCAATGTAGCAGTGAAATCTAATCATGCACCACATGCCTGGCACAGTAACTGCCCATACTGCACCATGCTTTAGGACTTCCAAAATGAAGTCCTAAAGCATGGTACCGTAGCAACATCACCATACAGCGACATGTACACATGTAGCCCTTTGCATAATAAACTGAAATAAACAACAAATTCTATCTTATAAGCAGTGGCTCTGGTGGTAGTGACACAGTCTCATGCAGATCCCTGCTTTGATTGACAATGTAAATCAGAGCTTATGGCCTGGACAGTGTTTGAAGGCTTTTTAAAGAGAGGAAACCACGTTAATCCACACCAGGAAACTGTGCGCACCAGATGTCACTTACTGAAGAAAGGATGCATGCACTGAAGGTGACACGAGCTGTGTTGAGCATCATTCCATGGAGCACATCAGAGAAAGCTTAAATGTCCTCCCCAAGGAAGCGTACTAGCACTGTACGCTAGTTATATAACATCTATACAAATGACCAGCCAATTGATCTGGAAATAAACATTTCATCTATGCAGATGACCTGTGCATAACAGCCCGAAACACTAGCTTTGACCATGCTGACAAATCCCCAGAGTGAGGTACTAACTGGCATAACTTCATACTACATGGGAAACCAATTACACACCAACCCAGAGAAAATACAAGTAAAAAACCTTCCATCTGAAAAACCATGAGGCCAACTGCCAGCTCTAAGGTAATCTGGCCCATGTAATCGAACCCTCTCATACTAAGAACACTTCATGAAGACAAAGGCAAAAGTGAGTACCCACAACAACAGTTTATATAAGGTCACCAACTCGAAATGGGGAGCTAGCCTCTCAATCATCTGAACCACTGCTGTGGCTCTCAGTTTCTCTTCTGTTGAGTATGCATGCCCCATATGGGGGAGACCCATACGTGCTAAGTTCCTTGACATCATTCTGAATTACAGCTGATGATGCATCACAGGATGTCTAAAGCCTACCAGCCTAAACAGTGTGTGCCTGCTGGCTGGCATTGTTCCACCTGACATCAGAAAAGCAGTGACAAGCTTGACAGAGCAATCGAGACAAACTGAAGATGTGAGATACCATCTGTATGACCATCCTGCAGAACGCAAATGACTTGTTGTGCAGGAGCTTCCTTGCCAGCACCCAACCTCTCAATGCCACACCCAAGGAGACAACTACAGATGTGGAATGAGAGGCTGAAAAAAAACACCTGACAGTGAAAAAATGGACATTCCAGAGGCCAGTCATTACCACCAGGGGCTGACAAACCATGCACAGGTGGCGATGCCACAACACGTACGCATCAGAGTTGGACGCTCCAAAGAACTAAAAAAGAAGTCCATAGGACTTCATAGTCATAGGACTATACCAGTGGTTCAGCCATCTGTGACTGATATAGAGCCTCAGACTATGCAACACCTGCTGCAGTGCCTACTGCTTGAAGGCACATGTACAATGAAAGATCACACAAAGTACAGTAAACAGCACAAGTATGTGCAACAAAATGGTCAAATGTAGTGTAGAGACACAAGAAGAAAAAGATCAGAGAAAGCTTTGCACATATACATTGCATTATCAGACAGAAATACTGAAATCTTGTTAAATCCTAAGCTGTAGTTTACAAAAGCCTTCACTACAGCTTTTGCCACGGCAGAAAAATGAACAGACGCAAGGCGAACTGACTCTTGGAAGAACAGGCAGGTCATGGTCTGTCCAGCTGCCAGGTACATATAAAATATGCAGAACAAAGTTATCTTGGACATTTGTTGCTTCATCTAGTACAATCAAGATTACAAAATCTGCACTGGCAGAACATGGATCAGACTGAAAGCTTTTTTTGCATTTGGGAAACTGCCAGCATTTTACACGTGTTTGTTCAAGTTGTCCCTTAATTTAGGGTTATCAATTTTCTCCAAAGGAATGTTGGTGACCATGAATGCCTCCACTAGTGTGAATGTAGCCTCTCCTTGTCAAACTGATTTCGGTGGTTCTTTTAAAGATTGATGACATAGCTGTTTGTTTCTTGCTCTGACCTTCAGCCTCTGCCGCAGCTTTTCACTTCATATGTGATTCGGACTCTAAACACTGATAAATGCTGTTTTTTCTCAACACATCCAGAGTCACCTTGTATAATGAGCAAAACAGTTTATCACCATCTGCATGCAATGTTCCAACAGGGAACTGTCTTACATGATCCTGATCTAAAATCTTTCTTGGATTTCTTTTCACTCATCATCTTCAGCCTGCAACATTGCTGCAGTACTGCATCTAGCTTCTTAAAGAAGAAACCAAAAACCCTTTTGCTTTCCTGACCGGTGCCTGCACTGAGTCTACAACACAAGCTCAGCCTCTTAGTAGATCTCAAACCATGTACTCTATGGCTGCAGGGTTTCCTGCACATTCTTTGTATTCTGGTAAGCTTTTATTCTGGGAGGGAATTCCACGCAAAAAAAAAAAAAAAAATCACAGAAAATACCATCTTTTGTGGTGATAGAGGAAACCACCATTTTTGCAGTTTCTGTGAAAATCGCAAAACCGCAATTTAAGTTGGTCCCTTGAAGGGGTGGGAGAAAGTTTGGTCACACCTATTTAAAGAAAAAACTTCTTTCTAAAAAGAAGTTTAGAAAGTAAATTTCTTGGGTCCACTGAATACTTCTGAGAAAGCTTCATGACTGCTAATTTTAAGTCCATATTTTTTATTAACTCCTTGCAACGTACACACACACACTTTTCTGTATGCTTATTACAAATTTGCCCAGGCCCAAATGAACATAAGGCACAGGAGTGGCAGGCAGTCTAAAGAGTTCTTCTTCCCAGTCACTTTAGAGATGAGAGATTCTCCCCATATGGAAGGCCAGTTTCTGCTTTTATCTTCCTCTATCTCTCTCTCGGTCTCTGAGGCTTCCAAGAAAATATCTTGACATATTTTGCCATGGACACAAGTTTGCAAGGAAGTAGACTGAGACAACTGACTCATTTCACATAGGTACTGAAAAGTCGGCACATATTGGCTGTTAGCTGCTACCAGGCTACGCAACATTTGCACTGCTGGAAGGTTCCATCCCATTAATGAAGCACTGAGCCATCAAGCTGCTCATGTTAAAGCTGTTTAAATTCAGCATATTTGTATTAACTACTGCTGCTGCATTCAGAGAAAGGAAGAAAAAACACTAATAGCAGGGAGTACTTGAGCCCCAGACAGCAATAGTGTACCTTGCAGAAAATCTTTGCAGGTCTTATGCAGAAAATTAGACACAAAGGAAGGGAATAAACAAACTATTCGAGACATCTAATAGTGAACTGGAGCCCTTGAAGGTGAGATTAAACAAAAAACTCAAGGACAGAGGTTGGCTGAAACTGTCTTTGGTCTGTATCTCTAGGTCAAATTTAGTGCATCCTGAAGTATCGTGGACTCATGGTATCAGTCTAGCACCTTTCACCAGCATTGTTTACACAGAAATTAGTATAGGAATAAATGTAGCAGTACTAATATGGAGTCTGCTGCCCAGGCTAAAAGTTATATGCAAAACTGAAACAGCTGAGAAATCTTGAGGTGATATGAACTGTTAAACATTGATTATAAGCAGGGGTCCTGGTTTTCTTCAGTTTAAAAAAACAAAATAATTTTTGGTTAAAAAGTAACCCTAAATCCATATTTTTCCATGATTTAAATGAAACACTACTAATATAGAGATAGATATATAGTGTTGTTTCATTTTAATTATGGAGAAATGTGGATTTGGGGTTACTATTTTTTTTTTTAAACCGAAAATGGGGGATTTTGTTAAATCAGAGAAAACCAGGATCCCTGATTATAAGGAATCAATTTAAGGCACCCATGGAGCTATAACATGAGGTGTTGTTTACCAAAGTATGAGAAGGTGAAAAATATGTGTACTCACGCACACATGCACCCACACCCTGATATGGACTTGAATGAGAATCACTTAGTAGATGCATGGCTTGATATGGGCCATGTCTATCAGAGTAGTGCCTAAAACCCAACCAACAACGTAGTGGTCCAAGCATATTAGAAATTCTGCACAGAGTGGTAGGTTGTCCCAGGCCTGACGAGCATACGTACGCTCAAAATAGACTGGATAGATGTACACTCTAAATAGAGTAGATGCACAGGATGGGCATATATAACATGCATGAGCAAATCAAGCAATGAAATAATAGCAAACAGTCACTTAGTTCCACAACTGTTGTGGGGGCATATCAATTTAGAGAGGGAATGTCTAAAAGGAAAGAAAGAAGAAAGGGAAAGTGGGTGAGGAGGTTAAGACAAGCAGTTGTGCAGCGAAGCTGAGGTGAAGAGACTGTGAGGGGAAGTAAGGAAGTCCATTCAAAACAACAGAAGTTCTCCAAAGGTTCAGAAGGACCCTGCTTTGGCTGTTTCTGCAGCTCCTCTGATCAATTGTACAACTAATTGCAACATTTTCCCAGCATGTGATGGGGGAAAGGAAGCACCATGAGGGCCCCAACATCATAGTCAGCCCTGCACAATTCAGTGTAACAGGGTGCTAAGTTAGAGCTAGCCCCCATCAGGACCCCTTTTTTTTCTTTCTTCTTCAAGTACGCGGTTGCTGTGTAAACTTATTTCTATAAAATTCCCTGAGTGAGAGCTGCTGAACATCCAGGGTTGAGTGAACCTAATCTGAAAACTTGTGATATACATGAGTGCATATACAAGCCATCCAGTATTATATCTGAAAGTGGCAGACCAAAAGAACGTGAAAGGAATTGGAGAAACTGACCAGAATCCATTACATGTCAGAACAATCCAGCTAAGAAAAAATAAACAGTGAAGAAATAAAAGACGGTGAAATCTGTGTTTGTTCTGGTTACTGTCAACTATAAAACGTCAAAAGTGACAACAGGAGGAGGTACTGAAGCTCACCAATAAACTACACAACAGTGACAAAAAGGTAAACAAGATACATAGCCTCCAATAACAGATGGACCAAGAAAATTAAATTTATGAACAACAAGGAGAGACGGGGAGAGGTTTTTAGTCACTATGTAATAAATGAAACACAAAGCATAAGACACTAGAGTAGGGTCATATAAGCAGATGGACTAGATTGCTCCAGAGCTCTTTTTGTAAGTAAAAACTTTATTTAAAAAAAAAGAGTAGTCTAAAATGTAACAAATATTACAAGCCATTTTCTAGCAGTACACTATTCCATATTACATGAAATATTTATTTTTTTCAGCAGACTATTGAAATTTTGAATATCAGAGATATATTTTTCTATTAAATGCTATAGAAATAAGCAACAAACTAAAAAAAACAACTTTTGGGGCAAATATCACTCTAGCAATTAATAAAACCCCATAGAAATTAAGGGAAAGACCTTTCAATTTTACATTCATCAACCTTAGTGGTTCTGACCTTAGTGATTCTGAGTTCAGCAGGACTTTAATAAAATTTAATCAAAGGTTTGAAAATCTCTTGCATGAGCACAGAGCAACATATGTACCTCAATGTTCAGCGCAGTCAAAGATTTCCATGCATGTGCTGGCTAGGTCAGAACTTGCAAGGAACTGAGATCAGGGAGGGTTCAAATATGTTCACATACAGAAGGCCTGCCTTGTGCTCTGGTTTTGACAAGCATTAGTCATGTAAATACCTGAAGGCCAGGGGACATGCAGGAAAGAATCAGTTACTTGAACCAGCTTCTTTATAAAAGGCAGCATTTCCTCAAAATTATTATGTTTTTTGATGGATACGTTGAGAGTCACTCATCTACTCAACAGCATGACATGAATACAGGATGGGAATCTCATCCGAATATGGTAGAAATGTTTTTAAATTACATTTACTATGGGTTTGGGGCATCAAAGAATGAAAGAAAGGATTTGGATTATGCATGGCCTGAGGATGGAGCTCCCCCTACTTGAAAAGGAAAGATGATAAAGCAGCATCTTCACCAGAGCAGAGTTTTTCCAAAGTCATCCATAGAGTAATAGAGAACTTACTGAGGAGTCCCTAAATGCAAGGTAACTTACTTCATTTTATGCAACAGCTTTAACCAGTTGCTAATGGAGCTAATGGAATGAATACAGCAAAAGCTCTGATAGCCGGCATCCATGGGAAGTGGGGGGTACCGGTTAATCAAATATGCCAGTTATTTGAGAGCTTCTCTCTAGCCAAGCGGATTGGAGATGTCTTTGCCTGGCAGTGTGCTGCGGGACAGGGAGAGGGGGGGCCCTGTGCAGGCTACTCTGCCCTGGGCCATAGTCCTCAAGGAAGAAGTGGGACTCGGCTCACAGCAGCGAAACCAGAAATGCGAGTGGGACTTCCGGTTTTGCTTTTGCCACGTCAGTCCACTGCCATAAACAGACGCTGTCTATGACAGATGCTACTTAATAGAGCATTCTGGATGGTAAAGTGCCAGATAACACAGCTTTTACTGTATTTGCATCTGTTGGCCAACCCCCTCAGCTGACCTGCTATCAGTGGGTATACCCCAATATCCATCTCAGAATCCCTGAATGGTTCTAATTAATTGTGGGTACACACTCACAAGGTCATTTCAGCAACTCAGGCCATTCAGCGTTGCTCAGTTTTCAGCAAGGATGTTCTACAAACACAGAGGGAAACCATTCTTATCCCCGACACATACAGTCCTTTAAACAGCAAGAAAATAGAAAGCAGTTCTCTTATTTTGAATCAATTTTAAGGGGATGTTTTGGAATTGGCTGTGAATTTGCCTAATCAAAAATGAGAAGTTAAGAAATGAGCATGCAAGTAACATTATAACATCTGTTACATCAGAAGTTCCCACAATTCAGAAGTCTACCAGGCCCTAGCTACTAACAAATAAAAGTTTAAACTAGGTAAAATTAAGCAAACAATGCACAAACACTGAAAGCTATCCAACATAACACCATTACTTCAGAAAGTTTTTTCAAAGACTTTAAACTTGTACATGATCGTTGGTTTATTTCTGGTGGGGGGAGTGAAAGACCATGAAATAATTATATCAGATGTCTATCTGCTCCAGCAGTAGTAACTACCTGTTTGAAAAATGAATGCATCCCTCTAAGTAGAGACCCTCTTACCTAAAGGTCTATACAATTGAAAAATATCCTAAACAGCTTATGTTATGAAATCATATTTATAGCATTAATGCTGATGATCCTTCATCCACTTGAAATCAACTCTACCTTCCAGGATGTCAGCTAAGTCTACACTTCAAACCTGTGTTCAAAGAAAAGTCCAAACGCTGTTTCTATACCTCAGTTATCACAGCTTTCTAATAACTAATGAACCTATGTTGTTTGCATCCAAATATAAACTTTAACAAATAAGTGAATGTAAGAAAGGAAAAGGTTCTTAGTAAATTACAAGATTCCAGACCTTTAAGGTTTTCCTGGCAACTGAAGCCAGCTGTCCAATATTACATCTACTGGGAAGTTTTCTTGGCCCCACTGCTTTCCCAGTTCCTATTTGCAAAAATCCAAACTTGCCTCATTGCCTCATTCCAAATATAACTATTTTGCCTCTACTATTTGCCTATTTTGCCACACATAACTATATTTTCTTATTCCAAATATAATTATTTGTGAAAGAAAAACATTTTTATAACTATTTGTAAAAGAAAACCACTTTTTGTCAGCATCCTTGCCACAGATTTCATCCAACAAAGTTGATTACTCCTATTTGTCAAGGCAATTGCATCCTTATTTCTAGCTAGTATGACATCATGAAACTAATCTTCCAATTACACATTGAGGCTGCAGTCATTTAGCAAGAACAAATATTCATCAGCTAATGCTGACCTCAGCTGGAAAGATAACTGGTATACTTCCAGGGAAACAAGTTCCTGGGAACTTACAGGTTTTGAGGGCAGTAAGAGGCATGTTAAAATGCTTCCATTTATTTCTAGAAGATGCCCTGGCTATTCTAGTTGAACAGAGAACATGGATTCCTGAAGAGTTCGGGTCACATCCTGGCCACTGCAATATAAACAGTAAAATTCCCTCAGTCTTCAATGGGTCCAGATTTTCACCTGTATTTTGCTATCGCTGTAGTCACTTCTGTATTTTTGTCAAAAGGCATAGCCTGATAGGACATCTATGGCTCCCAAAAAGTAATCAGATGGGATAAGATGTTTCTGCTAAACCACTTTATTCTTTCTATGATTATCATAAAGTATGGGGGGAATCTGCAGGGGATTCCTTTAAAAAAGAGCTCAATACACACAGCTCAACAGACTATTAGACTGTAACTCAGCAGGAAATAGAATGTGCCTGTCATTTATTCTACAAGAACCCAACTTGACAGAAGAACAATTTGGTAGTTCCAGGTCAAGAACTAAACTGATGGTTTATCATCTAAAGACACAACTTTTCAACAGATTCTCTCCTCTAAAATGAAGATACAATACAATGCCTTGCTTGACATTATCCTGACTCTTCCTCTTCTAGACAGACTGTTTTTCCTCACAACCTAAAGCAAACAGCATCTCCACCGTGCTCAAGCCACAGGACTTTTATAAGCTACTTATGCAAATGACAAACTGAACTGGAGATGGCTCTGTGCAGGATGCCAACGTCAATTATAAATAGGAATCCACAGAACTAACAGGGAGTAGGAACCCTTCTGCTTTTTATTTCTTGTCATCAGGTTTAAAGGGGACCATAATTTTCCATTGGTCTTTAATCCAGTCGCTAAATAAAGACTTACAACCATCAAACCGTCTCATCAAAACAGACATTATCGCTCCTGCTGCTGTTTGCACCATTCTTTCTGAGAGATTTACTTCAGCCTTCAGAAAGTGGCTAAGGAAATTAAATGAAATGAAATTAATTGTACACTGCAGTTCCCTTAGGGATGGCATGCCCCCTTGTCCAAAGTTGCCAGCCACTGGAGGCATCTGCCTATGGGCTAAGGAAGGCAAAGAAGGGTAGTAAGATTAGGAGCAGCCCTTAGAAATTTTTGCACCAGGTATTTATTAATCAGCTAGAGACAACACATACTTCCACAGCTTCTAGTTGGAGGAAGGAACCTGAACCATAACCCATCCTCAGGACAGTAATTACACCTAAAAACATGAGTCAATCCTGTAGGAATTCTGTCTGACCTCCCTATGCTTTCTGCTCAGCCCCGCTGTGGCAGTACCCCATTCTCAACAGCCAGAGGCAACCTTTGTTTTCCTACATTTTTCTTTTTATTTACATACATAAATGTGAAGTTAAGATGTTATCCATTAAAAGGTGGTCCAATCTCAATAGGTGAGGAGCACTCTAGTCCTAATCCAACAAAGCACCTAAGTACACACTGGTATACTTTCAAGGAATACTTGGTATATTTTAAAGTAAATAGGGCTACACTTATGTTTGAAGATAAACAGGTGCTTAAAGCTAGATTGGAATGACAGCAGGCAGCACTATTCAGAGTCAAGTCAGAAAGAGAGAGAGAGAGCAAGAAAGCAAGCAAGCTATTGAGAAGCTTTCCAAGGATATCACCAGTGTGATTCTATACATTATTTTCAGGGATCTGGGTTTTCCATTTGCCATGGAAAAATGCGGTAAAACCTGAATTTTTTCATTTTGAGAAAAACCTGGATTTTCTACTTTGAAGGAGAAAAATGTGGGAAACAGTGGGTTTTCCCTCGCAGGCTGGCAGCGTTCTGGCCTGCAAGGGGCTGGGGGAGAAACAGGAGGAGGGTGGTCAGGCTAGGGGTGCCATGTGCATGTACACACTCACACATGCACACAGCTGCCAGGCAGCCTGGAGAACAGGTCCTGCAGGTAAGGGAAAACTGAGGCCCCCATACTTGGGGAGGAAAGGAGTTGGGCAGGGCTAAGGTTGCTGCCCAGCTGGGGTGGTGCATGGGGCTTGGGGCCCAGGGCTGAAATGCGCAGCTGCATGGCCCTGTCAGGGAGTGGGATGATCCCACAGGTTGGTCATAGAAGGGGACAACAGGGAAGAAGGAGGGGGCTGTCTCCCTACTGCTGCATGCACTCCCAGAGGGATATGAGGGGGCACATGCCACCCAGATTTGTGCATGGGGTAGAGGCAAGTGTGGGCTGCCCGCTGTGAGCTTGGGCTCCTCACCCTGCTGCCCTCCCCATAGGGCCTCCGCAGCCCAGCGGGCAGGACCCAGCATGGCAGATCAAAGCAGGGTGGAGCAGCTCCTTGCCATCACAAGCCCTGCACTGCAATATCAAAGTGCCCCCTGCTCACCCAGCAGCAGCAGGGGTTGCAGTGCAGAGTTGTGCCTCCTGCTGATACTGGGTGGCCTTGGCTGGACCTGCATCCTGGTGAGTAAAAGGGGCATAGGGAGCTCTGATTTTCCATGATAATAAACACAAAAATTAAATGCCAAAATGTATAGGTGTTTAGAATTGTTTTATTATAGTGACTGACACACTGGTAGGCTTCCAAATTGCTTTAAAAATGTAAATATATCAATAAAATATTTTGTTCAACTGATACCTATCTATATAGTGGTGTTTCATTTTAATCATGACAAAATGCAGATTTGGGGGCGTTAATTAGAGAATTTGTGATTTTAAATAGAGAAACCCAGGATCTTTGTTTATCATTAAAGTATATTTTCTTGTCAAGCACTCTAGTATTTTATTATTTGCATTTTATGTTAACCACACTCTTCATTTCAAAATGCTTTGAAAAGGATCTCCAGTGAGGTTTTAATTTTAGATGTCAGTGCATCCCATACAATCCTACACTTTCACAAAAGCTATGATTTCAACTTTATCCCATCTTGCTAAGTGTTCCCTAGGAATTAAAAGAAAGTGACAGCATCAGAGTTAGTTGAAGATAATACATTCAGAAAGAGATTATGTAAACTAGTATTACGTTTAATTAATAGATGTCTAAACAGAGAAAACTGTCAGCATAGATTCAGTTATAGAAAAGATAGCCTAATGACATACCTTTGGAAAGCTATTTCTGTGCACTTATTTTTCCATAAGAAAAGCAAATAAGTAGCCTGCTTTTTCTCTGTATGCAATGATATGATCCTACCAAACAAGATGTTAGTCTTGTGCAACTAAATTAGCCCAAAACGTAAAAAGGACTCTTATTGTGTTATATGCAGGTTGTCAGCAGTTAGGTTGTATCTACTGAGAAACTCCAAACCCTTTGAGTTTCCCCATCACTAGCAGTATCAGTCCAAACAAGAATCCAAAAGTTCAGATCCTCATTTAAAATTACTGGAATCCTTTTTGCTTCAGAGAATTTGGTCTGAAAAAAAACAGGAGGTCAGGTTTCCCCGTGTAATTTCCAGTAGACTGGAAAAGTTGCTAAAACAAACTTTCTTGGAGTATTCCAGCACTTTTCCTCTGTTCTGGCTGCAATCAAGACCAAATAAAGAAGTGCTAAAATATTTAAACCAATTCATACCTCCCCCCCACAACAAAAAGAATACTGTACACACCTCATTCTCATATTAGACAAAATGTTTTCAAGTCCACAAGACTTAGTTCATTTAGTTTCAGATGAAGGTTCATGCTGACTTAGGTTTCAGACAATTTAATTCAGCTATCACTGACAAAAACTTTTCATTGTGCCTAGACACTGCAGCACATACATTAACATATGTTCTCACATATCCCATCTTCCCAAAACAAAGTTCATGGTAAAGGGAAAAAATGTTTTCTAGAGTGATGGCTGAATGAGGCCATTTGCAATAGTGACTGGGAACATCGAAGTTTATTCATACACCATAGTTACTGTACATTAAGTTTAATACTTGGTTAGCCAGGTACTAAATCAATGAGCAGTAACTCATGCTACTGTGCAGTATCACCAGCGCATAACTATTTAGTGACGCTTGCTGTGCAGTAGCCTAATACTACTTTGCAGTAGTGTATTAGCACATTTTCTGCCCTACACCATGTTATTAGGCTACTGCACAGTTATCATCTCATGTAGATGTGCCCACTGAGTCTTTTTAGCAACACTCAATCTCTGATTGCAAGTTCTGCAGTATAAGCCTTGCTGGAGTTGAGTGTGAGAGAGTGTGTGTGGATGAGAGTGTTCCTATGCCCTCCTGGACCAGTGGCACACAGTGGCAGGATCCCCCCTCCCCAAGTCCCACACCTCCCTGCTCTGGCTAGGCAGCTTGCCCCAGCCCCAATCCCTCCCTTGCTGTGGGGGTGTCGATCTGTCCCCCCCCCTTCCCTACCCCCTCCACCCACCACAACAGATTTACCAGCTGGAGGCAGCTGTGTCCAGCATGGTCAAGGACTGCTGCTTGTTTAGTCTATGGCAGATTCTCCGAATCACTGCCAAATCTTCGAATCCAATTTGGCCGAATTGAATCGGGACAGTGACTTGAATCACTGAATCGAATCGCTGTCCCTCCGAATCAGCCAAATCAAATACTTGCCACTTTGCACAGACCTAATAGGTATTAGAATATGTTGTTGCTTCTTACATTGAAGCAGACAACTTTGGAATTCAGCTCTTCAAGACAGTCGACTTTTCTGGGTAGGAATAGGTATTCCTATAGGTCTCTGTAGAGCACAGTGCATTTGGGCTCTCTGGCAATATAACTATCCAATCACTATTTCACAGAAACTAGCAAATAGGTAAAATCCAGAGACTATAAAATATCCTCAAATCAAATCACAAAAGTTAAATAAGATATTTGCCTTCCTCTGCTGAAGTCACTAGTGTTACATAGGTCTAATATTTTGTGGTATTTAAGAGCTAAATACTTTCCCATGCATTATGTATTTAGAAGAAAAAAAGCAAGCATGGGAAACACAAATAACAATTATGTTTAAGAGTCTTCTGTCTCAGAGCTCTTTACCCAATCCAGAAATATTCCCTATCCTTGAAAAGTGACTCAATCTCTCAAAACAGAAGAGACCAAGTACAACTACTACTCAGTAGTCTATGAAGCTGTAAAAACTTTAACTTTCATATTTTCTGGCTTCTATTTTTGTTTTAACTCCAAGTCTTAACATGTCATTAATATACTTTAGGTAGTTTAATGCAGTTTAATGGTTTAATTCTGCTCCCACTCAAGCGAAGTGGAAAGCTTAGTTCTTTGCCCACAATTACAAGAATGAAAAATCCCTGTAACCTCACAGGGGCAACAACTCATTTTTTATACATCTAAACAGTGGTGGGTGCTACTGAATTATGTTAAATACTAAGAAAAGCATACATGCAATATGCAACATACTTGCATAAGGTCCTAGACCCAAATACTTTACAAATAGAAGGTTTTTAGAATAATGAGAATGTTATTTTCACATAAGTGTACACAGTTTTCTTTGCAAGGAGCCTGCTTAAATCCAGTAATGTTTTCTTTATTTGGGTTTTGTCCTTATTTAGGTGTGGGTTTTTGTATACTAGTAAAGCCAAAGGAAGTTTTATACCAGAGTGCCTTCTAGTGGTTAACAAGACATAAACCTAGAGCTTCTAATGTAAACTTAACATTTACCAAAGAATTATCCAATATGTAATATCAACACATAATACCAGGGAGATATCCTATTGTCATTGCCTGCTGCACATCAGAATTACACAATTATTGTAAGTAAATCAGTTTGTAATTATAGGTTAGTCATGTAAGAGGATCATTAATAAATGGAACCTGAAAAAGAAAAAAGGGGGCGGGGGACATGTATGGTTAAACCTTGGCAAAATATTCATCTAACTCTATAAATGTAGGTCAGCAAACATTAGTGGTACGGTGAGTTAAGACACTAGAAGCATTCAGTTAATGGCACACTTTTTTGATCTCAGTTTAGGCCCTTTGAAACATTACGTCTTTCAATATCAGCACATGCCCTGTACATAAATTATTCACTATTCCAAACAGAGTTTTATAGCTAATTTCAGCCATATGTCCTTCTAGTAACAGAGCACCTAATATGATTCTGAATTCAAATGGCCAAAGCATAAACATAAACAACACGTGCCCCTGGTGGCTGGGGGTACATGGCAATGACAGGAGCGCAGGGGCGGGAGTGCAGCAGCAGCAAGCAGGGAGCTTCTGCAGACCCTGCCAATGGTGTCAGTGGGGGCAAGCACCAACCAGGAGTCAGCAACCACCTGCAAACACTGCCAGGAGCATCGGCCATGGCCAGCAGTGATTTCTGACTGCCCGCAAATGCTGCCAGCAGTGTCGGGGGTGGAGAAGGAAAGGGTGGTGAGCAGTGACCACCCATAGGCACCTCTGACAGTGTCAGTGGTGCCTTTTCATAGGGGGTGCACCACCACTCTCAGGGGGTGCATGTGCACCTGCATTCATTCCTATGTATCACCACTGAGTATAGAGATGCTCTAGAGCTGTAGGTGCACCACAAAGGTATTTCACACTACTACAGATTACAACTGTGGGTAAGTGTTGATATGTGGGGTGTGGGTGGGTACGGGATTTGTGGACTGTGAATGTTGTATATGGTGGGGTGTGCATGTGAGACTCACCCTATGAACACACAGCCACCCTGCCCCTGAGCCTGCACACACACACGCACACACACACACACACACACACATACACTCTACCAGTCCTGTGCTCCGTGGTCCAGTGATACAGCCAGGAGCCACATGGTGCTGGAGCAGGGCAGGGGCAGGAAAGCAGGGAACTGGCTGGTGGTGGGGCAGGGCTGGGCTGCTCAAGCCTGCTGAGGGCTCCTTCTGGTTCCTACTGCCCCCGTCTCCTGTCAGCTTTGACAGGCTGCCAGGAGTGAATAAATATTAATTTATTAAATTTTTTAGGAGCCCCATGGACTGGATAGAATGGCCTGGCAGGCCAGATTTGACCTGTACACCATATTTTGCCCACCCCTCTTCTAGCTTCTTGATCCAGCAAAATAAATCCCCAAAGCTTCATAGATTTATAGATTCATAGATTGTAAGGCCAGAAGGGACCTGGGAAAAATCATCGGATCCAGCCTCCTGCACCAAGCACAAAAGATAACTGGGGGGTCAGGTGACCTCAGCTAGGTGACTGTCTAGTCTCCTCTTGAAGACTTCCAGGGTAGGTGATTGCACCACCTCTACAGGGAGCTTATTCCACAGTCTGGACACCCTGACTGCGAAGAAGTTTTTCCTAATGGAGCCTGGATTGATTTTCCTGGAGTTTGGGGCCATTATTCCTGGTTGTCCCCTTGGGTGCCCTGGTGAACAGTTGCTCACCGAGCCCTTGCTGTACTCCCCTAGTGTAGCAGTAAGCTGTTACCAGGTCCCCTCTCTGCCTTCTTTTCTTCAGGCTGAAGAGTCCCAGATCCCTCAGCCTTTCCTCATATGGCTTGCCTTTTAAGACTCTGATCACACGGTTGGCCCTTCTTTGGACCCTCTCAAGCTTGTCCATGTCCTTGTTGAAGTGTGGTACCCAGAACTGGATGCAATACTCCAGCTGCGGTCTCACCAGTGCTGAGTAGAGCAAAAGAATCAACTCCTTGGTTTTGCTGGAGATGCATCAATTGATGCCTGCCCAGAGTATTATTTGCCCTACTGGCTACAACAACGCACTGCCAGCTTATATTCATAGTGCGGTCTATTATTACTCCCAGGTCCCTTTCATTTGTGATGCTAATCAGTTTTGTGCTGCCAAGCCTGTTCGTGTGGGCAGACACATCTTCCTGGGGTGGGCTGACACAGCTGGCTCTTTATCACAAGCCTCAGCAGAGGGGATGCAGCAATGAAAAAGAACATGCTTCAGCTACTCAAACAGCTGGGAAAAAAGCTCTTTATGGCTGTAAACTATTATGGTTACTAAAAGCTAGTTCAGAACCAATCTTAAAACTGGAAGGTGCACATACTGTCTTTACAACCTGTTTTTCACATGCCCCAAGCACTGTTAAGTCTGATAATCTGGCCCTTAAAAGTCTGATTAAGCCCATCTAACAGGCAAAGGGCATAACTGCTGTCAGAAATACTCACAAGAAACAAAAACAAGCCTGCATGAGTGGCACATAAATTGCAAGCCTGTTCATGTACTGATATGTAAGTGGGCAGGGGGCGGAATAGCAGAAACTTTGCAATAAATCAGTGCATCAGCCATGACTAGCAAAAAATCTTTCCATGGACTTCAGCAGGCTTTGGACCAAGTCCTATAGTCTAAAAGTTCTAGGAAAAGGCAGAAGATTATAGAGGAACTATCTGTTTAAATTGATCTGCACATTTCATCCCACTCCTCATTTTTCATTAAAAAGGTCACTGTGTTTCAGCAATAAAAAAAAACAAAAAACTTAGAAACCTTAGAAAAGTAGTAGATAATTGAGCACTGGGCTGACTTCAAATGAATTATTAATTATCTACTCAGAATTCTAATAGTTCGTTAGCATCACAGAAGTTAGCCATCACAGAAAATCTTGGGGAACTTTGTTTCAGCAGTTATATTACTAGTAATAAAGTAATTCAACCTAAATAGCACATGAATTCCTAAAACTGATTACTTAGCCACTCCCTCCCTCTCTATCCCCACCTCAAAAATGTTGTAGCCTTTGGCTGGATTATGAAATAAATTGTTGCTGCAGTAGCCCTGCCCACCTCCAAGAAAGACTTCCTGTTTTCCATGCTTACTGTATTGCACACCATAAATAAAGTTCCAAGACGTTTGGGGAATATAATTTTATCTACTTGGTTGGAAGGCAAAAAAATACAATAAGTTAAAGAAATACAGACTTTGAGAAAGATAGAAAGTGACAGACATATTTGGCCCACTAGAATGTCCTCACACAGCCCATAAGCAACTCAACTGTTGCATGGTTTGATCTACTCATGTCACCATTAATAGAGAAGCTGAAGCAACCAAGGAGCTAAAGCCAGCTCCTTATTACTTCCTTACAGAGTTTGACCATTATTCAAAACAGAAAGGTGCCTTCTATCTTGTATTCTATAGCTTCATAGTTGGTAGGGTCGGAAGGGACCTGAGCAGACCATCAAGTCGGACCCCCTGCCAGGGCAGGAAAGAGTACTGGGGTCAAACGACCCCAGCAAGGTGTTCATCTAGTCTTGTCTTAAAGACTCCCAGGGTAGGAGCCTGCACCACTTCTCTTGGAAGTTGGTTCCAGATCCTAGCCGCACTGACCGTGAAGTGGCGCCTCCTGATGTCTAGCCTGAATCTCCCCTCTGCCAGCTTGTGACTGTTATTCCTAGTCACTCCTGGCGGTGCTCAGGGGAACAGGGACTGCCCCAATGCCTGCTGGTCCCCTCTGACTAGTTTGTAACAGGCCACTAGATCCCCCCTCTGCCTTCTGTTGTGGAGGCTGAACAGGTTCAGGTCCAATAACCTCTCCTCATACTCTAGCAAGGGCCCTGCATGTTCTGCAGCCACAGAATTTACCTTTATCACACAAGGGAGTTACAGAATACATGCTTTGAAAAACCATGTTTCTTCACAGCAGCTCAGTCCACACAAGTTTACCACACAAGCTGATAAGGGGTGGGGGCTAGCCCATCATTTGTAAGGTGCCTACCTAGCCCATCTTAGTTGAATCCTTTGTACACTACAATACAATTTAAATAGTGCATAAGTGGGTACTTAATCTGTTCAAGGTAGCCTCAAAGTGATACATGTAAGAGGTGAAAGCAGTTCTGATTTGTCTTAGTAAGCATTAGCTCCAAAACCAACCAGGAACACTGACATTTGAAATGTTAAGCTATTTCACTGGTGATCCTTTTAACAGAAACATCCTACTTATGTGTCTATGCACACATGCTCAGCTACTTCCCAGGCCATCCTGGATCCCAGCAATCTAGGGAAGACTTCTAAACAGTTGCCAAAAATCTTTGACCTCCTTCTGCACCCCCACCCAGCTAGGGTGGCCATCATAGAGGACATTTGGTTTTCTGCTACTCTGTCCTCTGGACTCTTTTGAAACAAAACTCCATGCCTTGATGTCCTCTCTTTTTCTCTTCAAGAGAAAAAGTCCACTGCCAGAGTTTCCTAGAGGGAGATCTGCTGCAGGGTCTCATTGCAGGGGTCCCTACCCAAGGAGGGCAAGGAAGACCACCTGTTAAGAAAGAATGTGTGCTGGTGCAGGTCAATGATAATATTCCTACAGTGACACATCTCTACTTAAAATTTGCATTTAGTTTTAACAAACGTAGGACTGAGCATTCCGTTTACATAAGGTTCTCCCTGCATGTTGTTTAACTTTCATGCAAATTGAGCTCTCAGGTGTATACAAATAAGACAGTACTGCAGGATTGGGGCCTTTGTAGAGGCCTTTGCAGTTGAGGGAGCAATTGTTTGTGGCAATTTGAAATGTAAGCAACAAATGACAGAGCTGCTTATTATATATCTGTTATTTATAACAGACCTGTTTTTCCTAATGACTTGTTTGTATGAGTAAGGGGGTGTGATGGGAGATTTTTCAGTTGCTTGGCTCACTGCTAAGGGATTATATTGATCTTTGCTTCAGCAACATGGCATTGGGGTATTGTTCTGATATATCTAACTACTGTTGAGGATGCACACAGCATATGGATAGATATTTTTTATTATTTATATAAATCCAAAATACTGTGCTAATTCCCATAGTACATAAGTGAAAACAAGCAATCATTTCTAGTTTGGGATGTGGAATATGAATATTTCATAAATATTGCACTGTAATTAAATGTGTGATCATTTAAAAGAATAAAAAATGGGAACTGCCTAGTTCTAGCAAACAAGCATCTCTTTCTGGCTACTGATTCAGATCCAGTCCTCAGCAGTGATCCAAAATTCTTACCAACTGCTGGGTGCTGAATAGTCTGTGTGAAACACACTCTTGGGCTTTAGATCCTAAGACTCATGATTGGTATCAATGGGCATCCTTATCTGTAGTTTCACTGAGGCTCCACCCATCACAAATTGTGTATGAGTTACCAGGCTATAATTTACAGCAATTTGGGCTGTACAAAAGGACTTAAATTCTGCAACAAAGTATCTTGGTATTGGTAGTTAAAAGTGGCATCAAACAGGGAATTCTGGGGTAAATCTAACAGAGGCTCATACTGAACCAATAAGAAAATGGAAAACACAGTCAGAACAGCTCTGGCATGATCTATCTTATTTGCTATTACAGTCAGTTGAGTTTTGGCTCCTTTTGTGTTTGTCAATACAAAGGTCTATACTATGGTGTAATGGACAGCTTCATTGTAAGTGGTGTTTGTGTCGGGTGTAGGGTGGCCATCATA
Organism: Crocodylus siamensis; assembly: GCF_052110815.1. NCBI lineage: Eukaryota > Metazoa > Chordata > Crocodylia > Crocodylidae > Crocodylus > Crocodylus siamensis. The sequence goes on from NC_143403.1 coordinate 21,823,996, forward strand.
GAGGACAGTCCGGTTGTCCTCTATTGATACAGAACTGGATGCCTTTATGTCCTCTTTTTCTCTTCAAGAGGTGGTCTTCCCTGCCCTCCTAGGGGAGGAATGGGGCCAGAGGTGCCAAGTACATGGGGGCCAGAGGGCCATGGCCCCCCCTCAGGAAGAGGGCTGTCACCCAAAATATGTAAAACTTTCCACATGTCCATTATCTTAGCCCCCCGTCCCCAGCAAAAATAAAAGTCAGCACCTATGGATACATTATCCAACACCCAGTTCTAAGGAGTGTGAGCACTCATTAGCACAGGTCCAGAACTAGAAGATTCAAGTCTCCTGCTCAGTCCTGCAGGCCTCCCCCAATAATGGAGCTATTCAAGTTAAAGGGAAAGAACCCACAGCAAGCAATGAGACCCAACAGAAGATCTCCCTCTAGGAAAGTCTGGCAGTGGACTCTAATTGATCATCCCCACAGCAAGTCCTATCTGAGTTCTGATACCAAGGCTCAGGACATAGCCCACAATCAGCTCAGGAAATTCCAGCTGTGCTGTGATCATGCAACCAGATTACTCTCCCTCCTTCTCCCCCACTCCCTCTCTCCTGCCCACTTCTCCCTCTCTCCCCTCCCTGAATTCTCCTAAAGCTGCTCTGTTTTAAAGTCTATTCTTTACCCTGACATGATTTACATTCTGCCTTCTTCATCCCATTCCAAAAGATCCATATTGAACAATTTTTAATAAATTAAACCCAAGCATGCCACAGCCTGCAATTCCACTCTTATTTAGCAGAGGCTGAATAATGATATCTCAGGGAGGAGAGAAGAGGAGGGACAGGCAGACAGGCATGCCTGACTACAGTAAGTAACAAGGAATCTACCCATGCTGAGATCCTTGGAATATGGCTACATTTGCATTATCCTTTAGCAAGAACATAAGCAGCTCAGTAGTTCTAAACCCTTTGGTGATTTTGCCAGTAATTACTTTAGATATAACATGTCAAGGTATAGATAGTTACTTACTGCAGCTGTGCATACTTAAAAATGATTTGATTCATTACCTTGGAAGGAGAATTACTTTCTGCCTGCAGAAAAATAGGGTGTGTAGGTCAGTCAGGGGGAAGAGTTTAATGTGCATCTTGAGTAATGACAGCTGAGCAAACATTGCTCTTCTGAGCAGTATGGGTCTGATGTATAAAGCAGATACAAGTGATAGTCCACTGATACAATCCCATCATATTAAACAACATGACAAGGGATGTACCTAATGCCACAATGACATCAAACTTGAAAACAATAAAACAGAAATGTTTGGCCATGAAGAAAAAAAGACTAGAAAGGGAGTAAAGCTTTCTTGGCTGTTATGGAACATGATGATGGAACAATCCACTCCTGAAAGAAAGGCATCTTGATGGGGGAAGGATCCACTGCTAGGATTAAAACAGGATTTGCTTCAAGCTTGATTTAGAGAACCTCAAGAAAGAAAAGGAAAAACCAGCTGCAGGACCCATTCCAGTATAGCAAGACTGTACTTAGCCTTACCCATGGAAGGAAAGAGGGAGAGGTTTATTAGGGCTGTGCGAAGCTTCAGTCCCCGATTCAATTTGGTGGAGATTTGGCCTGAATCAGTCGCCGAATCTCTGAATCCAAATTTCATCAGAGGACCCTTTAATCTCTCCAGAGGGTTGCAATTCAATTCAGAGAGTTTCGGTGATTTGGACACAGATACGGATTTAAATGTTTTTTTTCTACGTACCCCAAGGTACCAGGTGGCTGATGAATGCTGTGAAGCATGGAGTGTCTCACAAGAGCGTGGGGGACTCCCCAGAATGCTCAGCAGCAGATCTGGAAGTGAACCAGAAGCACTTCCAGTCCACTTCCAGGTCTGCCAGGGAGCGTACTGGGGGACCTCCCCACCCCGCGCCCACCCTCCGGATCAGTGACTGGTGCCTCCTGTGTCTGAAGGGGTGCCGGGGTCTCCCTGCAGCCAGTCACTGAGGCGGGGAGGTACAGGAGGACCCCCAGCACACTCAGAAGTGAACCGGAAGTACTTCCAATCCACTTCCAGGTTTGCCACTGAGAACGCGGGCCCCCACCACCACCATCACGCTTTTGTGGGAAGCTCCATCCATCCCAGCATTGCAGTGTTCATGAGTCGCACTGGTACCTCGAGGTATGTAGAAAAAACATTTAAAGCTGTATCTATGGCCAAATCACTGATTCTCTGAATCAGCATCGAATCTTAAGATTTGGATTCAGCTGAATCCAATCAGGGACAGTGATCTGAATCAACAAATCAAATCACTGTCCCCAATTCAGGCAGAATCCAAATCCAAATCAAATAGGGCCTGCTTTGCACACCCCTAGGATTCACCTATAATCAGACTCAGAGAATCAGAGAAAATTATAGTTGGAAGGGACCTTAGGAGGTTGTCTACTCCAAATCCCTGCTCAAAGCAGGACCATCCCCAACTAGATCGTCCCAGCCAAGATTTTGTCTAGTCAGGTCTTAAAAACCTCCAAGGTAGAGATTCTACAACCTCCTTGGGGAACCTGTTCCTGTCTTTTATTACCCTCCTAGTGAGTGAGAACCTTTTGCTAGTATGTAACCTAAACTTCCCTTACTGCAACTTGAGACCATCGCTCCTTATAGTCTATCATCTGCAACTACTGAGAACAGTCTAGCTCCATCCTCTTTGGAACTACACTTCAGGTGGTTGAAGGCTGCTATTAAATTCCCCCTCAGTCTTCTCTGCTCCAGACTAAATAATCCCAGTTCCCTCAGCCTCTCCTCATAAAGCATGTGCCCCGACCATCAGACCTTTGTTGTCACCCTTTGCTGGACTTTCTCCAATTTGTCCATATCCTTTCTGTAGTGGGGAGCCCAAAACTGGACACAGTACTCCAGATGTCGCTTCACGAGTGCAGAATAGAGGGGAGTAGTCACTTCCCTAGAACTGCTGGCAACACTCCTACTAATGCAGCCCAGTACACTGTTAGCCTTCTTTACAACAAAGGCACACTGTTGGTTCATATTCAGCTTCTTGTCTACTGTAACCCCCAGGTCCTTTTCTGCACAGCTGCTGCCCAGCCAGCCAGCCCCCACCTGCACCAGTGCATGGGATTGTTCTGTTTTAAGTGCAGGGCTTTCTACTTTTCCTTATTGAACCTCATGGGCTTTCTTTTGGTCTAATACACCAATTTGTCTAGGTCTCTCTGAATCCCGGCCCTACCCTCCAGCATATCTACTATGCCCCCCAGCTTGGTGTCATCTGCAAACTTGTTGAGGGTGCACTCCATCCCATCTTCCAGGTCAAAGATGAAGATATTGAAAAAAAATCAATGAACATATTGAACAAAATGGATGAACTCCAGGGGCATTCCATTTGATACCAGCTGCCAACTAGATATTGAGCCATTGATCTAGTTGGCAGCCGGTATGCCAACTAGATCAACTAGAACTGGTTGGCAGCTCACCCTATAAGCCCAATGATCCAACAAGCTTCCTTACAGTCCATTCATCCAACCCATATTTCCTTAGCTTGTTTGTGAGAATGTTGTGGGAGACAGTATAAAAAACCCTGCTAAAGTCAAGAAATATCATGTCACTGCTCTCCCCACATTCACCGAGATAGTAATCACATAAAAAGACGATCAGGTTACTCAGGCATCACTTGCCCTTGGTGAATCCAAGATGACTGTTCCTAATCACCTTCTTCTCCTCCAATGCATTCATTGGGGACCTTCTTTATGATTTTTCCAGAGACTGAGGTAAGGCTGACTTGAGCAGTCTGTAGTTCCCTGGATCCTCCTTCTTCCCTTTCTTAAAGATAGGCAGTATATTTGCCCTTTGCCACTTGTCTGAGACCTCTCCCAACTGCCATTATATATTTTTCAAAGATAATGCCCAGTGGCCCTGCAAATCACATCGACCAACTCTCTCAGCACCCTCGGGTGCATCCCACCTGTCCCCATGGACTTAGACATGTCCAGCTGTTTTAGACAGTCCCTAACCTGTTCTTTCACCACTGTTGGCTGCTTACCTCCTCTCCAAACTGTGCTGGCAGGTGTAGTAGGCTGAGAGTTGATCTTGCCTTTGAAGACTAAGGTAAAACAGCATTGAGTACTTCAGTTTTCCCTGCATTAACTGTCACTAGGTTGCCTCACCCATTTGGTAAGGGACCTACACTTTCCTTAATGTTTCTCTTGTTGCCAACATACTTGTAGAAACCCTTCTCACTTGTCTTCATGTCCCTTGCTAGCTGCAATTCCAATTGCACTTTGGCTTTCCTGATTTCATCCCTGCATACCCAAGCAATACTTTTAGATTCCTCCCAAGTTCTTTGTCCAAGTTGCAACTTATCTTCCTTTTTGTGTTTCAGTTCACCAAAGAGTTCCTTGCTAAGCCATGCTTGTCTTCTGCCACACTTGCTAGTCTTCATGCTCATCGGTATGGTTCATTCCTGTGCCCTCAGTAAGGTTTCTTTAAAATACAATTGCTCTCCTGGACTCCTTTCCCCTTCAGATTGGCCTCCCAGAGGATCCTGCCCATCAGTTCCTTGCATGAGTTGAAATCTGCTTTTCTGAACTCAGTCATCTTATGGTCGCTGCTGCCCAAGTTTCCATCTACTTTTACACTTCTTGCAAGCAGCAGATCAAGAATAGCAGGGCCCCTAGTTGGCTTCTCCAACACTTGTACCAGGAAGTGGTCCCCAACCATCTCCAGAAACTTCCTGGATTTCCTGTGAACTGTTGTATTGCTCTCCCAGCAGATATCAGGGTGATTGAAGTCCCCCATGAGAACCAGGGCCTGCGATTGGGAAACTTTAGCTAACTGTTTGAAGAAAGCCTCAGCCACCACATCCTCCTGGTCTGGGGGTCTATAGCATATACCCATCATGACATCACCCTTGTTCCTCTCCCCGCTGATCCTAACCCAGAGGCTTTTAATAGCCTGTCTCCAGCTTTATACTGGAGCTCTCAGCAATTATACAGCTCTTTTACATAAGGCTCTTTACCCCTACCTGTCCTTGAACAATTTATACCCATCCACAACACTACTCCAGTCATGTGAGCTATCCCACCAAGTCTCTGTTATTCCATGGTTCCACAGTTTCATGACTGTATTAGAAATTCCAGTTCTTCCCGCTTGTTTCCTAGGCTCTTGTGCATTCATGTACAGACATCTGAGGTAACTAGCTGATTCCCCTACTTTCTCAGGAAGAATGAGAAGGCCTCCCTATTGCTCACTCCTGTTTGCACTTCCTCCAGGTCACTCATTTCCCCATTTATCTCAGAGCTTTGATCTCCATCCCCTGGTAAACCTAGTTCAAACCCCTACTACTACATAAGTAAACCTGCCTGCAAAGCTGCTCTTCCCTCTCTTCACCATTTCTTCCTAGCAATCGTTCTTCTTGGAACAATATCCTGTGATCAAAGAAACCAAAACCCTGCTGGCAACACCATCTGCATAGCTATGCACTAATCTAAAGCAGGGGTACATGGAAAGGGGACAGGGGGTATGTGCAGGTGGCCAGGGAAGGAGTGCCGCCACCCACCACCCTGCACCACTGCTTCCCAGAAGCAGTGCCGGGGGGGCGAGGGCAGCGGCTCCCCTTTGCGGGCTGCACAGGCACCACCCAGCCGGCTGGACATGGTGTTTGGGGGTGGGGGGGAGGGCTCACATGTGGTGCTGCTGCTGCCACACCCCAGAAGGGGTACACTCCTTAAAAAAAGGTTAAAAACCCCTGATCTACAGGATGCATCCACTCCTGCCCAGGCCCATCCACTTGACCAGAAGGATCAAGAAAAACACCCTCTGAGTCCCTGTCCCCTTCACCCTTGCATCCAGAGCCCTGTAGTCACTTTTGATCTACTCAGGGTCACCCCTGAGTACTTTAATCCTCCACATCCCTTTTGTGTTCAGAGGTACAGAGCATCCAGCTGCTGGTCCTTATTGCTAGAAATACCCATTTGGACTTATATGAAAGAGCTTCACAACATTCCCTACCAATAGCATCACACACATTTTGAAAGCAAAGGAAGCTAGCTGGCTTGGGCCCATGGAACTAGTTTCCAGGCATTAGGCACTCAGTGTAGGTCAAACCTCCCTTCTTTTCAAGTCCTTTTATTCTGCACTTTCCTACACATGAGAACTTTAAAATCAATGCTGCTTTTGAGAAATAAGCAGCCTCTTCTCTCCTACTATGGCTGTCCATATTGCCCACACTGCAGGGCATGACAAAGTTGGAAGAGACTCATTAGCCAAAATACGGCTCTGGCTCTATTACTGCATTGTGCAGAAGAATCATGAGACAGAAGTCTTGTGCCCTTTTCACAGCACCAGAAGTGAAGAACCTCCCAAGTTCTCATCCCTGCCACATTTCTGTGAATTACTGAATAGTCACATTCCACATTTTAAACTAAAACCAACTGTCCATTGGCTTGCAGCAAATAACATCAACTGTCTGCTTCAAATTCCCCTTGGTACAATGGGAAAATGATCAATGGATTTTCAAGGGATGAGCACTGGCAACTAAGGCTGCTGATGTTTAAAAAAAAAACCCCAAAAAAACAAAAAAACCCAAGCAAACAAAAAAACCACGCTTTACCATAAGCAGTAGCACATTACATTATTTTGACCCAGCTCTGCAGTATCTGTATATATTGGGTGCTTCAGCAGGGCTTTCTGGCACTTTTTATCTAAAGCTGATTCAATTGGCTATTACATAAAAGCCCCACTAAAGCATCCGATCTATACAGACTTGGGTTAGCTAGGTCTAATGAATGCCTCTTCTGGGCAAGTGCTGGGCTTGGCATGGGAGCACATGGACTTAAAAGTAAAGTACTAGATTTTTTCTGCTTTGTTTTTGTTTTTTAAAACATTGGCAAGCAGCCTAATATTTTTGAAGGAACTTTAACTCCTTGTCAACAGCATCCACATATAAAACTTAACACTGACACTGTAAAACTTTAAAGAAAAAGTGCAAAGTGTTACAAATCTCCCTTCTCTTGTCTTCCTTGCTTACCAGAATTTCTTGCAGTCTGCTCTGGTTATTAGTTACTGTTCCCAAGAAGGTCCCTGTTTGCAGGACTCAAAAGTTTCTTTTCTGTAACCTTCTTAATCTTCATGCAGACTCCTGTTCCTCAATTTAGAGTCTATTGATTGCATGGGATTCATTATTTTCCACAGATTGCTCTTTTCTTGGTTATTATGTAGAGATGCTAATCCCTTAATAATTTATACCATATGTGGATCAACTAAAGAGAGACATTTTCCTCATGTTTACGGATTTTGTTCATTTCCTTTTGGAGACATTTCATGTCAATAAAGAGGCATCACATTTTTTCAATTTCTAGATATGCTGATAATGTATCCTTGGGCTCCACTTCTATCTGACACCTTGATTTTATATTTCATACTTACAATGAATATTGATAATGAGTAGCAGATGCAAGAACAAAAGGGTATTGCCAAAGATTGTAGCAAAGTAAAAAAACAGCTTCGTGTGTTTGCTACTGTTGTTTGGGGATAGTGTAACTGCAAATGCAAACAGCCTTCATCTTCCGTAAGGATTTGGAATTTTTACTGAGTGATTTTACCACTGTCCTACTTGCTCTTTGACCTCATCATTGGAGTCAACATGCTGGAGACACCTTAAAAGTAGGTAAAAGTAGTTGCTCAAACCTCATCTATAGGTTGGTGGGTACCAAAGTGATTCCAACATGACGAATCAAAGTCAAGACTGGGCTCCAGTAATCTTAAGACCAACATAAAGACCACAAAATTTTAAAAGTGATACATTAATTTAGGTTATTTTATACATTTTCTAGATTTTGATCTTTGAACTTTACAACCTTGATGTCTAGAAACATAACCATCTGTTCAGGTTCTAAGAAATCTTGGTTAGTGGTAATTAAAGTAAAGAGATGGAGAAACAAAAGGAGACCTATAGTTAAGATTCTCTATCTTAAAAGGACAAACTTCAATCATAATTAAAATCAGTTCAACCAAGCAAAGAGTTCAAGGACTTAAATATGTAAGAGCCTTGTAATTTCTTGGTGTCAAAAAGTCCAAAGACTGCCTTGAATTACTGCCTCAAGCAAAAGCGAGAGAAAGGAGGCATTTAGCAGGAAAAGACTCCAGCCCTTACTGGATGAGTAACCACTTCAAAAAAGAACATTGGGAATCAGCACAGATGGACAGAGTCCATCAGGAAAAGAGGAAAATATAAAATCCCCAGTCAGCAAGAAAGCTGTCACTAGAAAGATAAGCAGGTGGGAATTGCCGGAAAAAAAACACAAGCTGAGTTAGGCCTTGCAAAGGATAGTAAAACAGGTAGCATAAGGTTCTTGAGCTGTACTCCCTATATACTGAAGACTGGAACAACAAAAATGGGATCAAATCAACACCACAGAATGTAGAAGTCATGTGTGTGGGTACTAACAACAAGAAATGTCTGCTATTAGCTGGAAGCCCATCAGTTAGAAACAGAACAAGAATTGTGTGAACTAATCACAGAATAGCCACTCATATCATAGGACGATGAAAAAGGAAATGTAATTCTAGGATGTGTGGGGCAAAGCATTTCCATTAGAAACCAAGTATTAATAATATTTTACAAGGCCCAAACAGAACTCATCTGAAATAGTAAGGAGCTCTGTCATGGAGTTCAATAAGGATGAATTCATGGCAGCACAGACACAGTGAGCTACCAGGATGAGGGAATAAAGAATCCGTAACACCAGAGGAGACTAAAAAAAAAAGAAAACTTGGCTTTAGTCTGATAAAATGAGGAGTAAGAGGGATGTGGCAGTGCACCTCTCATGCTCTGGGAAAATCCCAAGCAGAGACCAGCAGGGAGAAAGCTGCCAGACCCCAAGAAGAAAATAGATGGCCTGGAAAGGGCCACAGGAGCTGCTCACCAGCAGAGAAATGCCTCGGCGGCATCAGAAGAGTAGCATTGTCTCCAGCATGCTTTAAAAGCGTGTACTGGATGCTTGTACAGAGAGCAGTCAGCTGCTTCCAGTTTGGCTGGAAGTCAGCAGCCAGCTTTAAAAGAAAACCAGCAAACAGCTGGGAAAGCCAGGGAAGACCAGCAGCAGAGGGTTGCCAGGTAAGACCGGCAAAGCCAGCCTTGACTGCGAGCTGGGGAAGACAGGCAGCAAAGAGACACCAGGGAAAACGAGCATGAGCCCACAAATCAAAAAGAAGAAAGTAGCTGGCAGAGGGACCAAGACTGGCCTGGCATAAGTAGTCTACCTCAGAGAGGGGACAGATGCTGAGCAGTCTAAGCCCGATCACTTGGAGAAGGGACTGGCACGATGGGACACTGAAGCAGGATGTGGAGCACAGCATTACCCAAGGAGTCATATAATCAGAAATAAATACATGTACAAGAAAACACCAAATCATTAGTTCTTCAGTACAATTTCATTGATAAATTATAATAGGACTTTATTAAGTTAACTGAACGATTATGAAATTCATCTAAAAAGACAGAGAATATGACATGACATCTGGTTGGTGAAGGCCAGGGTGAAAGGGGAGGTACAAGCCCTGAGGAAACAGCCAGTCTCACCTGAAATTCTTAATATTAACCTGTAGGAACCTCCTGGTCTAAGTAGATAATGTCAATGTTGTGGCAGGTGAGAAGGGAGGTCTAACAGACAGGTGTAGGCAGTAAGACCAACATTGGCTGTGAAATGAGACCAGCGGGCAAAGATTAAAATATTAGTGTACTGGGTAGCACACCACCACCAGCGTGCCAGTTACAAGCGAATACAATTACTTCCTATAAATACATCCCAGGATAAGTTTAAAGAAGGTACTGGCACAGAAACGAATGGATATAAACTGCTTGTAAATAAATTTAGGCTGAAAATTAGAAGAAGGTACCTCAGCAAGAGAGAAGTTCTAGGACAGTTTCCATGATGAACAGTAGGATAAAAACTAGGGGTGTACCAATAGATTTTTGGGGCCTATAACCAATATTTAAGGAGGCATATCAGCCAATACCAATTCCGTTTCCAATAAAGCTGCCTCCAGCTGGTAAGTCTGCTGTAGTGGAAGAGTGGGGAGGGAAGGGGCATGGAAGGACAGATCAAATGCCCCCCCAAGGTGAAGGAGGGGGCAGAGGCAGCCACGCTGAACGCCAATCTAGCACAGGGGACAGAGAAGCAGCCCAGCAGGCCTGCCTCCCACCCCCTCCCAGATCTTGTGCTGGGGATGGGAAGTCAGCCCAGCCGGACTGACTTCCCATCCCCAGCCTATGGTCAAAACATTTTGACTTTCGAAGTGTTTCAACCATAGTTTCATAGTTTGTAGGGTCAGAAGGGACCTGAACAGATCATCAAGTCCGACCCCCTGCCATGGCAGGAAAGAGTACTGGGGTCAAGGTGTTCATCCAGCCTCCTCTTAAAGACCCCCAGGGTAGGAGCCAGCACCACTTCTCTTGGAAGTTGGTTCCAGATCCTAACCGCCCAGACCGTGAAGTAGCGCCTCCTGATATCTAGCTTGAATCTACCTTCTGCCAGCTTGTGACCATTATTTCTTGTCACTCCTGGGAGTGCTGGGGGGAACAGGGACTCCCCCAATGCCTGCTGATCCCCTCTGACTAGTTTGTAACAGGCCACTAAATCCCCTGTTCAGCCTTCTCTTGTGAAGGCTGAACAGGTTCAGATCCCTGAACCCCTCCTCGTAGAGCCTGCCCTGCTGCCCCCGATCATGCGAGTGGCCCTCCTCTGGACCCTCTCCATGTTGTCCACATCCCTCTTGAAGTGCGGTGCCCAGAACTGGATGCAGTACTCCAGCTGTGGCCTGACCATAGTGCCGCACAGAGGGGGAAGATCACCTCCTTGGACCTGCTTGAAATGCATCTGTGGATGCATAAAAACGTATGGTTGGCCTTCCTAACTGCATCCACACACTGCCGGCCCATGTTCATCTTGGAATCTGTGATGACTCCAAGATCCTTTTCTGCCTCTGTACTAAGGAGAAGGGAGTTCCCCAGCCTGTAGGTATGGTGCTAGTTCTTCCTCCCCAGCTGCAGCACCTTGTACTTGTCAGTGTTGAATCCCAACCTATTCTCATCTGCCCATCCCTATAACCTGTCTAGGTCAGATTGCAGCCTATTCCTACCTTCTAGCATACCCACATCCCCCCACATCTTAGTGTCATCAGCAAATTTGAACAGGGTGCTTTTTACCCCCTCGTCCAAGTCACTGATGCAGATGTTGAACAGTGCAGGCCTGAGGACCGAGCCTTGTGGAACCCCACTGCCCACATCCCTCCAGGTCAAAAGTGACCCATCCACTACCACTCTCTGGGTGCAACCCTCCAGCCCGTTGGCGACCCATTTGACTGTGTAGGTGTCAACACCACTGTCCCCCAGTTTCTTAATGAGAATGGGGTGAAAGACAGTGTCAAAGGCCTTCCTAAAGTCCAGGAAGACTACGTGCACGGCTACCCCTGCATCTAAGGATTTGGTGACGTGTTCGTAAAAGGTCATCAGGTTGGTCTGACAGGACCTGCCTCTAATGAACCCGTGTTGGTTGCCCCTAAGGATAATCTCCTCTGCTGGCCCCTCATGGACATGTGCCAGAATAATTCTCTCAAAAAGCTTGCCCAGGATTGAGGTAAGACTAACTGGCCTATAGTTTCCCAGGTCCTCCTTCCTCCCCTTTTTGAAGATGGGAACCACACTGGCCCTCTTCCAGTCCTCTGGCACCACACCAGAGCATGACAAGTGCTTGTACAGCCATGCCAGTGGTCCCGCAATGACCTCAGCTAATTCCCTTAGTACTCTAGGGTGGAGATCGTCCAGACCAGCTGATTTGAATACATCCAGTCCCTCCAGAATTTCCCTAACTAGATCCTCACTGACCCTTGGCCTAGGTGCACCTCCCCTCAGGTCTGAGGGAGGCCCGGGGGGAGTGGCTGTTCTGGTCCCTGCTTAGGAAAATGGAGGCAAAGAAATCATTAAATATGTTAGCTTTGTCGTCTGGTGTGACAACCAAATTTCCTATCGTGTCCTGCAGGGGCCCACGTTACCCAGAACCTTCTTTTTGCCCCCTATGTATTTAAAAAAAAAGGACTTCTTGTTGTCCTTGATCTGGGAAACTAGTCCCAATTCCATCTCCACCTTGGCTTTCCTGACTGCCCCCCTGCATCCCCGAGCAATCACAGTATAATCCTCCCTGGTGATGGCTCCACCCTTCCATTGGGTGTACACCTCCCTTTTAGCTAGGAGACACTCCTGGATGCTTTGGTGAGCCATGGGGGCTTTTGCACCCTCCTGCCCCCTTTGATCCATGTTGGGATTACCTCCCTTTGGGCTTGGAGGATCATCTCCTTAAGGAGTGACCACCCTTCTTGGACACCAGTCTCATTTTGTTTTGAAGCTATTTTGAGGACCTTTGTTTTGTTTCAATTTTGCTGTTTCAACCTTGAAATTGGTCAAAACAGCATCAAAACGAAACGGCCAGCAAAATTTCGCACAGCACTGTTAAATATTCCTTTATCCAAGGAAGTCAAAAGACCAAATTCCAGGCTTAGTGACACACTTCAAGGCAGTTACTCCATAATTACATCACCATATGAGAAAAAAAAAATCAGCATTTGAACCATACTGTATCATTGGTTAAAAAAAAAAAAAATTAAAAAAAATACAAGCCAGATTTGGGTTAAAGAATTTTGACAAACTATTTTGAAATACTAAATTCCAGTAGTTTAAGTTGTAAAGAACCAAATTTCTAAAACATGCGTGCTAGTTAAAAAAAAAAATTAAACCACAAGGCAGCAGTTTAAGTCCAGGCCCATGGTCTACAGAGAACAAGCCAGTGCTGCCTACCAGTGTGGACTGATGGTAGAAGGGAAGTTCATTAGTAGAGAGATGCAGTTGGCTTTCTAAGTTTTAACAAAAGAATACATTGAATAGTTCACTAGCTGGCCTGGTACTTTCAGTGAGACACAAAAGGCATTGTACCAGGTATAGCAACAAAGAGAAAAATAAATCAGCTGCACGGCATTATTTTAGAGAAGCAAGACAATACACCCTGGGTAAAGTTTCCATAATATTCTCTCCCTGTAGACTATACAGCCATTCAAAAAATGCACATCCACATAAGAAAAATACCAGTGCAGAGTGCAAGGAATCCTCCTGGATCACTGCCATTTGATAAGGTTTCATTACTAACTTGTCAAGTACTGAAAACACTCCTGTCTGCAGATACTATGGACCAAATCCAGTAGGGCTGCAAACTCTTATCTGCTTTAACATCTTGGTAAATGTTTCTTATAAAATGACATACAGAAGAAAAGTCACTGCCCCAAGATTGGATATTGTTTATCCTAAGCCTACATTATTTTAAGCAGAGACTTATTCTATATTAGGAAAGAAGAAGAAGAAAAAAAAGATGTCATACTTAAGTGTTTGGAATGTTAGAACCATTCCTAGGACAGAAGGATGAAAGACATGTGAGAGAGCCAAATGATATGGAACCAAGTAGAAAATGTTTTCTGCCCTCCCCTCCCCCCTACCATATTCCAACTTCTTTGTTGTTTCTAAAGATTTCCCACATCTGGGTGAAACCAAGACCTTTATCAACATTACCAAAAAAAAACCCACAACAGAGAAATCATAAGTCAGTAACCTATTGATTGGCACACTCATAAGCAGGGATCTGGGTTTTCTGTTTCCGATGGAAAAATGGAGAAAAACCACAGATTTCCCCTTTTTATCAGAGAAAACATGCATTTCTCCTTTTAGTGGACAAACCCACAGATTCCCCACTTTTACAAAGAGCTCTTCAGGCTGGTTTAGCTCCAGTCTGCAAGAGCTGTTTGCAAACAGGGCAGGAAGCCTCCAGCCCTCCCCGGAGGAGGAGGGAGAAGGGTGGGGCCTGAGGCTCTCAGTCAGGCTCAGCTCGGCTCGGCTTAGCTCAGTCTCACTCTGCTCCTGGAATCTGTGAGGTAAGTGAGGCTTGCAGGAGGTTTGAGGGAGGCTCCAACAGGTCTGGTGGGGGGGTTGCAGAACATGGCTGGGGGCACTGGCAGGGCTGGGGGGGAGCCAGGAGCCAGCCCCTGCCCAAGCAGGCAGCAGCAGTGAGGGAGCCGACTCCATTCTGCTTCTGCTGCCACTGCCTGCTGTTGGGGGCAGGGATCGGCAGACTCAGGTCCCCAGCCCCATAGCCATAAGGGCTGGGGCTCCTCCTCTTGCAGGGCTGGGGGTCAGGGGCTGTTGGTGGGGGGGCAAGAGGTATAAGTAGAGTAGTGGGACTATTGTGGAGGCAGCAAGGGACATCAGCAGGCCTGGGTGGAGGCTGCAGGAGGCTTTTAATTTTAATAACAGATTTGGGGGGTTGTATTAGAGAATTTGTGATTTTTTATTTTTTTTTAATCAGAGAAAACCAGGATCCCTGCTTATAAGATTCAGGAGAACAGGTGGTCTCTAAAGGGATTTTTATGTCATGTACACATGGATGCAAACTGGTGGCTCAGATTCCCTTCCTTTAATTTCAGATTAGCCAACCAACTTGTATACTGCATTTCAAAGAACAAATAAGAGACCAACTGTAATTATGGAAAGCAAAACAATATGTAACCAGGCAAAGGAGTTTCAAATTAATGGAAGATGACTTCAGCAAAAAGCCTTGCCAAGACAAATGAATTCTAAGCCTTCAGAAAAACCAAACTAAGAATGATGTGTGTGTTACTTTTCTATGCCATTACAAAATGCACCGTATTAGGTCAACTAAAATAGAGATTGGAATATTTGTCTGCTTCTCTAAATTACTTGAGTAAATTTCAATTTTTCAGTCTTCTGAGTGGGGTGGGGGGAACATTGAGAGAAACTCTGAATTTTCTGTTGTACATTATTCTGAAAGAAGCAATCTTCAAAAGCCAGTAGCACTTAGTTAATGAACTCAAGGGATTAATATCCAGATTTGGTTGCTTTCATATAGACCCTGAGTCAGCAAAACATTTAAGCACTTCCTTAAAACACACATAAATTTTAATCAAAATGAAACATATGCTTTGCCTAAATCAATATGGGGGAACTATTGTGATACATTTGAAAGATGCATCGTTACCTTGAATGGCAAAATAAATGGTGGGGTAAGTCCCATGTCAGGTCCAAGTTTACAGAATGATTATAAGTGATAGTAACCTGGCTTGGGGTCAATGGTGTGCAAAACACATATGAATTACCTGGTCAGGGAGCATGAGTAGGTTGTAGAAAGTGTGTGTGTGTGTGTGTGTGTGTGTGTGTGTGTGTGTGTAATTTCTACAACCTAGTCATGCTCCCTGACCAGGTAATTCATATATATAGTTCCTGCTGCATCTGTTATGTTGGCACTGGATTTAGGACTCAGATACCTTGTTCTGGGTGGACCCAAACCCTCAGACGGACCACAGTTTCTCCATTCAATAATAGGCAAATTTTATTCATATACAGTGATATAGAATAGCAGATATAGAATTGTTTGCATTTTTATTATCTACCAAACCTAGAATTGTCAAAACAGAAGGGACATCTAGCCACTACATGAGCTTCACCCTGAGGTTCTTTCTTGAACATCAGATGTCAGCAGCCAGGAGATCAAAGGCCAAGGCCCACTCCCACACAGTGGGGTGGGTGAGACAGGTTGTTGCTTTATGGTATGCTTTATGTCCATGGTAGCCATGGATTCCCCTCTCAGGGACCCTTTGCTGCTCTGAAAGCCTTCTTTTTGTATCCTTGTTTCCCTCTGATGGCTCTTCATCTCTGGGCATCATTGATTGGTCTCCCTGTGGTCATCATACTGTCCATGTTCTGTCCTGTTATTGTATTCCTTTGTTTCACAAACCCACCACATGCACACATCTTAATTTGGTTATTTACTGAGCATCCTAATTTGGTCTGTTTACCAAAATGGGAATCCCAAGGGTTCTACAGCTGGGCACTAACCTGGTGCCAATGCTGCAGAGTCCCTTATCTCTATTTGGGTAAACTGTACATGTCTTCACTTTCCCAGCCGGTCTGTCTGCTGGCTTCAGACACAGCAGGCCTTGAAGGCAACTGTGTCACAAACAGACTTTTAGAAAATAATTAACCTTTATCATTCCCCTGGACCGTTATTCTAATGCAATGTTGACTTTACCTACAAGACAATTTCCAAAAGCAAACTTCTAAATATCATTTTCTAGCCATCATGTTACAGCAATGTTTTTTACCTCTGGTTTTAAGGCCTGCTGTTAGTTTCTTTAACAGCAACAGAACCCTTTTTCCTACCCAATGTTTACGCTATCTTTATTTCTCTGTCATAGCCAACTCTTCTATTTGCCACAAGAGTAGCCAAAAGTACTGTTCTTCAGTTAAACTACACCTCCAAGAACTACCAATACATGACCCAGTTAGCTAAAGTTTGGGATTAGTCTGACTTCAGTTTTCTTTAATTAATAAAAGTTTTTGCCAATTTGACTTTATGTCAATGTAACTCTTTATGGGCAATCCAGCCTTTATTAATATAGTGTTTCAGTAGGTATCAAGACTATTAGAATACAGCACCACAGAAGAGGCTCTTAAGCTCACAGCTTTCTGCAGGAATTAATGCAGGCATCTTCCTAATCCAATGCACATGTTATTTTCACGTTTTGTGTCATTTGCTGTTCCAAATATTAATAAGATTATTTTTAAAATATATTAGTCCAGGGGCAGGCAAAAATATGGCCTGCAGGCTGGATCCAGCCCACCGGCATTTTCATCCAGCCTGCAGCACCCCCCAATGAATTGTACCCCACCCAGACCTTGCGCCTGTGAGGGTGAAAGTGAGGCACCCATGCATACACACACACACCCCAACATACCCTATTGTACCTCGCTCCCACCCTCATGGGTGAAAGGGGCCCCACCCAGCCAGCACAAAGCTTCAGGACTGGGCTGCTGCTGCCACTGCTGACAGGGACCTGCTCAGCTTACCCAGCATATGGCTTGGTCTGGGCAGCATGTAGGGAAGCAGCAGTGATGGGGACAGAGCTGCAGCTGGGCAGGAGCATGGGGCTTGGGCTGGCAGCAGCCTAGACCCTATGCTCGGGTGGGGGGTGGCAGTGTGGAGCTTGGCTGGGCAGCGTGTGGGTGTGTGGGGGGGTACCCCCCTTGACTCCCCACATGGTGCACAGCCTTGGCAGGCAGCAGCAGCAGCAGGCAAGGGTGCATAGGGGCACTTGTGCACAGCAGCATGCAGCTCTGGACAGCATTGCACATCGCAGTGAGGGTGCAGTCTCCTCAGGACAGTCTCTATTGACAGTATTCTCTCTCACACACATACAGCCCCCACACTCACACAGCATGGAAGGAAAGCCCTGCATACTGGATTCAACTACCTGTGCCCCTCCCTGCAGGTCCAGGGGCAGAAAAGGCACCCAGCTCCAGCACACAGGGATTTCCTCCCATGCCGCATGAGCACAGGGCTGTGCATGCATGGCAGGAAGCAACAGCAATAGAGACGGCCTGGCAGGGGCTGTGCCCCTCACTGTGATGTGCAGCACTGGCCAGAGCTATGTGCTGCTGGGCATCAGTGCCTGCACTTGGCAAGAGCACCGCCAGCCCCCCCACCCATACCCCACAAACACCACACACACACACACACCCCCACAAAATACCCTCTGCACAAACAGCCACACTCCCTTACAATCCCCCCCCACACACACAATATACATGATTAAGAATTTATTTTTGAATTATGTACTCTATATACACTATGCAAACACAAGTCATGGCAAAAATACTTTTTGTAATAAAATTAAAATATGTTATAGTAGGTATTTGACTTTTAATGTATGATTTGGTTTCTTTTCTGGTTGCAAGATGGCAACATCCCCCTCCCCTCCCAAAAGGAGTATTTCTGGGAGGCAAGGGTAAGGACTTCAGATGGCAAAGGTCAGGGGTTGGGGATGGGACTTCTGATCCCAAGAAGGAAACCAGGGGGCAGGGCAACTGCCAAGGGCAGGGCTATCCATCCAGCCCTCAAAAGCTCATCAAACCTTGTTAAGCGACCCTCCACCCAAAATAATTGCCTGCTCCTGTATTAGTCAATAACTACTATCAATACAGTTACCAAGGAGAATACCCACAGATTGCTACCCAAAATACTGCTAAAACACTGTCCATAGAAAGGGGCCAGCAGTTCTTTTCTTCTACAGCAAATCATTATCTTTCTTATGTTAGTATTTTATTTTTTATCTTTCTGCTTTTAAAAAACACATGGTTTTACAGACTGAATATTTCTACAGGAGCTGGTCAAAAGATTAAATAGCTACAGGAATTTTTCAAAACCTTTTACTGGTGTTTCAAAATTAGGAAAGTAGAAAAATTCAGTAAGTCAGAGTTGGTCAAAAATCTTAACTAGGTGAGCAAACAGTCTAGGAGCAAATTCTAGGACACAGGTGCATGAAAATGCTCCCTCAGGCACATAACATGCTTTTTCATATCTATATACCAGTGTGATAATCCACACTGTAACAAGGTATATGGCTCAGGGGCTGGAGCCCAGCTGCAGGGGTTTAGAGAGTACTAGCCTGCCTGCCTAGGAGCTCTGGCCAGCTGACAGGAATGATTAGCTGGTCTTGGAGAAACTTAAAAGCTCCCAGAGAGATGATGCTGAGGAAGAAGGGAAACTGAGAATAAAGGCAGCACTGAAGCACTACCATGGAGCCCTTCCCCTGGATAGGAAAGGCAACGGAGGGGATCTGTTATCTGTTGGTGTTTTGCTATTCTGTTTAGTCTGAGGTCAGAAAGGAGGAAGGCTGGATCCTGGGCCTGGCTGAGGGAGTAACAATCTGCTACAGGCATATATTAACTACAGGTCCTGTTAAAGTTTCCATGCATGAAACCTCACTTGCCTTACCCCAGCGCACAAAGAATGCCAGCCCACCTGCACACGATAAGCAACAAAAGAACAGCATAGTCCAGTACAACAAAATGAGCAATACTTCACTTCCTGTTGTTCACCCCACAATTACATTCTTGTCTTCCCTTGACGCTGTGCCTTCTGCCACAAAATGTTGCTATTGGGTACAATGTGTCTGTACTTGGATATCTAAATAATGTGCACATATATTCTCACACTGAGATGCATTCTCACAAATTGGCAAACACCTAAATGCCTACAAGGGACAGAGTACAACAAGATGTTATTGGACAATTAAATTCATTTTTAAAAATAGGTGGGGGGGGGGGGAGGAATGGCAAGGCCTTTCCACCAGTCACTAAAACAAACACCTCAGTCATGAACATCAGCCATCTGTAAAATGAAACACCACCAGAGAAATGCAGAAAGCATTTAAAAAGTAAGAATCAATATGAACCACGGTATCACCATCATCTCTTGTACTTCATAGCAACTACTCACATTCCCAACCCAGTTATATTGCTCAGTCCCCACATACAGTATTAATTCTGTGTGGTCCAGGTATCTCTCTCTGTACCTCCTAGTACTTCTGCCAGACTGTGCCCAGACACCAAGCAGAAGTAGACAGTTGACAGAGCTGTTAGTCCACAGGTGAATATGTGGAGACACCATCCCATCTGTGACTTACTACCTGCAGATCCAAATTAGTAGTGTAACACCGCCAGGCTAAACAGAAGCTTCTTCTCTGGCTGAGGCAACAGAACTATACTGAGTTTTCCCTCAGTCATGCCTCACTTCTCTTAAATTTTAAATGATACTCATAGTCTACATCTCACTGGCCACCTGTTCCTGATGTACCTTCCTACACTGAAGGTAGATGTACTTTCTTGATGTTCCCTGTCACCAGCACCCACATATAAAAAAAATCAACACTGGAGCTATAAAACAACGAACCTTCAGATCACTCAGAATCATTCTGCTTATCCAAGGAAAAGGAGGAACTGAAATAGCACATCATGAAGCTCCATGTAGTTCAAGACTCCTCTTTACCAACTCTCGAGAACAACGGGCAGGGCTCTTCTAAGGACTGCAGAATTTAAGCCACTCCAATCACAACAGTTACAATGTTTTCCCAGTAACAAAAGTGAGAAACAGCAACTCCCTCCAAAAATATCAGCACTATTCATTCATCATTTATATTATGTAAGTGGGTATGGCCAATCCTCAGCTAGTTTAAATGAGAAAAGTCCCAGGGAGAATTTAACTTGTAATAGTAATAATAATAACTATTTTAAAAGCAATAAAAGAAAAATCAAATGAATTGCTATACATAATCTTAAAACCCCTCGCCTCAACACCCAGTGTTAAAATCCCTAGTGGAATCAACCAGAGTTTTGCCATTGGCAGTGAGGTCAGGCTATCAGCCTGGAATCAAAGTTGAATAATGAACTTGCGCTATGTAACTACAGTGCCTGCTCCCACTAGTTAGACCCTTCCTTTTCCTGGGTTTCAGCCACCAGTCTTAAAGGGAACAGGAACAAAAACAGAGTTGTCAGATTATAGGATTACATAGCCTAGTTTTGAGCAAAAAGTAAATTTACAGCCAAACAAATCATAGTTTATACCAGTGTTTTCAGCCTAAACCAGGAATCCCTACTGGTGCAGTTGTCTTAGCCACTGAAAACTCCCAAAGGAGAAAAATAAGGCCTTGTCAACATTTGAACAGAACAGTCACAAATAATTAGGCAGTTAGATAACAGAATCAGCAGAGGTGGTAAACTGTACTAGTTTTATGATATGTTCTTGTGGCAGAAGAACTTCCACTATGGCTACTGTTTCCCTTGCTGCTGCTTCTTATAGCAAAGAGTGGTCAAAGAATGACAAAATGACATTCCATTTCTTCTGAATTAAATATCAAGATTCCTGCCTTATTTCAACTTCTTCAAATCTCTTCCCCCCACTGGCAAAGTGAGTGCATGTGTTAAAAGGCACTTCAGGAAGCATTAAGGGTAGTTTACGACCGGAAAAAAAACGGTCTTTTAAAAAAAAAAAATAAAAAAAAAAAGCTAATGGGCCAAATGCACCCCTGCTGTAATTTCAGTGAGACACTGGATTTCAACTAGGTAGGAATTTGGGCCTCTGTGTCTCAGTGACTTTGGATTTCTAGGGGCTAGTTGGATCCTCTCAGGTATTGTACCACTGCAAATTTAACAGATCTCAGTAACATCCTCTCTTTTATTAGCATAAATATTTCAAAATCAAGCAACGAGACTATAGCTCACAAGATAAACTTAGGAAGCAAAAATGATAACTGACCCATACTACCTTCCATTTTCCCCTCATACCACACACACTTTGCAACCTTATTATTCCTCTAAAACTCCAATTTCTAGTTTCCTCCTTCTTGAAGAGAATTATTCATTCCTGGAAAAAGAGATGTGCTAGCAATATTCTGGTTGCAAAAGTTTTCAGACAGGAATTTAAATTGCCCAGAACTCCCACTTACCCATCCAAAATCTGCTATTTATACTATAATCTGAAGCTTCCAGAAATGAGATTAATCTACTTTACTGGCCTAATCCATCTGAAAGCCAAAGAAAAAAATCCTCCATCATCCCTTTATGTTTTCTGTTAAGTGCCATGCACATAATATTCTACACAAGACTTTGCATCATTTTTCTTTGTACTTTGCAGTCACTACTATTATATGTAAACACAGCATTGTTAGTCCTAATCAGGGCTCTACAAAAGTAATACATGGAAGCATAACTGCAAAGCATTAAGGAAGAACGTTCCCTTTGTATTTGTGAAACCCAGTGTTTTCCTTTTCCTGGAAAAAAAAAGTGCTCACATAAGTCAGGGTTTTGTAGAAGCAGGCTTTTTTTTTTTTTCTGCAAGAGGAGGTTGGCCTACTAAAGTTTCCCAAGGAACTCATGAACACCAATTCACTCTAGAGAAGGTTAGCAACACTGAAAATTAAAATAGCTGCAATAGCCATAAACATTATTATGAATTTTCAAGCAATTAAAAAAAACAAACAAGCCCACATTGCTTTTTTTTTATTCATTCATGCAAACAGCATTAAACAGCAGAGCAGAACACACTAATAGGGTAGACCCTGGAATCCGGATTAAACTGCACTGGGTTAAGCAGGTCATTGCAACACATTTTCATAGATTCATTCCACTTATGAAGGGAAGTGGATTTAAATTTGGCATTTGTCCAGTTTGGGAACACATATAACATCAATAAAAGGCAGAAAAATATACACAAAGATGAATGCAGCCAGATCAGATATTGGGCAAGAGATCTGAATCTTCTACAGAAGCAGCCCACAAACTGAAACTACAGAAATGTGTAGATCCAACCCCTCAACATACATACACATTCCTCCATGGCTTTGTAAAGCACAGACTAATTGTACCACAAACCCTACATCAACTTAAAGGTCTGGTTACAATAAGGACATTTAAGTCCTCTTTTCAGTAGAAGAGCAGTACTCAGGGGCTTCTTCACAAGACAGAAGCTGATCCATAGCATTTAGCTATGGTAGGATCACTGAGGTTTCTCCAATCTACTACATCATGCGCAGTTTGGGCTCTGTTGTATCTGAGATTGTCACAGATCTTCTTAGAGTGTGGTGGGGTTTTGTGAATCAGCGAGAATCCTTTAGACTTCGTGAGTGATTAAATTAATCTGTATCTAGTGGCCCCTAGGATGATGCACAGCAGGGTGGAAGCTATGGTAACTTTTAAAAAGTGCTCATCCATGGTGGCTCAGCTCCAGTGAACAGTGCAGCAAGTGACTGGAGCAATCTGGGGCAATTTAGCAGGAAAGCATATTGGCAGGAAAAGAAGCCCAGTTATATTGACTTTGCTGTTTGCCCTCCTTTGAAATCAGAAAGGTCACAATTAAGTGACAATGCCATGTGGGTTTCCACATCGGCAAATAATGCCATGCCTGGCTCTTCCCAGAGGAAGTTCCCCCCAGAGTGACAAATGTTAGAATTTATAACCTAGAACAGCAGCCAAAAACTAAAAAATGTGAACCAACTGCATAGTATACAAATGTACTACAGATACATTCCAGGCTCCTTTTTCTGAAAAGGAACACAGTACTTTTCACTGTAACAAGCCACAAAACTGCCATTCAAATAGGTCTTCAGAATGTAAGATTTCTCATTTTCCTCCAGTGCACAATGTGTGGAAAAACTGAGACTTCCCAATATTTACCTTTGCTAGCCCCTAAAAGTAATAAAAATGTCATCTAATTCCCAAAACCCAGAAGCAAAGGAGAAAGAAGACACTGTCACAACAGGTTTATTCTTTATGTTTTACTCCGGGGGTGCAGAAAGACATTCTTAGATAAGGAAATAGTGTAACACACATTTGACCCTCTTACCGCAGAAGCGATCACAACTGGCAGAGGATCCATCTGCTTACTACAGACAGCAACATATTTGCCATTCTGACAGTTCATCACTAGAGACATTATTTATTCATGCTTTCATGGTCCTCTGCACACACTGAGTATTCAGCCGTGTCTCTGGTAATTAACATCATGCTACCAACAGGGAATGCAGCTTCTCAGTGCAGTGCACCCAACTCCCCCCTGACATGTCACACATTGTTTCACAAACTTGGTCATGTAATGAAGACCCAGCAGTGACTATGATGTATATAACCAGCAAAGCTTGCCAAGCAAACTGCCTCACAGCATTCTTTACCTGTGCTTTCTTCATGGTAGACAATCCAAAGCAATACAAGTGATTTCATATTACTGAAGAGGAACTGCAGTTCAATAGTTATTAAAGAAAAATCCCAGCAGTTCCTTAAAATGGGACTCTTCTCAGAACCCAAAATTTGGCAGAAATAAATTAAGAAAATATTTTGTTTAGAATATTTGTATAGTTCATATAATCTTCACCCCAGATGCAGCGAAAATACTTACAGTTATTTTAACATGCTTAATGGTAACTTATTTTCATCTTTAAAAGAGGCTATATAAACATCAATCAAAATAACACATTCAATTAGCTATTTTTGTTGGTGTAGGTGAGGTGAAAGCAGCAACAGAGATGTGGCTCCAGGAGGGGGTTCTCTTCCCAAGGGAGGAGGGGGGAAACGTTGCTTCCCCTAGCAAACCAGGGCAAATTTGAAAATCAGAGTAGCATTATTGGAAGGGATGCCCTCTCCATTATGGAACAATACTGTAAAGAGGGGATTTTCCCTCTTTCCCCCTCATACCAACCCACTCAGGACAAGATCTAAAGGTCATCAGAGCCAATGGAAAAATAGTTCCTTTGATTCAACTGAAGCTAGAAAGCTCTGTCACAGGAGTTGTCCCCCTTCTTACCCAGCCCAATAATGCCCAATTCAGCAGGTGCTGTAGCATAAGAGTATTTTTCACAATGGATTCTAGCCATGTTGCTTCTCCCCACCCCGTCAAGACAATTTTCTGCTTAAATGTCAAAAAAAGAAAAAATAACCACTAAGAGCACCCAATCCCATTAAGTTAGAACAGCAGCATATAGATTATTACTGTCATAACTGGTCACACTACATTGCACTAGAATGTGCCATGACACCCTGCCATGAACCCCCCATGGGTCAGACGTATAGCAAGCTCCCGCTGTGCCCTGGGCAGAGTGCTGACCACTGGAGTTGATAGTGGAAAAGGGAAGATGTCTTGTGCCCCTGCTCTCTCTACACTGACAGCAGCCCCACAGCTGCCCCTGGTGCCCAGTTCTCACTCAATAACATATCTAGGGAGGGAGAAAGCAAAGCTGCACCTCCCATGGCAAAAGTCCCAAGGGAAGGGCATTATTCTGCCACCCTCTATACACTACAGGGCACAGGACTGCCTGGCTTCTATGGCTAAGGGGTGCAGGGCCATGTCTGCTTAGCAAAGACTACCCAGAGGCAATTTTGGCACCCCATTTAAGTCAGCACCTACAGCGGGTGCCCCACACAGCTCCCTCATCACCCAGTTTATTCCTGGCCCCCATTTCCTTATTTCTGCTCTGAACATGCCCTCTTTCCCAAAATAGGCTTGGAGATAAGGTGCTGCCCATGGCTAAGCATAGATGGTCAAAAAGCCAGGGGCTGAATCAATTCAATCTTTGCAGGTTTGTCTAAGCTGTGTGGATTGAATCAATAAGCAAATGAACAGACATTCACTTTTGATTACAGAAATGCAGCCACCTGCCTGCAGTGGCTCAGGCCAAAAGCTGGGTGTCACTAGAGAACACCCCCTTGCTCAGCTGGAGCAGACAGCTTGAATCAGGAGAGGACTTCAGACAGAAGTTCAATAAACCAATTTAACCTAAATCAGTTTAGTCTGATGTTACATCCACCCAAGGCTTACCATAAACCAGTTTCAAACAGTTTGAAAGTGATGTATATGCACTGAACTTCTATTGTGTTAAACATCTGAACCAGTTTCTGATCACTTGTATACCAGTGCATGTGTAATTTCTGCCCTATTCCATGTGAACATGTGCAAGAAAGATCCCACTGTTAAGGTATTTGAACCAAGAGACTGCTAACACTAAGTCAGCCCCAAAGGAATTGAGAGTTTTGTTTTAAACAGTTGTGATGTATTATAAAGAAAAAAAAGTTGGGGTTCCTTTATTTCCCTTCTGGGTTTGAGCCAATAGGGTGCACTCAGAGACACAGTCATGATTTTTTTTTCTTCACAACCATGAGTGCTACAAACTGACTTAAATAAAATATTCAATAACCTGTCCTCTGGGCATTTTAAAGAAAAAGTCAGGTACTGAGGGACTCAAAAAGAACTAGAATAACTAGCCAGATCTGGCCCTCAGTGTTCATTAATGGCTTGATCATAAACCACTGAAGTTAAAGGAAGTTTTAGAGGGGAGCACGAGTAAGGTGCATCTAACTGGGGTCTCAGTACTAATTTGCACTTCTGAATAGCATTAAATGTGTAACCTCATGTAGTACATATTGTAATGCTCTTATTGGATAACATCAAAGGAATAAACAAACAGTCTCCCCATCAATGCTACACCATCCTCATTCTCCACAAACTGCGGTGACTGCTGGTTAGTACGTCTATACAATCTGAGAGGTTTGTTTTGACTTTCAGTGCCTTAAATTGCCTAGCTCTTTCCTGCGTGAGATGCATTTCCACCCTATACCACTACACTGTGATGGAACCATTTTTTAAGGGAATATAAACTAGCAGCAGGGAATTGTGTAGGAGGGCCCTTTAACTCTGACATTCTCTTCTCATCTTCAAAACAGCCAGATCCTATTCACCTTCACTGCTACCTTGCTAAGCCCCCAGTCTATTCTATCAGGCACATGAGAAAAAAAGGGAGCCAGGGGAAACAGAACAAATGAGCTAAGCTTTGAGAAAGAATGGGTACTTCAGCATTTATTCTTCAGCTTTGCTGACACCTGTAATCTATAAAAGGGTTGAGTTGATTGGGTTGTGTGGGTACATGGCAAGGTGATGTACTGCCTGACAGCAGGGCACCTAGAACCACAGAGGAGTCTTATTTAGTCTTGGCTTTTAAGACAAACCAAACAAGTATTGATGTAATGTAAAAGGAACAGGATATTTTACAAGAGTTCACACATTTCTCACAGAGCAGAAGGGCTCCAAGGATCAATAACCATTATATCACAGAGGTCATAAAACAATTGGCTGACACCAGATGTTACCCCGAGCTGTTTCATCCAATGGTTTTAAGATATTGTTCCCTCTACAGTCCAAAATGTCAAATCTGAAACAGAGGTAATGAAATCCAAGCATGACAGAAATCTTCACTGCAAGCATTTCCATAGGCACCTTCAAGAAGCCACAAGCCAAGTAATAAGATTAGGCTGCTAGTGTCAGCTGGTAGCATTGCTAGAAGTGATATAAAAGCTTAGTGTGAAGCCAGAAAATAAGAACTCTTATTCTTAAGTCTCAGTGCTATATCACTGAGATTCATCATAATGAATCTCTTAAATCTAAAACTAATCTGGTTTCAGGTTCCATTCTAAGCCCCAGGCTTAGAGCAGACTCAGTGAAACATTCATTTCAATTTATTAAGCTTTCAAACCAAACTAAAATGATCAGGAGGTTAGTATCAATATTTCGTAATCTCAACCTTGTGAGATGCTGAGCACCTTTTATAGCAATTAGGTATCTGGGAATGGACGATCCTCTAGTCTCAAACTCACAGATCCATGAAGATGGATTGCCAGGAAAATAAACCAAATTGAAAGTGATCCAAAATAACATTCTAAATCATATGCATGGTATAACTTCATTGACTGCAAGGAGTTCATATCAGTGTTCAGTAGAGGTTTCCCCTTGAGTTCATTCCAGCCTGAAACTGAAATCAATAACAAGATCTTATGACCACAACCCATACAATTCTGCAGACTACATTTGCTAGCTTCTAGTTTCATTCTTCATTTTTCTAAATTGAGTAGGCAGCATAAGCATTTTAACTGTTAGTAACTGATCAACACTTGTTGTTCAGCTGCCAGTTCCCAAGTAGTACCCTTGTCTTCAATGCACTACACACAAGCCTGATAAAACTGAATAAGGACTATGGTTGAATAAGGACTATGGTCAAGGCTGCCCCAGAAGATACTTTCTAGAAGTTCACATTAAGTTAATATGCAGAAAAATGCCATTTCTTTTCAACAATTTCATGTTGAGACTATTTTTTCTTTGTATATGTACAATATGTAGCACAAGGCCCTAATCCTTGCAGGGGCCTTCACACACTGGCCTAACACCAAGTCACAAAGAAACAACAACATTTATAATATATTTGCTTATTTTTCAAAGTAAATATCAATGATGGACCCTTCTCTCCTGAACTTACATCTGACAGCACTTAGAATCCTTAATCTACCTTGTTAAGAGGCCAAAATTATCTACTGAAAAAGAAACATTCTGTTAAATTTTAGCAGTCATGTCACCAAGAATTGCCAACATCATGTTTAGCTATATGCTGCAAGCATGTAACTTTGAAGTTGATACCATGCTGGACAATATGATCTAACAACTTTAACTCCACCCCTTCTTTACACTTGATACCTGCTCTTCCAGTAAGCAGCAATTTGAACTGACTGCAGCAAAGTGAATATTACAATGTCATCTCTCATCTGGGAGCTAACACATTTGCCAAAACATTTGGTCAACACCTTTCTGGATGCATCATTTCAATTTCTGCATGGCATCCAGTTATGCTGTGATGGGAACCATACAGTTAATGGGAGTAGGTCATACTGTAATTACGACGATCTTTGAAACTTTTTAGACAGATCAATTAACATGCCAAAAGATAGCAAAAAAACTGCTTTCATTATGTGGATTTTAAATGCAGTTAAGCACAATCACTGCACATGTGGCACCAAAGCATAAGAGTAGATTTAACCACTTTGTACATTTGCAATTTTTAGTCAAATCTTTAGCAGTGTTTTTCTTTCTTATTGTACATATCCTCTTGACAATACCTTACAATGACAGTTCTGTATCCTCAGGGACAGCACAGCTATTTGAATAAACTGAGGCAACATGTCACGAGTATTTATATAACTCCTAACAACTTCCCATGTGGTCTTTGTAGCACGTGCTTTCACCTGAAATGATTTTGTGCCCTGAAGCACTGTAGCTTTCTGCTCGTTGCCAGTGTAATATTTTAAACAGGCAATGCTCAGGCACTAAAGTATGTACATGAATAGCAACTTTTTAAAACTCCATGGAGAAAAACTAAGCAAAGGATAGTTACTAGGGCTGTGCAAAGCTTCAGTCGCTGATTCTATCCAGAGATTCAGCCTGATTTGGGGACTGAAGCTCCAAATCCTAATCAAATTGGGTGACCAAGTAAAAGCTCCAAATCAATTTGAAGCATCCAAATAGCTTTGGAAAAAAATTAGGAAAAGATTCAACCAATTTGGAGATTCAGCATAGACTAAACAGGCAGCTGACAGCTATCTCCAGCTGCTAAGTCTGTTGGTGAGTGGGGAGGGAGAGATTGGGACAAGCTGCCCAGCCAGGGCGGGGGGGAGGGGTGTTACTTGGGGAGGGGCACAGGGAGGCATGGGATGTGGGCGCAGCAGTGCTGGGAGGAGGGACTCTGTCTTGCTGCCGCTTTTCCAGCTGGGGCTGTGTGGGGGGTACAGGATGTGGGTGCAGCTCACTCCAGGCAGAAGGGGGCAAGTGGCAGCAGGGCATAGCCCCCATTCCCAGCACTGCCAGACCCACATCCCACACCAGCTTGCAAGTGGCAGCACTGCAGAGCACCTGTGGCTGCTCCCACTGGGGCAGAGGTAGGCACAGCTAGGGGAGCCACAGGAGAAGCCCCCATGGCTGCCCTGCCTGGCCCCATCCTCCACCCGGCCCAACGTCCTGGCACTTTAAAAAAAAAAAAAAGCCCCACACTCACCAGATGCAGAAGCAGCAACTGGGGCCTCTGGGCGCTCATGGCAGAGCTCCCCCTGTGCAGCACAGAGCAGTGGGAGAGCAGTGAGAATTGCTGCCAACAGTAAGATTTTCTCCCCCCTTCTACAAAAAAGAATGCCTTATCCCATTTTAATTTTTTTCCATGTAAATATTAATTGGAACATAAATGTTCCAGAGCATTTTTGCATTAAATGTAAACCAAGCTCCAGCTCTTGCGGCAAAATACTTGACACATCATCACTGACACAGAGAAGCAACAGTGTGGGGAGCAGTAGCATCTTAACAAAACATTCCTCAGACTTCCTGCTGCCTGCACATAGCATAAAAGGATTGAGAAGCAACATGTTCTGAAATGCTCCTCACTTTAGATCCCCAGGTGGAATAAAACAGATACATCCTCCCAACAAGCTGGTGCAAACAGCAATATGAACACAGTAAGCTCAAGACCACACCAGCAGAAAAAACAGGGATACCTCCTTGCACCAGCAAAGCCATCCTTGGATGGGTGGAAGGGCCTACATCAAGGACTTTTATCTTCATTTGTAAATAAGGAATGAGACAGCTCAGTCATAATTTATGATGTACAGATAATGTCCCAGATCTTTACAATATATCAGTAATTCAGGAAAATAATGCAGGAGCACTGGCAAAATACTATCACCACTGGAATAATATTTATACAAGAAGCAACCATATCCAAAAAAGTGGCAAGGCTATTTAGGCAAGTACCTGTATTATAAAGCGACCATACAGCTCATTCATCAAGAAGTGATTATGCCAAAAGACAAATTCAGATTTCCCCAAGATTAAGACGGGCATGTGCAAATGGGCATTACATACAGATACCTACCATCTAGAACAGGGCAGTCCAACTTTTTAGCAGTCAGAAGCTGCACCCACTGGGGCTGCATGAAGTGTGCACTGTGTCCCCTTCAGCATCTCCCCAGCTCCCCCCTCACTGCAAGCTTTCCTGGCACTATGTGGGGGGATAGCCCCCCTCTGACCACTGTACCACACACATGTGGAGGCACCCCCATCACACACACAAACACAACCCCCCCCCCACACAGACATACACACACATTGCACCATGCACACAGATGGCCAAACCGCCACCACTACACCATGCACATGGGCAGGCCTCCCTTCACGTCCTCAGCTCAAGACTTCCCTGCTGCACTTTGCCATGGGCTCCTTCAGTACTACAGGCTATGCCATGCCCAGCCCTGGGGGGAGGGAGCAGGAAGCAAAAGCCAAAGAAGGAGGAGGAACCTGTTGACAGAGCAATGGGGCACAGCAGCCCCCCTTGCTCTCCAGGGATCTAGCAGACCTCCTGAGGCTAAAAAGAAAGGCCTACAAAGGATGGAGGACGGGATTCACCTCCAAGGAGGAATATTCTGCACTGGTCTGGTCCTCCAGGGAGAAAACCAGGAAAGCCAAGGCTGCAACTGAACTCCAACTAGCTTCGAGCATCAAGGACAATAAAAAGTCCTTTTTCAGTTATGTGGGGAGCCAGAGAAAAAGCAAGGGCAACATTGGACCCCTGCTGAACCAGATATCCAGGAAAAAGCCAACCTATTAAATGGGTACTTTGCATCACTCTTTCATCAGTCCCATGGGATGCCCATGCCCACTACAGGACAGGGAGGTCCGGGTGAGGGAGATCCCCTGCCCTCCATTAATGCTGACCTCGTGAAGGAGTACCTTGAGAAGCTGGATACCTTCAAGTCAGCTGGCCCTGACAATCTACACCCCAGGGTACTCAAGGAGCTGGTGAGTGTCATAGCCCAGCCCCTGGCACAGATCTCTGAAAACTCCTGGCACTCTGGTGTAGGGCCCAAAGATTGGAAGAAGGCCAATGTGGTGCCGATCTTCAAGAAAGGGAGGAAAGTGGATCCGGCTAACTATAGGCCCATCAGCCTGACTTCTATCCTGGGGAAGGGCTTAGAAAAGTTTATTAAGGATGGCCTCTTTAATGGACTGGCCAATGCCAACATCCTGAGGGATAGCCATCACGGGTAGGTCTTGCTTGACCAATCTCATTTCCCTCTACGACCAGGTGACCTACCACCTGAACAAGGGAGAAGAGATTGAAGGGTTTTTTGAAGTCAAGATATATGACATCAATCTGGTATCCCATAATCACCTCTTGGTGAAACTGGCCAGTTGTGGCCTTGGGTCAACCACGATCCACTGGCTGGGAAACTGGCTCCGTGGTCAGACCCAGAGGGTAGTAATTGATGGAAGTCACTCATCATGGTGCCCTATGACCAGTGGGGTCCCCCAAGGCTCTGTCCTTGGACCCATATTGTTCAACATCTTCATTAATAATATGGACATTGGAGTCAGAAGCAGACTGGCCCAGTTCGCCGATGACACCAAACTTTGGGGCAAAGCATCCACACCAAAAGACAGGTGGGAAATTCCGGCTGACCTGGACAGGCTCAGCAAATGGGCGGGTGAGAACCTGATGCTGTTTAAAAGTGAAAAATGCAAGGTTCTCCACCTTGGGAGGAAAAACCTGCAGCACCCTTATAGGCTCGGCAATGCTACGCTGGCTAGCACTGTGGAAGAAAGACTTGGGAGTCATCACTGACCACAAGATGAACATAAGCCTGCAATGTGATGCTGTGGCTAGTGAAGCAACCAAAATGCTGGCTTGCATCCACAGATCCCAGGACATCATTCTCCCCTTGGTGAGGCCACAGCTGGAATACTGCATCCAGTTTTGGGCCCCACAATTCAAAGAGGATATGGAGAAGCTTGAGAGAGTCCAGAGAAGAGCCACACACATGATCAGAGGTCAGGAAAACAGATCTTACGATGACAGGCTGAGCGCCATGGGACTCTTTAGCCTGGAAAAGCGTAGGCTCAGGGGTGATCTGATGGCCACCTAAAAGTTTATCAGAGTGACCACCAGGATCTGGGGGAACATTTGTTCACCAGAGCGCCCCAACGGATGACAAGGTCGAACGGTTATAAACTACTGCAACACCATTTCAGGCTGGACATAAGGAAGAATTTCTTTACTGTCCGAACCCCCCAAGATCTGGAACAGCCTGCCATCGGAGGTGGTTCAAGCACCTACATTGAACACCTTCAAGAGTAAATTGGATGCTTATCTTGCTGGGATCCTATGACCCCAGGTGACTTCCTGCCCTTTGGGTGGGGGGCTGGAATCAATGATCTTCCGAGGTCCCTTCCAGCCCTAATGTCTATGAAAATCTATGAAATAAGGGGAGCAGCAGCTAGAAGGGGAACCTGGGAGCCAGATTAACCCCTCATGGGCTGCATGCAGGCCACAGGCCACCAGATGGACAACACTGTTCTAGACCTCCCTGGAACAACAACAAAAAAATCCCCTCCAAAATGTCCGGATATAAGAAATACCCACGGATTTAATGGCTGTTATAACAAATTCACTGTTTCACACTGTAAAGAACCATCAGCCATGTTTCCCAAAACATAAAAAATTACTTTTAATTAAAAATATTTTTACTTCCCTGCCTCCTGTTCATTGTGCTTCTCCTTGAAATGCTGCCTCTCACTTTTTATAATTAAAGTATGCACTTGAATTTCTTTCATCCCCATTGCTGTTGAGACTTGAGTTTTAAGAGTTCTTTAAAAATATATAACATGTAACAACCTCTTTTTTTCTCCTTGTAAAAAAGCAACAACAATTACCACCATTTTAGTGACAGCAGCAGACTCTTCAACCTGAAAAACATATCTAAGACAAGTTCCTGCAGGTGGACATCTTGAATGTCCTCTTCCATCCCAGAAGTAATTACAGGTTTCAGCTACAACAAAATTAATATATATCTATAATAGCTAGAAAATTAAGTAACTCTCTAACTAGAATTTTAGAGCCCAAACATTGGCTAATTACAGCATTTAAAAAGGTATCAGAGGCTAATGAAGTTAATGTGCTATGAGATCCACACAAATAATGAAGCCAGGCTGTTTAGGGACAGAACAGTACTTGGAACACATTTAGTTTCTTACCACATGCATGATGACATAAGGCCTTGGTGGTTTCTAGATAGCCAAAAAGGACCAATGCAAATTACACTCAGCATGTTGTTGTATTGTCATAAGTGGGGCTGCTATTGCTCTAAAACCTGGAACAGTAATATCATTTAAGCACTGCCAACAATGCGGTAAGGCTCTCTTCCCATCAAGAAAAACACCACCTGCAGCAGAGTTTATACTACATGCTCCAGACCCTCGTTTGATGAGGTAGTGTGTCTAGCTACTGGGTCTGAGCCTTCCTGTCTTGAACATGGGGCTCTATACATTAGAAAGAGCAGCAGTGCATATAAGTAGGCCATGTGTGATATGCATTTAGTGAATGCAGTTATTCAGCACAGATTGCCCATGTTGGGTTTCAGACCATCTGAGCTGAGTCAGAGCAAGGCAAGCTGAGAAACCAAGAGATCAAGAAGAGCAGAAGTGGAAGGAAAAGCAGAGGTACAGGCCACAGAGAACTGCAGAGCAGTCTGGGTTCAGGTTTTGCCCTGTTGCCCAGAGATTTCTCGTTACTGTGCAGGGGTTTATACGGAGGGACGTGCAGAGTCAGCTGACTTTGACCAGTCTCACCAATGACAGAGCAGATGGATGGCTAGGCCCTGATGGAGGCTTCCAGCCTGCCTTGTCCAGTCTGAATTGTTAGCTGGAGAGTGAAAGGCAGGTGGAGACCCCGGGTTCAAGACTGCAGCCTGATAGTCTTTCCTGTTGGGCACGCGGATAGGGGAAAAACACAAGCCTCAGTACATGCAAATAAGTTATAGGAACTACCTTGCCCAATTATGGAAAAATTGTATAGATCCATCCTACAAGTAGCTTCTCACCCCATGGAAACGGTCTCAAAAATACTTCTATTTTCAAATCTGTTGTAAAAAAAATTAATTTTTTGGAGGTAAACAAAAAATCAAAATATTTTGATTCAGTCACTACAGCACTTCATGAGAGTACCTTGGGCTCCTATTTTCCTATGGAAGCCAAACTGCATCTTCCATGGATGCACTGATCTCCTCTTTTGGGGAGTGAAGGCAGTTCAGGGCAGTAAGATCATAGTGCCAGGATCCTAAGTCAAGGACAGTGTAGGAACTGTTCTGTGACCTACAACATGCCTGCAGCACCTCTGGGCTGTGCGTACTCCTGGAAATGGGACAATGAAGCTCCCCTAGAGTAGCCTTGATACTCCTCCTAGAAGTACTAATGTGCTGTCTCTCAGGTGGATGGATTGGCATGCACTTTGGGCTGTTTTAAGCCAACTATATTGCCTCATTTCTAGAATTTACCATGTGCACAATGCAGAGTGCTTCAGGCAGTGTCCAGGATGTAACAGTGAGGCCATGCTGACAAGTCCTCAAGTCATAATCACATCTGCCACCTTTGTCTATGGACCATAGCAAACTCCAGTAGATCTATTCTGGAACACATTCCCCACCAAAGATGGCATTAGGGCAATGCTGTTCAGGGACTCCTATGCACTGGAGTAATGTTTCAGTATGATTGTCCAGGTAAAACTAGGGGCCCAAAACTAACTTTGCATGGGGTCCCCAAAAGGTACACCCAACCAGTGCTTCTCCCATGGGCACTTCAGCATGAAAGAAAGTAGCAGCACTGTGGAATCTGTAGCAACAGCTTTCTATTGCTGTTCCCCACTGCAGTGATGTACATGGATTGCCTGCATCATGCACTAGGAAAGAAGTCTCAATCTCTACTTATTCACTGCCAGTCTAGCTTACAAAAAAGCCTATAGTGATTAGCAAAAAAATGAGGGAAATTCATCAGACACGAGTAAATTAAAGTTTGCTTCATTTCAGCTTTTCCAGATGATGCATCTCAGCAGCACACAAGTGAAGTTGTTTAAATTCTAATAGCATGACACCTAAAGTAATTGAATTAGCTTTGAAATTGGAATTACAACAAGTTTGGGTTGTTTTGTTCTTTTTCTTAAATCAGCATAACTAACTACATTTAAGTTATGAAGCAATCTGAGCTACTGATTTATTAGTGAACTAGGTAAAGAACAAAAGCAGGCAAGATCTATCAGGAATACTGTCCCATATTATTTACCCTAGGTGACATGTTAAAGGTGATGGAAAATATGAACTAAGTAATGGAAGATTTTCATAAACCTGAGCACATAGTTTGCCACATGCAGCTTTGAATACATAAATTCATGCTTTGTCAACAGTAATGAGTCAAAGTGCAGAAACCTGCTGAGCCCTCTTAAACATTCCCTGTGAAAAAAGTACACGATTAAGGAAGTCTGCACATTCCTCTCCAATATATTATTAACACAGCTCACCTTATCTCCATGGGGCATTCTTAACTGACTCCTACAAACTCCAATTAAACATGGACTTGGTTAAATACCAAAAGCATTGGAAGCCATTTACCTAAGATAGTTTCTTTGCTTGTGTCAAAATACATGTCACTAATGGCTCAGAACACTGCTGTAAAATAGATGGCTTTGGGTCAGTATCAGAGAACAATTTTATAAGGCAAAAATGTATTTTATGGCTCAGATGCCTGCAATAAGAGTCTAAAAATAAGGTCTAAAATAATAAATAAATAAAAGATCAAAAATAATAAATGGTCTGCTCTCCAAGAATGATGGACATGCAACAGCTGCCACTGAAATCAATGCAGGCCCAACGCACCTAAATATTTGAACTACTTCAGCTCCTACATCTCATACTCCTGCCCCAAGGCTTTTTTTCAATTTTTGCACAAGAGATGGCTACACACACACACACACACACACCTTAAATCCAACCTTCCACTTCTGGTTTTAAGCAAGGAAGGTAAGCACGTTTGATGACAACAGCACTTGTCCTAGACTCGAGATGAACTGGTAAAGGGCATGACAGTAAAAGGGCCTGGGAAGCAGAGTAGGATCTCTCAATAGAAGTAAATGCACAATGAAAGTCAGAGCCTCCTTCACTGCATTCGCAGACAGATTCTAGAGCTAGGGAAAGGGGCTGGGAGATGAGACCTTTTCACCTTTGAGTCTTCAAGTTGGAATTAGAATATCAGTGACTGAAAGAATAGACTTTCATTGGACAATGAAAGTGGACTCCGCACTGCTAAATTTGCTTATTCAAAACCCAAATGTTCATCGCATTCACTGTATAATATAATATATTATTGTATTGTATTTCTCCCGATAACACCAAATTAGCAGTCATGGTATTGAATTTTGTGTTATGAGCACTGCCACAATGCTCTAAACACACAGTAAGTTACTGATTTCTGAAGATCGTACAATGTAAGCAACTAAAGATATTCTATTCTTCCCCAAAATCCTATCATTAAGAAAATAATCTCTTCTCCCTAATGTAATATGTTCTGCTTTACATTAATTCTTAAATGTTTGGTTCCACTAAAAGATATCAATTGCTACATTATGAGGTTCATCACTATCCTTGTAACCATGTCTGAAACTGTACACTAATGAGCAAAAGATAGATAATTTTTTTAATTAGAAAAGTGTCAGTCTATTGTGCACCATGCACACATAGAAAACTCACAGACCAACTTTAACAAGTCCAACACAAAGTCTAGATAAATGTATCCTCAGGTCTTTAGCTCTTAACCTCAATCAACTCTGCTGCTGAAAGGCACCCTCTTGGCCATCCAGTCCCCTGCCCAAGAGTCCATTGGAAGCGAATGTCCTGAATCTCCAGTTTCCTTCCCTTCCTGCAACCACCGACACAAAAGAAACCCACCAAACCATGCCAGGAGTCCCAGGTCTCAGGCTGGAGGTGCAGGGTGCAGATGCTTAAATGAAGTGTTGAAAAATTATGTCATCATATCCCAAGAGTTGCTTCACTAGCCAGGATGATAGTCCCTTCAAACTCAGTGCCCACCTTCTTAACTATGAAGCCAACACCATTTCCTGAAATTTAATTAAGTCATCACCACAGGAGTGAAAAGTTGAATCTGGGACATCTGTATTCTTCTATTCCCTGTGTCCTCCCACTAGCTGCAACCTGGGCTCAGCCCTTTGGAACATGTGTGTTACAGCACAGTCTCTTCTTAAGGGATACCATATTTCCAGTTCCAAAAAAGAGGACACTGGTCACAAGGGGGAGGGTATATGACAATGAGGGCAGGGGCAGGCAGTGATATGCTGGTGCTGTGCCCCTGCCAATTCTGTTGCCCCTCACTACCATTTTATCTTTTTTGTTGTTGTTGTTAAGATGCTTTTTAAAAAAACCAAACCTATATAAAGGTAGTTTTAAGATATGTTAGAACTCAAAGATATCATCATGGAATAGGGATTATAACTTCTAATTATATACCATTTGAGACAATATATATTAATGTAATTTTTTTAGAAAAGTTTTATAAAATAGGATACAACAGGCCATGGACTATATTAGGGGCACAGCCTTATGGGGTTCCCAGAAGCTCCTCTATGGATTGGTAAAGATGAAAAAAAAAAACCCCACTCTACTCACTGGAACTCGGAGTTCAAGTCTAGAAGGTCCCATTAAGCATCTCCGTGGTGTTTAATTTCAGTTCTCAGTTGTGATGCTTAATTTCAGTTCTCAAACCGTGGATTTATCTCTCCAGAGATAACATCCTTGCTAACAGCAGTATATGAATGAAAGATAACAGACCTGATTACCTACCCATCAGCCCTATTGTCTTTCTGCAAGTTTGTGTACACAGAGTAAAGCCCTTACCTCCCTCTGAAAATGCAAAGTTTCAAGAAATTAAATGAATACAGGATTGTTGGGGTGGAGTAGATCTGAGCAAGGAGGAGGAGTCTGGAGATAAATGCTAGGAGGGAGAGGCAGTAGAAACAAAAGAGAAACATTATAAGCAAAATATTCCAGAAGTTTTCAAGGGAAACCCTATCATGGCAGCAGGCTTGCCAAGCCACAGAGACAGACCCTGTCTGGGAATATTTTAATGAAGGTCATATCAAACAAAAGAATGCACTTTTGTAGAAAACAATGATTAAATTGAGGCTTCCTGGCCAGTGATTTAAATCATGATTTGTATAGGAGAGACCATGTGGAGAAGAGGAGAGAGGGGTGTTGTTCTCTATGTCAAGGATCAGCTCATCTCCCAGCAGATTGAGTTTCCAAACCAGGAAGGGCATCTTGAGACCCTCTGGGTCAAGATAAGAGGACAACATGGGGAGGCGGGAGGATTTACTTCTAGGAGTCTACTATAGACCTCCCCACCAAAAGGAAGACCTAGATCGGGAATCCAATAGGGAACTGGTTGAAGCCGCCTGCTCCTGATGCATGATCATCATAGGGGACTTCAACTTCCTTGACATCTCTTGGATGGGCACATGGCCAAATCTGACAGGTCGCATAGCTTTCTCATGTGCGTCTACCTAACCCAGGAGGTCTATGGGCTGACTAGGGGAGAGGCGTTGTTTGATCTGATTCTGGCCAAAGGGGAGGACCTGGTGAGTGATCTACAGATCGAGGAGAAGCTTGGTGACAGCGACCATGAATTGGTCACCTTCTCAGTTCACCAAAGAGCAGGCAAACCCCTCAGTAAAACAGAAGTCCTTAAACTTTGGGAATGCTGACTTCTGCAAACTGAGAGAATTGTTCAGTCAGGTAATTAGAGGCCATACTCCCCAAAAAGAGGATCATCTCTCAAAAACATAAGCCTTGAAGCACAGGGCAAACCCATACCATATAGCAAGAAATGCAGTCAGCGGGCAAGGAAGCCCTCATGGCTGAATAGGAACTGTTGGACCTCATTAAGCTAAAAAAAAGAGTAGCCTACATCAGCTGGAAAACAGGAAGCATTACCAAAGAGGATTACTCTGCACTCGCTCGCACCTGTAGAGCATGGTCAAGAAAAGCCAAGGCACTAATTGAACTTAAGCTAGCAGTGGGAATCAAGGACAACAAAAAGTCCTTCTTCAGTTATGTGGAAAGTTGGAAAAAGAACAAGGATAGTATTGGGGCCCTGAGAGATTCAACAGGGCACTGATATCCGACACCCTAGAAAGGCCCAGTCTCCTAAATGACTTTTTTTGTGTCAGTTTTTCACCCTTCCAGGAGGATCACACTACCAGAAACATTGCAAACCCGGAAGTGGGCAACGGGTCCAAAAATTTAAAAAAAAAAAAAAAATCGATGTGGATCAGATGAGGGAACACCTTGAGAAACTGGACATTCACAAGTCCATGGGCCCAGACAGAAAGCATCCAAGAGTCCTGAAAGAGCTGGCAGACATCATTATATCCCGCTTGGCAGGAATATTTGAAAAATGATGGTGCTCAGGCATTGACTGGATGACTGGAAAAGAGCCAACATGGTCCCTATCTACAAGAAAGGGAGGAGGGATGACCTGGAGAACAACAAACCAATCAGTCTGATGTCTGTCCCTGGAAAAATCCTGAAGAAAATTGACAAGGATTCCATCAATGCCAGACTAACGGAAGGTAAGTTTCTGAATGCCAGCCAATATGGCTTTGTGACTGGCAGGTCTTGCCTGACCAACCTCATCTCCTTCTATGACCAGGTAACATGTGCCCTGGACAAAGGAAATGACATGGACATCATATATCCGGACTTCAAGAAGGCCTTTGACCTAATCTGTTTAACAAAGTTTTTGCAGATAATTTATGAAACAGTAGACATGAGGTATTAAGTTTGGCTGCAACAGAATGCCTCACAATAGAAGATAAGCTTCCTTGAAAAATATAGATATATAAATATCTTCTAAATCCACAGAAAAAGTAAAGCAGAATTGTGCAATAAAGAATGCAAACAGACTTTATACTATAGCTTAGGTATCTTTACAAGAACACTCACATAGACACAAGCTGATTTTGTGCAAGAGTTTAGTTCAGTTTCTTGTCTTCATTAGACAAGGAAATGATGATTTGGTACATGAGTGTGTGAATTTCCAGAATGCCTGTAACTCTGTTTACAGCATTTAAAGATCTTACCTAGTCCAGATGTTTACATAAGAAGCAGATGGATGCAAAGAAGTGATTCATAGGGCACTTTTAGTGAAATAAACAGTAACCCTGCTGCATTGTGATTAGCCCCTGCAGAATGCATAGTGAATATTGATGAGTATCTCATTAGTTCATGAAGGCAGAACAATAAATGCCTGTGGAATTATTTCCCCCACTGTTACAGATCTACAAGTTTATTAAGTATTCATTTGCTGTTGCTTGTGCTACTGGTCTCCATTTCTCCTCCAGTGACTTAAAGCACACAAACTACAGCTATTTAAAAACCCAAAGATGCTCCCACACACTAGAAAACAAGGCCGGAATGAAGTCAAATTTAAGTGAAAATGAGCAAATTTTGCTTCTTAACCAGGACAATGCAGTTACTTAAAATATAGCAGATGTAAGCAAGATAAAAAGGGCAATGCTTGTTGATGCACCCATAAAGACAATAAGCCTGCACAAGCACAACACACCGATTTCTAAGGAAAAATTCTAGCTCGGGCCTCTGAAAGATGCTGACCTCCAAAATATTTAAGTCATTGCACTTTTCTGTTATTCTAAAGCCGCAAGACTTCAACCTTGGTCAGTTTTTAAAAATCAATTTAAAAACACTAGACTTAGGTGACATTTTGCTATAGTTATTCTGTGTTTCACAAGCAACAAGATGCTTTACAGAATTAAGGTTTTGTCCTAATCCTGCAAAAAAAAATTTAAAAATAAACAAAACAAAAAACATAGACATGTCCTTGCTTCATTTTACATACTCAGTAGTCATACTGCCGTCACTGGGATAAGACTGCACGAAGATACACACATAAAACAATCTTTGCACAATATGAATTATGCAATTAGATTACAGCAGCTATTACAACAATAATTAATAATATTATAGATTTATTTAGGACAGGAAGTGGACTTTTTTTTCCAAATACCTATACAGGAAGGGATTTAAATAGTATTAGTTCAAACTGGAACTTGTCCAGGAGAGCAGAGTTCACAACCCTTTTCCTGCAGGAAATACAACATGATCTCATCTAAGTGCAACCTCTCTGAAAAAACACTTCTGTGTGAAGTTCTCAGCCATGTTGCTGGGTATCTCCTTGTACCAGTTCAACTGAACTGCATACCACCTCCAGAATAGTAACTTAGCATGCAAAAGTGGCATGCGGTGACCTGCAAGGATGCCAGCTTCTTTTAAACCATTGCTAACCCGTTTATACAATTTTTTACAAGACAAGGGGTAGATATACATTGCACACATCTAATACCATTATTTAACTTTCATCCATCACAGGATGATCATTTGCATTGTGTTTGCATGTTTCAGTAAGTCACAAAGAGAAAAACTTAGCAATGCAGGAATTAACAGTCACTTTTAAACATAAAAGCACCCAACGTTGCAACGCTTGCAGTTGTATAAGCAGCGAAATGCACATCAGCACTGAGAAAATGGCGGTGACATGCTTTTAAAACTAAAATAGCTCAGAAGTGCCCTACTGCCATTTTCTGCACACTGATAAACATTTCACCGCTTATACAACTGCACACAGCGCAGCAAAGTTCGCCTCAGTTTGCGTGCAGAGCAGACTTGATTACTTGATTAATCAAGTCTGCTCCGAAGCAGCAGGTCTCTGCCATGTTGCAGAACAAAAAAGTATGTGTATAAGTGCCCAACAGCATTAGCTCTTGAGAGCAGAATCCTTCAATTGGATTTAAATGTATTCTTGGCACTTAATAGTAGACTGTCTCTCATCAATAGTTATTAAATGGTTTGGCATTTTTAGATGAATGTTTATTAACCTTTTCTAAACCTTGTATCCACATCTTCCTTTCACCTTCCCTTTGGCAAAACAAAGTGATCAGCAACTTTATACTTGAATGCCAATGGTTTTAAAGAGTTAAATTCAACTTTACAACATTATAGCTAAAGAGGTTTCCTGCTCCGGGAAGGAAATATGACAGGTGGCATGAGATATTACAGTGAATTTTACTGACAAAGCACTAAGCATATCACAGAAGTAGTTCAAAATCTATTCATCTGTTTCCCATAGAAGCAAGTTTAACAGGCACTGAAGCATAAACTTGATAGTGCAGTTATTCTGAAAAGAAGAGGAATTATCTGTGCTACTGAAAATAGATGTGTGACTTTTTGTTTCTGTTATCCAGATTAAAGACTTAAACTTCTATTCGTATGGAAATAAGCCAAGCACTAGTTCTGCAAGTTATTTACATACAATAGACTAGTGTGAAATATAGAGGTTTGGAGCCAAGACGTGTATGCCTCTTAAAGAACAAGTTGTTTCAAGATACATTCCTTTTGGTTTAAAATATTTAGAAGGAGCATAATAGATAATCTTTTGGGATTTGCTATTATAGAAGCATCACATGCTTCATCCCAAGATGTCATATTCATGCATGCCCTTGGGGCGAATCTAGACTACAAGGACCCTCACTGGCCAGATCCAGAT
Source organism: Crocodylus siamensis (assembly GCF_052110815.1). Taxonomy (NCBI): domain Eukaryota; kingdom Metazoa; phylum Chordata; order Crocodylia; family Crocodylidae; genus Crocodylus; species Crocodylus siamensis. The sequence goes on from NC_143403.1 coordinate 21,866,732, forward strand.
CCAGTAATGGCAGTAGCAGGGGTTAACACAGCTGTCAGTCATCCTGCCCTCCCCACCACATCCAATATGCATCTGAATCTAGGAATTTGGTAGCAGACCCTCCCTCTGCTTGCCCCACCCCTGAATCTATTAGCAATACAGATAATTCTTCAGTTTTGCTCTCCCCAAAGCTAGACACTGTTCAAAAGGCCTTGTGTTTGCAATAAATCAACTCTTGGATTTCCTGGTCATTCTCATCAGACCAGTCTTGGCGTTTCCTTGTAAAAAATCCAACCATCTCTTCACAGGTACTGATGACGATGGCCTTGAGAGCACCCCCACATGCTTCTGACATTTTCCTATTGTTGTTTAATGGAATGCACCAGTTTTTCATTGAGGCACTGGTAGAAGAGATCTCCCTTGTTTGGGTCCTTGAGTTCTTCAACGCTGATCTTCTGTCAGCATTGTTTCTGCTGAAGCTATTATTTGGGAGTCAGTTTAAGTGAGACAACTGAGCAGATGAGTCAGTGATCAGTCCAGCAATCATCAGCTCCTAGCATAGTTCGGTAAATAAGGACATCTTTTCAATCCCATGCACAGACAATGACATAGTCAATCAGGTGCCAATGCTTAGATCATGGGTGTTGCCCTGATATCTTGTACTTTTTTTTTGGGTGGAACAGGGTGTTGGTAATGGTGAGTCCATGTTCCATGCATTTGATCAAAAGGAGGATGTCTTTGGAGTTGATCTTTCCTACTCCTTCGTTGCTGATGGTTTAGTTCCAGAGGTTACAGTCCCTTCCAACTCTGGCATTGAAATCACCAAGAAGAATAAGTCTAAGTCTCCCTCTGGAACATCAGAAAAGACTTGGTTAATGTTGGCGTATAATTCCTCCTTAATTTTATCAGCAGCGTCAAGAGTCAGGGTATACATGAGCAGTGGTTCTCAGTAGCAGATCTATCACAGATCCCTTTGAGGATAAAACAGGAGTTAAGCAAGGTTGCATCAATCACTCCAATACTCTTCTCAAGTTCCTTGCCACAATGCTGCATCTGACCACCAACAAACTTCTAGCCAGAGTGGAGCTAAACTACCAAATGGTAAGCTGTTTAACCTCACCCAACTCCGAGCCAAAACCAAGACCTCAATCATTGAGCTCCAGCATGCTGATGATGCTGTAGTATGTACTCACTCAGAAGCAGACCTTCAGCCAATCACTGACACCTTTACCAAGGCATACAATAAAATGGGACAAATGCTTAGCATTCAGAAGACTAAGGTCCTCCACCAACAAGCTGCTAAAAAACAGCCCCCAGCTCCATTAGTCCAGATCCATGGTGAGACTCTGGAGAACGATGAGTATTTCCTGTACCTCGGAAACCATCTCTCACAGAAGGCTGACATCGATGAAGAAATCCAACATCGCCTCAAATGTACAAGTGCAGACTTGGGATGCTGGAAGAAATGGGTGTTCAAAGGTCACAACATCGGAAATAAAACCAAGCTCAGGGTTTATCAAGTATTCATGATCCCCACCTTGGTGTACAGAGCTGAGACATGGACAATATACAGGAGACATCTAAAGTTCTTGAAGTACTTCAATACTGCCTGCAGAAGATCCTCCAGATCCAGTGAGAAGACAGATGCACAAAAGTTAGCATCCTCATGCAAGCAAACACCATGAGCATTGAGGCAATAATCATCCAATATAAATGCCATTGGACTAGCCATGTCAGCCAGATGTCAGACTCCAGTCTCCCAAAGCAAATTTTATTTTCCCGGCTCAGCCAAGGCATATGCTCAAGAGTAGGGCAAAAAAAGCACTTCAGGGATGTCCTCAAGGTCAACTTAAACAAAATGCAACATCACCTCATGGGACACCATCACCCAGGTCCACTCCAAATGGAGAAAGGCTGCTGCAGGGATCTCAGTACTTTGAAACCGCACAACAGGAAAGGAAAAGTGGGAACAGCAGAAACAGTGTGTTGAGGACTAAATCAAGAATCCACCACTATCCACCCCACATGGAAAAACATGTCCAAGTAGCAGTAGAGTCTGTTGGCTGACGAGGCCTATCCAGGAGTGATAGGCATCATCAGCCATCTTCAAAAACACACAGATAAGACAGTTATGGAAGATAATCATCCTTGACTGCAAAGGATTGCCAAAGAATAGACTCAGCTCAGAAACAAGAGCACTGAATTTGTCAAACTCCAAATGGTTTCCACCGAGATATTTCTTCCTCAGGAAGAATCACATGGAAACAAGCAAAAACATCCATCTTATGTTCAGGGATCTGAGTTTTCCATTTGCCATAGAAAAACATGTATTTTCTCCTTTAAAAAGGAAACCTGGGAAACCATAGGTTTCCCCTTGCAGGCTGGCAGAGTTCTAGCTTGCAAGAGGCTGCTTGAAGCTGGGCGGGGTGGCATACAGGGAGCACCATGTATATGTGTGCATGCACAGATGCACATGGCAGCCAGACAGTATGGTGGACAGCAGTTCCCTCCAGGTAAGTCTATAAAGATGGGGGGAGGGCCCCACAGGCGATACGTCAGGGGGCTGGGGGGCACAGGTGATGCAATGGGGGGGTGGGCAGAGGGAGACAAAGCAACACAATAGAGGGGTTGCTGGGAGCACATGCCTCCTGAGGTTTCTGAGCCCACAGCAGGGGACAGGACTGCAGCTGGGCTGGACCAGCTTCAGGCAGGAGCCACCTAGCAGGCAAGACCCAGTGGTGGAGTGCCACACTGTGCTGCCATGGCCACCAAGATGAGGCACCCTCTGCCCCCCCAGCCACAATGGAAGGCACAACTCCATGTCATCGCTGCTGCCACAGTGCCTCATCTTGGCAGCCCTGGCAGGGCAGTGCTCACTCCCATGCTAGGTCCAGCCCACTGGGCCATGGAGGCAGTTCCTGCCTAGAGCTAATCCAGCCTGCCTGTAGGCCCACACCCCACTCCCAAACTTGCTTTGGGAATCTGTAAGTGCAGAAGTCTCAGAGAGCACATGCCCCCCCCCCCATTACCTCCATATGTCACCTGTACCTACACACCCACCTTGTTCCTCACACACCCACACCCTCTCTCAGATACTGAGGGCCTGGGGGACAGTGGGTCAGGAGTGAGAGGAACCAGCAGGGCTTGAGGGGTGGGGATTGTGGCTTGTGACCAAGGGGTAATGGCAGGGCAGGAACAGGACATGGGCACCAGCATATCAAGGCTGCTCAAAGCCACAAAGCAGAAGGGGGGCAAGGGGAGCTCCCTGAAAAAAAAACAAACTCAAACACCAAAATATACAAGTATTCAGAATTTATTTTATTATAATAATTGAGGCACTGGTAGGCTTCCAAACTATTTTAACTATAAATATATCAATATAACATCTTGTTCAACCGATATATCAACTGAACTCTTTGATAGCTCAGCTGAACAAAATGTTATATTTGTAGCCTAGGTACACCCAAGGGTGTGCCCCATTCTCGATAGGATGGGATGGGCAGGCAGGAGGGGGTGCTGTGAAAGGGATGCCAAAATTTTGAGCAGATCCCTCTTTCCTCTATAGAGTTAGCTCAAGCTCAAAATTCTTAACTATACACAATTTATGTAGTTATAATATATATAAACATAAAACTAAATATCATATGCATATATAGTGAACATAAACCAATAACCAAGGTCAAACCCTAAATAACACTATTTACAACATCACTATACAACATTTCAGTCATAAAATATAAGGCGCAAACCTGAACAATCTTAATAACATCGATTTCCTTAATATAGTCCCTGACCCATGGCAAGAGATAGTTCTCCTTCCAATGGGATCCCTTGGGGGAGGGGGGTGTCCAGGAAGCACGACAGACCCCTCCCTTTAAGGCCTTGACTAGGCAGGAGAGGAGGTGCTGCTCACCCAGCCCTTTCTCTGGGTTTGTCTGCCCCAAATGTCTTTCCGCTGTGGGACCCAAGGGCCCAATGACTCACGCTCCCTAGGGTGGTGGTGGTCAGGGCACAGCTCAATGGGGTCTCCTCAATGGGGGGCACGTCAGGCCTCTCCTGAACCACTGGGCTCCTCTTTACCCTGTGCCCTGCTTTGGGTACCAAGGGCTCAGCTCCTCTCAGCTCCTGCACCACTGCTGCTGGCCTCTGGGTGCTGAGCCTTACGCTGTAGCACTACCATTTCCCCATGCCCTCACTTAGCACTGAGGGTTCTCCTAGCACAGGCCGGGCCCTTCAGGCTCCAGCCAGCCATCCTTATGCCAGGTGGCTAACCCAAGTAGCCTCTCCTGCTCCCTAGCTCCCAAGGCTCAGGCCCATGCACCGCCCTGCCACCATGGGACCTAGCTGCTTGCTGGGGGATGAGGCCTGAGCCGCTTCACTGTGGGCCCCAAGGCCCTGCCAAGGTTGCAGGCTCAGGCCACTGCTTGTGCCTCCCAAAGTCTGGGCTCCATGCATCGAACTGTGCACCACGATAGGCCTGAGCAGTCTCACACTGCTCCTAGGGCCGGGTCTCCGCACACCATCCCTGTGCACCGTCAACAGCTCGAGCAGTCTTGCACCACTCCCAAGGCTGCTCCTCCAGCGGCAGCTTCAGGAGCCTAGGGAGCCTAGGGCCTACTGCCCACTGGAGGAGAGCTCCCCAGCTTTTCTTGGGTCTACTCTTCTCAAGTCACTTACTGCATCTGCCTGTCATGCTGGGCACATAGCTCTTTCTACATGCTCCAGGGCTCTACCCCTGAAGTCTTCTGGACCTGACAGTTTACAGTCTTCAGTCAGGTCTGGGAAAGGTCTTCTCCACCTTCCCTCAGGAAAAGGGTGTGACTTTATTTCTCCTGCTGCCTCCTAACTGGTGGATGTGCTCCAACCAATCAAAACAGCAGCATCTCAAGCCTGGGACTCAACCCAAGCTCCAAAAGGTGAGTCTGCTACATATTATATTAAATATACACATATATATTATAGTATAGTATATTGTGGTGTTCCATTTTAATTGCAGAAAAGAAAGTAAACGTGTTTGTTTTTTTAAACCAGAGAAAACCAGAATCCTTGTTATGTTTAAACCATGATATGGCTTATATGAGTTAGAGGACAGAGCACTAGATCAGGGTAATTGTTGGCAAGTTTGCTACTTGCACATGGAGTGACCTTTGGCAAGACACTTCACTTCTCTGTGCCTTTTCTGCCACTTCCCCACCTTTGTCTTACATAGTAAATAGATAAGCTGTTAGGGACCTTCTGTCATGCAAACACTTAATTAAATACTTAGAAATGGAAAGGCAAAAGTTACTTGCACAAAAAGAAAGCAATGGAGCAGATGGTTTATCTATTAACATCTGCACCTAATGACACCCTGTACAGTGCCAGTGTTTGTTATCTTCAAGTAAAAGCACCAACTACATCTCCTAGAAAAAACAAGCAAGTATTGTGGGCATAGGGCATAGCCAGAAAGAAACGAGAAATAAAAGGTATCTGAAATACAAAACAGGATAGCAACAGCTCTTTGCAAACTGCAAAGAGTTCTTCTGCTCTTATTTTAATCACTGGATAGAAAAGCAACAATAGTTCCTGAAGGAGAGATGTTGTATTATAGACGCTTACCAAAAAAAACAAAAACAAAAAAAACCCTGAGGTGTACTTTGTACATGGATTATTTTGTGCTTTTCACACACAACTGAGCAGTACCAGACTATCAAATATCACTGTAGCGAGCACACTATTGAGAACAAAAATCCCAGAAGTTAACAACAAGAGATCCTTAAGAGATCCTGCAGAGTCTGAGCCCACACCTGCTGGCTGTTAATCACATGAGCCTGAAGATCAAGTATGGAGGCTAGTCTCATGTAAGTAAGAAAACTAGCCTCCAACCCACTCCCCCCCACCAAAGAGCTCCTTGCCTTCCACCCTGCTTTTAAACCATTCCACCAGAAATCGTGCCCACCGCATTCTTGACAAAGAAGGAATACAAATCTATTCCAAATCCTTCTTTCCCACTGCTAATCCTTTATCAAACAGAAATCTCCGAGTGCAATAAGTGATATTCTCCTTCCAAAACACTAATTCTGTAACTCTTATAACTCCTGTATCCTTGGGAGCAGCAGCAGGCCAAAATAAAAACCACGTGGTACAATTCAGCTAAGCCCTGTACCACATATAGGTACTGTACTACTTTTCCCATTTAACACTTACCAGATTGTTGCTGACATGGAAGGACCGTGAGCTGTAACTCGAAAGTGCACAGCTAAAACTGCCAGAATGTGTACCCTGGGTAGCTGGTGAAGGAAGCTGACAAC